>NC_037334.1:64179443-64486489 GCF_002263795.3 Bos taurus
TTCCACTCCACAAGCAAGCAAAACTAAGTTCTACAGACTACCCAATAAACAGCACAGGGTTCTCCTCCTCTTATCTAAGACCACCATTTGTTTTACCCATGAAGAAGAGAGTATTTTAAATGGCAGTAAGAGAGGCTTCTTTTTTTCTTCCATAACTGAGAAGCACACAGTATGGACTACAGCGGTTCGGAGTACAAGACACTTCAGCAGTTGGACAGAGCCACAGACTGGTTTAGGAGAGTCCAAGTTCATAAAAGTAAAATATGTATGGAAAACACAATAAAATCAAAGATTTTTAAAATTATTCATGGATATCTAGAGATAATCAGCTAAGCTAGCATAGTGGCTAAGACAAAGAACAGGATTTAAAGAGACGGTGCCTGTCAAACTACTTCTTAGGGAGGAGAGAAGAACTTGGCAAAGACTTGAGGGGATAAAGTTAAAACTGAGTGTTGAGGTTTAGCCAGCAAGAATCTCTACTTTGACAGCCTCAGCTGACTCAGATATATTTTAAGAGGCTTCTCTCTCCCCTCTGCTAGAATTGAGCTCTGCTGAGGCCTTGCAAGGAAAGTTATGACCAACCTAGACAACGTATTCAAAATCAGACATTACTTTGCCAACAAAGGTCCATCTAGTCAAGGCTATGGTTTTTCCAGTGGTCATGTATGGATGTGAGTTGGACTGTGAAGAAAACTGAGTGCCAAAGAATTGATGCATTTGAACTGTGGTGTTGGAGAAGACTCTTGAGAGTCCCTTGGACTGCAAGGAGATCCAACCAGTCCATTCTAAAGGAGATCAGCCCTGGGTGTTCATTGGAAGGACTGATGCTAATGCTGAAACTCCAATACTTTGGCCACCTTATGCGAAGAGTTGACTCATTGGAAAAGACTCTATTGCTGGGAGGGATTGGAGGCAGGAGGAGAAGGGGATGACAGAGGATGAGATGGCTGGATGGAATCACTGACTCGATGAACATGAGTTTGAGTAAACTCCGGGAGTTGGTGATGGACAGGGAGGCCTGGCATGCTGCGATTCATGGCATCCCAAAGAGTCGGACATGACTGAGCAACTGAACTGAAGGTCTGGGGGCATCAATCACGTCACACATGTCTGCATGAATGTGGGGACAAGGCAGAGAGAAAGATCATTTCAGGGAAATGACATGATGTGAGACAGTTTTAATGAAAAATCTTCAGCAAGGAGACAGGAAAACTCAGGCTCAGGTCCTGGCTCTGCCACCACTGGGCCATATGATTTAGGGAAACTTTCTTTCTCTTGTTTATTCTGAGCTTTTGTATCTGTATCAGAAACGGACTAGCTGTTCTCCATTCTATATGCACGTTGAAATTACTAAAAAAATGAATAGCCCTATAGCAGATCAGTTAAACTTGAATTCTAGAGATAAAGTTGAAACAACAGGATTTTAAAAAGTTTTCCAGGTATAAGCAGGCTTGAGAAATGGGTGGAGGAGATCATAAGTCTCAGTGAATTCAGAAGACTTTCCTAAAGAAGTGACTTTCATAAAGGTAGAATGAAGACCTCTGTAAAACCTGTTCCTCCATAAAAGTAGGGAAGACATGAGTAAAAACTGTCAAAAATCAGTATTTAAGAACTTGGGAAATTAACTAAAGGCTTGCAACAATCTGGAGTGTTTATTCAAGTATCTTGTTAGACAGCAAGCTTTGTGGCAATTTAACTTGCCCTTATCCCATTTCTGTCTTCTCAGTACCATGGTAGCCTGAAAAACCAACTTGGAAGTATAGAGGTTAGGAATAAAAGCAGCATAGAAACCACAAGAGGCACTAGAACGGATGTGGAGTTTCCTAAAAAGTGTATCCTCAAAAGAATTGTCACTACTTGACGTTTCTGTCAGCTACTAAAATGAAAAGTTCTATTTTCAAGGGTTATCTTTGTTTGACCTCACTCAGTGCATACTTTGTGTTCAGTTCAGTTCAGTTCATTTGCTCAGTCGTGTCCCACTCTTTGTGACCCCATGAATCGCAGCACGCCAGGCCTCCCTGCCCATCACCAACTCCAGGAGTTTACACAAACCCACGTCCATCGAGTCGGTGATGCCATCCAGGCATCTCATCCTCTGTCATCCCCTTCTCCTCCTGCCCCCAGTCCCTCCCAGCATCAGAGTCTTTTCCAATGAGTCAACTCTTCCCATGAGGTGGCCAAAGTACTGGAGTTTCAGCTTTAACATCATTCCTTCGAAAGAAATCCCAGGGCTGATCTCCTTCAGAATGGACTGGTTGGATCTCCTTGCAGTCCAAGGGACTCTCAAGAGTCTTCTCCAACACCACAGTTCAAAAGCATCAATTATTTGGCGCACAGCCTTCTTCACAGTCCAACTCTCACATCCATACATGATCACAGGAAAAACCATAGCCTTGACTAGACAAACATTTGTTGGCAAAGTAATGTCTCTGCTTTTGAATATGCTATCTAGGTTGGTCATAACTTTCCTTCCAAGGAGTAAGCGTCTTTTAATTTCATGGCTGCAATCACCATCTGTAATGATTTTGCAGCCCCAAAAGATAAAGTCTGACACTGTTTCCACTGTTTCCCCATCTATTTCCCATGAAGTGATGGGGCCGGATGCCATGATCTTCATTTTTCTGAATGTTGAGCTTTAAGCCAACTTTTTCACTCTCCACTTTCATCTTCATCAAGAGGCTTTTGAGTTCCTCTTCACTTTCTGCCATAAGGGTGGGGTTATCTGCATATCTGAGGTTATTGATATTTCTCCCAGCAATCCTGATTCCAGTTTGTGTTTCTTCCAGTCCAGCGTTTCTCATGATGTACTCTGCATATAAGTTAAATAAACAGGGTGACAATATACAGGCCTGACGAACTCCTTTTCCTATTTGGAACCAGTCTGTTGTTCCATGTCCAGTTCTAACTGTTGTTTCCTGACCTGCATACAAATTTCTCAAGAGGCAGGTCAGGTGGTCTGGTATTCCCATCTCTTTCAGAATTTTCCAGTTTATTGTGATCCACACAGTCAAAGGCTTTGGCATAGTCAATAAAGCAGAAGTAGCTGTTTTTCTGGAACTCTCTTGCTTTTTCCATGATCCAGCAGATGTCAGCAATTTGATATCTGGTTCCTCTGCCTTTTCTAAAACCAGCTTGAACATCTGGAAGTTCACGATTCACACGTTGCTGAAGCCTGGCTTGGAGAATTTTGAGCATTACTTTACTAGCGTGTGAGATGAGTGCAATTGTGGGGTCGTTTGAGCATTCTTTGGCATTGCCTTTCTTTGGGATTGGAATGAAAACTGACCTTTTCCAGTCCTGTGGCCACTGCTGAGTTTTCCAAATTTGCTGGCATATTGAGTGCAACACTTTTACAACATCATCTTTCAGGATTTGGAATAGCTCAACTGGAATTCCATCACCTCCACTAGCTTTGTTCGTAGTGATGCTTTAAGGCCCCCTTGACTTCACATTCTAGGATGTCTGGCTCTAGGCCAGTGATCACACCATCGTGATTATCTGGGTCGTGAAGATCTTTTTTGTGCAGTTCTTCTGTGTATTCTTGCCATCTCTTCTTAATGTCTTCTGCTTCTGTTAGGTCCATACCATTTCTGTCCTTTATCGAGCTCATCTTTGCATGAAATGTTCCTTTGGTATCTCTGATTTTCTTGAAGAGATCCCTAGTCTTTCCCATTCTGTTGTTTTCCTCTATTTCTTTGCATTGATCGCTGAGGAAGGCTTTCTTATCTCTTCTTGCTATTCTTTGGAACTCTGCATTCAGATGTTTATATCTTTCCTTTTCTCCTTTGCTTTTCACTTCTCTTCTTTTCACAGCTATTTGTAAGGCCTCCCCAGACAGCCATTTTGCTTTTTTTGCATTTCTTTTCTATGGGAATGGTCTTTTCCCTGTGTCCTGTACAATGTCACGAACCTCATTCCATAGTTCATCAGGCACTCTATCTATCAGATCTAGGCCCTTAAATCTATTTCTCACTTCCACTGTATAATCATAAGGGATTTGATTTAGGTCATACCTGAATGGTCTAGTGGTTTTGCCTACTTTCTTCAATTTAAGTCTGAATTTGGCAATAAGGAGTTCATGGTCTGAGCCACAGTCAGCTCCTGGTCTTGTTTTTGCTGACTGTATAGAGCTTCTCCACCTTTGGCTGCAAAGAATATCAGCCATCTGATTTCGGTGTTGACCATCTGGTGATGTCCATGTATAGAGTCTTCTCTTGTGTTGTTGCAAGAGGGTGTTTGTTATGACCAGTGCATTTTCTTGGCAAAACTCATTAGTCTTTGCCCTGCTTCATTCCGTATTCCAAGGCCAAATTTGCCTGTTACTCCAGGTGTTTCTTGACTTCCCACTTTTGCATTCCAGTCCCCTATAATGAAAAGGACATCTTTTTTGGGTGTTAGTTCTAAAAGGTCTTGTAGGTCTTCATGGAACCGTTCAACTTCAGCTTCTTCGGCATAGACTTGGATTACTGTGATATGGAATGGTTTGCCTTGGAAACAAACAGAGATCATTCTGTCGTTTTTGAAATTCGTCCAAGTACTGCATTTCAGACTCTTTTGTTGACCATGATGGCCACTCCATTTCTCCTGAGGGATTCCTGCCCGCAGTAGTAGATATAATGGTCATCTGAGTTAAATTCACCCAGTCCATTTCAGTTCGCTGATTCCTAGAATGTCAACGTTCACTCTTGCCATCTCTTGTTTGACCACTTCCAATTTGCCTTGATTCATGGACCTGACATTCCAGGTTCCTATGCAATATTGCTCTTTACAGCATTGGACCTTGCTTCTATCACCAGTCACATCCACAGCTGGTATTCTTTTTGCTTTGGCTCCATCCCTTCATTCTTTCTGGAGTTATTTCTCCACTGATCTCCAATAGCATATTGGGAACCTACTGACCTGGGGAGTTTCTCTTTCAGTATCTTATCATTTTGCCTTTTCATACTGTTCTTGGGGTTCTCAAGGCAAGAATACTGAAATGGTTTGCCATTACCTTCTCCAGTTGACCACATTCTGTCAAATCTCTCCATATGACTCAGCAATTCCATTTCTAGGTTCATAATAAAGAGAATTGAAAACATATCCACATGAAACGTTGTACATGTACATTCATACTAGCATTATGCTGTTGCTGCTGCTAAGTCGCTTCAGTCGTGTCCGACTCTGTGGGACCCCATAGACAGCAGCCCACCAGGCTCCCCCGTCCCTGGGACTCTCCAGGCAAGAACACTGGAGTGGGTTGCCATTTCCTTCTCCAATGCAGGAAAGTGAAAAGTGAAAGTGAAGTCGCTCAGTCATGTCCGACTCTAGTGACCCCATGGACTGCAGCCTGCCAGGCTCTCTGTCCATGGGATTTTCCAGGCAAAATACTGGAGTGGGGTGCCATACATAACGGCCAAAAGTGGAAACAACCTCAATTTCCATCAGCGGATGAAGAGATAAACAAAATATGGTATTGAGGGAAATATTCTGTTATATGAAGAAATGATGCACTAATACATTACAAAGTAGAGGAACCTTGCAAATATTATGCTAAGTGAAAAAATGTAAACCCCAAAAGCCATAGATTATGATTCCATTTATATGAAGTGTCCAGAATAGACGAATCATAGATTAGGAGTTACCAGGGGTGGAGGTAAAGGAGAGAGAATAGGGAGTGGCTACAAATGAGTAGCGTTTTTTTTTTTTTTTTGAGATGATGCAAACAGTCTGGAAATAGGTGGTGGTGACAGAAGCATATCTCTGAGGTTTTTAAAGGCCAATGAATGACATGCTTTTAAAAGGTAAATTTATGGCATACAAATTATATCTCAGGTAAACTGTTCTGTAAGAAAAGTCTTAAAAGATTTCCCTGGTGTTCTAGGGATTAAGAATCTACCTTCTGATGCAGAGGATGCAGGTTCAATCCCTGGCTGGGGAACTAAGACCCCACGTGCTTTGGGGAAACTGAGCCTGCACACTGCAGCTAGAGAGCTTGTGTGCTCTAGAGCCCGTGTGCAGCAACAAGAGAAACCTGTGCGTTGCGACTAGAGAAAAGCCTGTGTGCCACAACAAAGACTCAGTGTGGTCAAAATTTTAAAAATTTAAAAAAGAAAAGAAGATTTTCTCAAGAACATACAAATAGAAGTAAAGATTAATGATGAATTTGAAATAAATCTGTACTCCCTTAAATCCTGTGATAATTATTCCATAGTACTTGCTAGGTTAACTCTGCCTAAGGTTAACTCTACCTACTTGAGTAAGATAAAGTGCATAGTGTTTGGTCACACTATACTTTACTTTCAGCTTTCATGCACTCCTAAAGGAAAAAAAAATGTTTTATAGAGGACAGGAGCTTCAGAGAATTGTAAAAGATGTTCAGGGATTCCAAGTCATGTCTCCCTGAAACACAAACCAGAAGAAAGGGGATATGGCTTGTTCAAGGGTATATTTTCCCTCTGAGAAGTCAAGAAACCTCAGGACAGAGACCACACTCAGCCTTGGCTACGGAAATCAGAGTTCAAAAACCTAGGAAAGAGCAGTGAGGTACTCTATTAAATACTGAAGGTCAAGCTCTGCCCTCACACTATCTGCTGACAAGGAGGGGGGAAAATGTAGCTTTAGGATGAAAACCAGGCAACTGGGGAAAAATCTTTGGGCGTTTCTTGGTTGCTCTCTTAAATTGGAGCTTTTTCATTGAAAAGGCAAGAACATTAACCTTTGTTAATATTTTTTTAAAGGTAGGTGAGAAGTTTGACAGCTTAGAGTAGAAAGAATAAGAGGTGCAGGGAACTAGTAATTACTGCTATTCGGAGACAAAGGCGTGTGTGTGTGTGTGTGCATGTGTGCATGGACTTATGTGTTCGCCATTCTCTGGTTTCAGTTCATTATTTAATTTCTTTATTCCTGCCAACAGAGACAGCTTTCTCCTGTGACCTTGGCAAAGGGAAGTTAAAGCACAGAAGACACTGAAGTTCACTTTGGGGTGGAAATTTACCAAATACATAGAAGATCTGTTCTCCAAATTGAAAAATGATATTTTCCAAATTTAGTACTCATATTGTTTTAGGAATATACCTTGGGATTGCTCCTCCTTCAAACCTGTATTTCTCTTTTGTCCATGTTCTCCTGTACAGTCAATTGATGCATCTTTAAGTGTTTTAAATGGTACATATGATGCCATTTAAAAGCTCTAAGGGTGAAGCTATATTCAGAACATGATCATGAGCCAGAAAAAAAAGGGGAGCACAATGGTCAAGAGAAGCAAGGATAAATGTCACTAATTCACATTGTAACACAATTTCCTAACAGAAAAGCACTTCACTCTGAGGTTTTTCTTGCAATTGGTTTAGATGCAACTATACAATGTCTGGCCACGGTTGTCATGTGGAAGTGAAGGGTATCATACCACGAGACAATATGAAACTTTCACCAGTTCTTGAGTCTTGTCAGACAGAGCTAGAATCATATTCCTATACTTTTATCGGCTATCTATTCTTTGGAAAGTTTCTTAAACACCCAAGGCTCATTTTTTAAATGTGAAGTGAGGATAATAGTGCTCCACCATCTTTTAAGAATTTGTGAACATTAGAGGTGATATGTATAAAAAGCCTAGGATAAATTTGGGAACACAGAGATATTTAATATATGAATAAAACACAGCCATTACAACTCTAATTCAGTGTCATTCACAATGAAAAAAAAAAAAAAGGTTATGGAACATTTTCTATGAAAATATCTGAGATACAGAGGAGAAGCTAGGATAGTTGAGTTAAAGTATCGGGGGGAGGAAAGGAATGACAAAGAGCTTTCACTAAGCCCCTAGGTTCCTGTCCAATACATCATCATATCCACATCATCATGCTGCCTTTTCAACTGAGAAACCCAGGAATGAAAGAAAGCAACTTTCCTAAGGTTATCAGGCTGGCTGTCGGCAAAGCCATTCATAAAACCCAGTTCCCTGAACTCCCAGTCCAGCTCCTTTCCTTACACTGCAAGCCCTCCCCAAATTCATTTCTCATTTATTCTTTTATAAGTAATGAACATAAGTTACTTTCAGAAGGGAAACTAGACTGTGCAAAATAGATACCCGAAATACAGGAATACATAACAAGACACCATGAGACAGGAAATAAGGAAACTAAAAAGACAAAATAAATTCACATGTATTGCCATTAACAAAAATTTTAGTTAAATGACAAACAGAGCTATTCAATTGTGCAGAGAGAAAGAACACATTCCTTATGATAACTCGTCTTGAGGAGGAGTTCAGAAGGTGTATCATAAATTTTTATAAAAAGTTAAGATGGCCAAAAAACTATTCTGTATTTATATACAAAATGGGTAAAATATATTTAAAAAATAAACAATTTTGACTTGTAGAGGGTAATCTTCAGTAATCTGGAAAATTCAGTTTTTATCAAACACTACATGCCTCAATGAAGTTAGCTCTTTGGGGAGGATTTTCTATTTGTGTAGTATATTTATTGATTGCTTTCATTCAAATCATTCCTATTGTTTGAAAAGACAAATGTTGTAAAACAGAGGTACATGGCTAGAAGGAGGGAAAAAATGCTCTGCTAAAGGTCAGGCAAAGATAAAAAGTCTCTCATTGCTTCTCATAATTGCTAGGCTTGTTATTGTTTAGTCTCTAAGTTGTGTCCAATTCTTTCAGACCCCATGGACTGTAGCCCACCAGTCTCCTCTGTCCATGGGATTTTCTAGGCAAGAATACTGGAGTGGGTTGCCATTTCCTTCTCCAGGGGATCTTCCTGACCCAGAGATTAAACCCAGGTCTTCTGCATTGGCAGGTGGATTATTTCCTGCTGAGCCACCAGGGAGACTCAATTGCTATATGCACATGTATCTGTATTTTCTGGTATCAAATACATTTCACATTTCCCCAATATCTAACCAAACAAAACAATCACCTCCTCCTCAGCACATTCTCTAACAACTCCCAGCCCACACTGACATCTCTTTATTCTACTCAGGTGGCATCTAAATGCTTTGCAACATTCCTTGAATCATTTGTATTGTATTCTATCCAAATTATAGATTGTTTGTTAATATCTCTTGTACATGTATCTTACATATACAGTTAATTTAAAAAAAATTGAATACATATTCAATGTTTGCTATTTCATCTCATCAACCAAGATGCACAACTCTCAGGAAATGTGTTTAATCAGTAAATGAATAAATGTATGAACAAATAGATAATGAATAAATTTAGAAGTCGTGTTCAAAATATTGAATGAAAGCAACCCTGGCCTAATGAATGCTTTAGCAATTTTTACATATGAATTAAATTAATTTCACACCTTTCAGGCATGAGATACTGTGTTGTTCAATGAGGTCTCAGCATGGCGTAATGAAGAAGAAAAACAAAACTGAAATACATGTTCATTTCCTGGCCAAAAAAAGACACTGAATTTTAAGTAGATTACATTATAGCTAGACCTATTTCCACATAAGTTAAATAAGCAGACTGAATTTGGGTCTTTGCAATCCCTTCCAGTTTTGAACTACATATCATATTTATGATATGACAGGAAATAAGGAAATGACCAGATTGAGGCCTTGGGTTGTTGTTTCTCCTAAGAATCTATTTATTCTAAAATCTGATGGCTCTTCAGAAATCACCCATGGGATTTTCAAAAACAGATGCATAGATTAGTACTCACAACACTGTATCCCATGTGTGTTCCAGTTGCTTCTGAATAACCAACAAATCATGAAAGAAATAAAAAAAGGAAATCAAAATATACATAGAAACAAATGAAAAGGAAAACATGACAACCCAAAACCTATGGGATTCAGAAAAAGCAGTGCTAAGGGAAAGGTTCATAGCATTACAAGCTTACCTCAAGACACAAGAGAAAAATCAAATAAATAAACATCTAGAAAAAGAAGAAATGAAGAACCCCAGGATTAGTAGAAGGAAAGAAATCATAAAAATTAGGGCAGTAATAAATGAAAAAGAAACAAATGAGACTATGGCAAAGATCAACAAAACTAAAAGCTGTTTCTTTGAGAAGATAAATAAAATAGACAAACTATTAGCCAGACTTATCAAGAAAAAAAGGGAGAAGAATAAAATCAATAAAATTAGGAATGAAAATGGAGAAATCATAACAGACAACACAGAAATACAAAGGATCATAAAACATTACTATCAGCAACTATATGCCAATAAAGTAGACAACTTG
Organism: Bos taurus; assembly: GCF_002263795.3. Lineage (NCBI taxonomy): Eukaryota > Metazoa > Chordata > Mammalia > Artiodactyla > Bovidae > Bos > Bos taurus. The sequence continues at coordinate 64,189,634 of NC_037334.1, forward strand.
GAAGAAATGGATAAATTCTTATAAAAGTATAAGCTTCCAAAACTGAACCAGGAAGAAACAGAAAATCTTAACAGACCCATCACAAGCACAGAAATAAAAACTGTAATCAAAAATTTTCCAACAACAAAAAAAGCCCAGGACCAGATGGCTTCACAGCTAAATTCTACCAAAAATTTACAGAAGAGCTAATACCTATCCTACTCAAACTCTTCCAGAAAGTTGCCAAGGAAGGTAAACTCCCAAACTCATTCTATGAGGCCACCATCACCCTAATACCAAAACCAGGCAACGATGACACACAAAAAAGAAAACCACAGGCCAATATCACTGATGAACATAGATGCAAAAATCCTTAACAAAATTCTAGCAAACTAAATCCAGCAACATATTGAAAAGATCATACATCATGACCAAGTGGGCTTTATCCAAGGGATGCAAGGATTCTTCAATATTCACAGATCAAGCAATGAGATACACCACATTAACAATTTGAAAGATAAAAACCATATGATTATCTCAATAGATGCAGAGAAAGCCTTTGACAAAATTCAACATCTATTTATGATAAAACTCTCCAAAAATCAGGCAAAGAAGGAACATACCTCAATATAATAAAAGCCATAGATGATAAACCCACAACAAACATTACCCTAAATGGTGAAAAATTGAAAGCATTGCCCCTAAAGTCAGGAATAAGACAAGGATGCCCACTCTCACCACTACTATTCAACATAGTTTTGGACGTTTTAGCCACAGCAATCAGAGAAGAAAAAGAAATAAAAAGAATCCAGATTGGAAAAGAAGAAACAAAACTCTGTTTGCAGATGACATGATCCTCTACACAGAAAACCCTAAACACTCCACCAGAAAATTACTAGAGCTAATCAATGAATATAGTAAAGTTGCAGGATACAAAATTAATACACAGAAATCCCTTGCATTCCTATACAGTAACAATGAGAAAACAGAAAGAGAAATTAAGGAAACAATCCCATTCACCATTGTGATGCAAAGAATAAAATACTTAGGAATAAATATACCTAAAGAAACAAAAGACCTATATATAGAAAACTATAAAACACTGATGAAAGAAATCAAAGATGACACAAATAGATGGAGAAATATACCATGTTCATGGATCAGAAGAAACATAGGGAAAATAAGTATACTACCCAAAGCAATCTATAGATTCAATACAATCCCTATCAAGCTACCAATGGTATTTTTCACAGAACTAGAACAAATAATTTCACAATTTGTATGGAAATACAAAAAACTTCAAATAGCCAAAGCAATCTTGAGAAGAGAAGAATGGAACTGGAGGAATCAATCTGCCTTATTTCAGACTGTACTACAAAGCTACAGTCATCAAGACAGTATGGTACTGGCACAAAGACAGAAATATAGATCAATGGAACAAAATAGAAAGCCCAGAGATAAATCCATGCACATGGATTTATCCATGTGTCCATGTGTCCACATGCACATGGATTTATCCATGTGTCCATGTGTCCACATGCACATGGACACCTTATCTTTGACAAAGGAGGCAAGCATATACAATGGAGAAAAGACAATCTCTTTAACAAGTGCTGCTGGGAAAACTGGTTAACCACCTGTAAAAGAATGAAACTAGAATGCTTTCTAACACCATACAGAAAAATAAACTCAAAATGGATTAAAGATCTAAATTTAAGACCAGAAACTATAAAACTGCTAGAGGAAAACATAGGCAAAACACTCTCTGACATAAATCACAGCAAGAAATGGGACCTAATTAAACTTAAAAGCTTTTGCACAACAAAGGAAACTATGAGCAAGATGAAAAGACAGCCTTCAGAGTGGGAGAAAATAATAGCAAATGAAGCAACTGACAAACAACTAATCTCAAAAATATACAAGTAGCTCCTGCAGCTCAATATCAGAAAAATAAACAACCCAATCAAAAAATGGGCCAAAGAACTAAACAGACATTTTTCCAAAGAAGACATACAGATGGCTAACAAACACATTAAAAGATGCTGAACATCACTCATTATCAGAGAAATGCAAATCAAACCACAATGAGGTACCATTTCACATTGGTCAGAATGCTACTATCAAAAAGTCTAAAAACAATAAATGCTGGAAAGGGTGTGGAGAAAAGTGAACCCTCTCACTCTGTTGGTGGGACTGCAAACTAGTACAGTCACTATGAAGAACAGTGTGGAGATTCCTTTAAGAACTGGAAATACAACTGCCATAGGACCCAGCAATCCCACTGCTGGGCATACACACTGAGGAAATCAGAATTGAAAGAAACATGTTTACCCAGTGTTCATTGTAGCACTGTTTACAATAGCTAGGACATGGAAGCAACCTAGATGTCTATCGGCAGACAAATGTATAAGACAGCTGTGGTACATATACACAGTAGAACATTACTCAGCTATGAAAAATAACACATTTGATTCAGTTCTAATGAGGTGGATGAAACTGGAGCCTATTATACAGAGTTAATTAAATCAGAAAGAAAAACACCAATACAGTATGTTAATGCATATATATAGAATTTGGAAAGATGGTAACGTCTCTATATACTAGACAGCAAAAGAGACGCAGATATAAAGAACAGACTTTTGGACTCTGTGGGAGAAGGAGAGGGTAGGATCATTTGAGACAATAGCATTGATACATACATCATATGTAAAATAGATGACCAGTCCAAGTTTGACGCATGAAACAGAGCACTCAAAGCTGGTGCACTGGGACAACCTAGAGGGATGGGATGCAGAGCGATGTGGGAGGGGGGGTTCAGGCTAGTGGACACATATATACTCATGATTGATTCACGTCAGTGATGGCAGAAACCACCACAATATTATAAAGTAATTAGCCTCCAAATAAATAAATTAAAAAAAAAAAACCTACTAGGATTCTACTCAAGCTCACTGAAGACAGGGCTCTCTAACACAAAGACCAGCACAAACAGGTTTGCAATTTTCTCTAATGATGTGGTATATGAACAGCCACAGTACTGGCCAGTATAACACACTAGACAAAAGTATGAAATTTTGTGGCAGAAAGACTTGGTATGACAAGCAAGAATAAGAAATAAGTGGGGACAGTCTTATTAGTCTTATATTAAAACCCACTATTAAGCTACTTTAGTTAGGATTATATTGGTGCATAAATGGATAGAAATATCCATAGAAGAGAGTAAGAAATCTAGAATTACCCCTCAAATACATGAAAGTTTAGGATAGGCTAAAAAGGAGGCATTCTAATGAGTGGGCCTAGGATGTATTTTTAAATGATACTTCTTAGATGCATACCTTTTAGAAAAATGACAAGCTTGGATCCTTACTTCACATCATATACCAAGGAAAAGTTCAAATGGATTAAAGATCACAGTGTAAGGGAGGAAAGGGGAATCTGTATGAAGAAAACATGGACTATACTCCTTTAAAATCAGAATGGATGAGATTTTTGTAACAAAGATTCAAAACACAGAATCAATAATATAAAAGATAAGTTTTTAAAGGTAACTAAAATAACTATCACAACAAAAAATTTCAAATATATGAAATAATATCTGAAAATAAGTGGGAAAATATTTGTAATTCATATCATAGACAAAAAGTTACTCTCCCCAAATAAAAAAGAACAATCAGAAAATAAGAGAAAGACAAAAAACACAGTAGAAAAAAAATAGGCAAAGTACATGAACAGAGAATCCGCATAAAATAAAGACCATGACTCTATGAAACAGACACTCAACTTCAGTCCCAAGAGAAACACAAACTAAAGCAACATGAGGTAGTTTTGGTGCCAGCAAGGGCAGAAAAGTGTGTACTGGATTAGCCCTCCTGTGAATAATAATCTTTAAACACAGGACAATATGTACCCCTTGACTATTTAAAAACACTAGAGTGTGTTGCCTGAAACTAACACAACATTGTTAATTGACTATACCCCAATTCAAATAAAAACTTTAAAAGTAAAATAAAAGCTGCTGCTGCTGCTGCTAAGTTGCTTCAGTCATGTCTGATTCTGTGTGACCCCATAGATGGCAGCCCACCAGGCTCCCCGGTCCCTGGGATTCTCCAGGCAAGAACACTGGAGTGGGTTGCCATTTCCTTCTCCAATGCATGAAAGTGAAAAGTGAAAGTGAAGTCCCTCAGTCGTGTCTGACTCTTAGCGACCCCATGGACTGCAGCCCACCAGACTCCTCCATCCATGGGATTTTCCAGGCAAGAGTACTGGAGCGGGGTGCCATTGCCTTCTCCAAAATAAAAGCACAAGAGTGCAAACACGAGCAGGAAGAAGTTGAAGACAACAAGTTGAAAACAACAAGTTCATTTGGTAAGTTCTCCATTTGTAGGATTTTGCCTCAGACAGCACTCTCCTGTCTGTAAGGTAGTAAGTGGATGGAATTCAATGACTAAGATGAACTTTTTCATACAGAGGTGTCAAAGCACAGGGGTCAGTTTTTTAGAAGCAGTTGGAAATCTCTACATATGTGCATGTAAGATGTAATGATATGGATGGATACCTAGCCTAAGAAAACATAATGGTGATTTCTCCATAGCAAAGATGTGGTGTTTTATTTACTTATTTTAGCTCTATATTTTCTTTTTTGGGGGGGATTTAAAAAATTTAATTGCACGATGATTACTTTACAACATTGTGATGTGTTTTGCCATACATCAACATGAATCAGTCCCAGGTATACATGTGTACCCCCATCCTGAACCCCCTCCCACCTCCCTCCCTACCCTATCCTTCTGGGTTGTCCCAGAGCACTGGCTTTGTGTGCCCTGCTTCATGCATCAAACTTGCATTGGTCATCTATTTTACATACGGTAATGTACATGTTTTAATGCTATTCTTTCAATGCTATCCCACCCTCACCTTTCACTGAGTCCAAAAGTCTGTCCTATAAGTCTGTGTCTCCTGTGCTGCCCCACACGTATGATCATTGGTACCGTCTTTCTAAATTCCATATATGTGCATTAATATATAATATTTTTCATTCTCTGACTTACACCACTCTGTATAACAGGCTCTAGGTTCGTCCACATCTTTAGAACTGACTCAAATGCATTTTTTGGTTATAACTGAGTAATATTCCTTTGTGTATATGTACCATAACTTCCTTATCCATTCATCTGGCAATGGATATTTGGTTGCTCCCATGTCTTAGCTATTATAAGTAGTGTTGCAATGAACATTGGGGTTACATGTGTCTCTCTAAATTCTGGTTTCCTCAGCCCATATGCTCAGCAGTAGGATTGCTGGATGGTGTGGCAGTTCTATTCCCAGTTTTTCAAGACATCTCCACACTGTTCTCCATAGTGGCTGTACCAGTTTGCATTTCCACCAACAGTGTAAGAGGGTTCCCTTTTCTCCACACCCTCTCCAGCATTTATTGTTTATAGACTTTTCGATGATGGCCATTCTGACCGGTGTGAGACAATACCTCATTGTAGTATTGATTTGTATTTGTCTAATAAGTGATGTTGAGCATCTTTTCATGTGTTTATTAGCCATCTATATGTCTTCTTTGGAGAAATGTCTGTTTAGGTCTTCTGCCCACTTTTTGATTGGATTGTTCATTTTTCTGGTATTGATCTGCGTGTGTTGCTTGTATATTTTTGAGATTAATTCTTTGTCGGTTGTTTCATTTGCTGTTATTTTCTCCCATTCTGAAGGCTGTCTTTTCACCTTGCTTATAGTTCCTTTATTGTGCAAAAGTTTTTAAATTGAATTAGGTCCCACTTTTTAATTTTTATTTCCATTACTTTGGGAGGTGGGTCATAGAGGATCTTGCTGTTATTTATGTTGGAAAGTGTTTTGCCTATGTTTTTCTTTAAGAATTTTATAGTTTCTGGTTTCACATTTAGGTCTTTAATCCATTTTGAGTTTATTTTTGTATATGGTGTTAGGAAGTGTTCTAGTTTCATTCCTTTACATGTAGTTGACCAGTTTTCCCAGCACCACTTGTTAAAGAGACTGTCTATTCTCTATTATATATTTTGCCTCCTTTGTCAAAGATAAGGTGTCCATAGATGTGTGGATTTATCTCTGGACTTTCTATTTTGTTCCATTGATCTATATTTCTGTCTTTGTGCCAGTACTATACTGTTTTGATGACTGTAGCTTTGTAATATAGTCTGAAGCCAGGATTGTTGATTTCTCCATAAAACTGGAATTGTAAAAGATGTCTATTTCATTTCAAATAACAACAAATCCATTTCATGTTAACATAAATAACATATTTTATGAAAATGTTTATTATCATAAAATATTTTTATTTATTCCAAAATAAAGTTAGTGAGAAGAGTGGCATTGTTTCATGTTAAAAAAAAAAAAAAAAACTCTGTGTTAGTGCTCAGTCATGTCCGACTCTTTGTAATCACATGGACAAAGGAGCTCACCAGGCTCCTCTGTCCATGGAATTCTCCAGGCAAGAAAGAATACTGGAAACAAATCTCTGACATCTGGCTTAATAAAACACAGCTGGATTCTTACATATGTTTCTGTATGTAATTTGTATCGTATATCATGTAACCTCTGGGAAACTCCACTGTACACTTGTGAAAGATCAAGAGTGTCAAAAGCAAATAATGTCTTAGTACTATAATGAAAAGTGTATTGATCTTTTAGATTCTTCTAAAAGGTTCTTGGGAGTCCCCAGCTCTACATTTTCTACATCCACATTTACTGCTTTTGTAAAAAATAAAAACAAAGAAAAAAATTAAAGACCTTAATGTATGATTCAGCTCTAACCAACCTCAGGAGGAACCTGAGAAAATGACTTGATTTTCTAAATTCTTATTTTTTTCAGCTAAAAGAATAGATATGTGCTCAACATCTATTATTCTTAGGAACTTTAGTGGATAAAACATATTTAAACCTCAGTACAGTGCCTGGCATGGGTGCTAAATGCTAGTGATCATTATCCTCATCCTCATTGTTGGTGTCCGATTACCTTTGTCCATTGAACAAATGAGTGAAACCAATCAATGAATGAGACCCACACCATCACTACAAGAGGACTGGCCCAGCCTTCATTTTCCCGGCAGGGCAGTCATGCTCAGTACTCTTAGTAGCTGCTAAGGATGTACAGGCCAGGCTGGCCATGGTAGGATGACAAGTGACGGTGATGTAAGGACAGGCCGCTAAGTGCTGAAAGGCACAACCACCTGCCTCCTCTCTCCCAGCCACAGCAAGACAGCGCACATCAGGGAGGCGATGCTGTTAGCCAAGTTAAGCAACCTGAAATCAGGTGTTTGTCAAAAGCAGAAGTTGAAAAGGTGTTATATACGACAAAGACAGATACAGGCAAATGGAAATTTATCCTAGTGGGTTCTTATTAAAGCAATCTTAAAACTGTCTTGTTTCTTTCCCCAAATGATTGAGTCTAGTTGATGGGCATGGACTTAGTTTCCCAGATACATGGAAATAATAGCCTCCCTTGAGTTTAAATCAGAAACTAATGAGAGTTTGACAGAGAAAAAAGTCTATTTTAATGGCAGAAAGTAGAAGGGGTCCCTTTTATAAATGTAATCTTTAAAAAACTGGTTGTCCTCATTATGATGGAGACGAGGAGATTTCATTAGTAATAAATTAATTCTTGTAGGTATAATAGTAGTAGTAGTAATGGCAGAAGTAGCTATAATGATATAAACACGTGGAATAAATTTGAATACTCTCTCCCTTTACTAGCAGCCTGGATTGTCAAGTTACCTTGTAGTTGTTATTGGATATATTTTACAGAGTAGAGAACTCTGACCAGATTGTTGCCAAAACTCGTACAACTGGCCCATAACGTGCTCAGCTTAGAATCCAGGATGGCTGACAACCAGCTTCTCCACATTTTCCTCCTTTAAATAAGGTTTCTAGATCATGTATTCTCCTGCTGCTTTTCTCTGAACATGTACTCACTTACCTTTACATCAGTAAAAATATGAAAACACACGCCACAGACGAAATACCTTAGAGCTGTCCCCCATGCTTCAACTTCACAGGCAATTTCCCAATATTCACTTTGGTAGCTCATGAATTTCAAAATCAATTTGCCCAAAACACTTACCATCTTCCTCTCCCTAAACACACCCCCTCCTCCAGTGTTCCCACTGTTAGTGCATAGCATCACAATTTAATTCCTCCAGTGATTCAGATCTGAATTCTAGAAATCAGCCCCCTTTTCCTATTTTCCTATGAAGGAGTGCTATAAACCACTCCTTCAGTATCCAATCCAGTCAGTCCATCTCATTGGCTTCCTCATTTTTGCTCCACCACACTACTAATGTGTCTTAGGCCACCTTTCTCTCACCCTTCCAGCCTTTAGCCTTGAATCCCTCCAGTCTATCTCCCACTGGTCCTCGGCAATTCTCTTCCCTGTGCATCAGTTGTTGAACTATCAGAAGCGTTGGCACAACTGATTGTTTCCACCTTCTTGAAACCCTTTCTCTTTCTTAACTTTTAGGTCACCAGTATCAATTTTCCTCCTACATTTTCTGACCAAACTCTCTCAGTTTTCCTTTGCTGGCTGTTTTGCTTCACCTAGATGTCTACTGACAGTTATTCCCTGGGAGAGATATCTTCCAACCATATTAAATATTTAAATTTTAAGTGCATTTATATGGTGATAACACCCACATCGACATCTGTAGCCTGGACATACCATGTGAACTCCAGAACCAAGAGTCTATCTGTCCCCATGTCATCCTTAGATGCTTAAGAGACATTGCAAATTTAATATGTCCAAAATCAAACCTCAGATGCCCCTTTCTGGACACAACTGCTCCTCCTGCAGTCTTCCCTCACTCAGTCAATGGATAAGCCACTCTTTGAGTTGTTCAGACTCATTTTACCCAGACTGGCCTCCCCACTATTTCTCAAACAGGTCAAGCACACACTTGTCACAGGGTCTGTGTACCTGCCATTCCTTCTATCTGAACCACTGTTCCTCTAGATTTTGTCTCATTCCTCCACTTACCTTAGCTTGCTGATCAAATGTCTTATCAACACAACTTTCTGACCACTCTGTAGAAAATTACTGTCCTTACCACCATTCCCCATTCCCTATTTTGAATTTCTCCATACAGTATTTCTAACTATCTGAAAGTCTTTATGTTTCTTATAGATTCTTTTTCTCTCTTCTTCTACAAGACTTTAAGTTCTGTTAAGGGAGGAACTTTGTCTATTTTGATAGCAATTGGATCAGGCTTTGTATAATAAGATATGGCAGCCACTCAAATACTTGTTAGATAGACAGATGGATGGATGAATAGCCCATGTTTTCCACAGCACTGTAATTTATATATCTGCCAGAACATTTATGCTGTATTATAATTATTGGTTAATTTTTTTCTGTCATCAGCAAACTGCAATTTCTGAAGAGAAGAGCCATGTTTTAATCATAACATTTTTATGCCTAAAATAGTACGTGATACATATTAGGTATATATGTTTGTTTATTTGAAGAAAACAAATTAGGGGGAAAGAAAGACATATTTCATGGAGTAACTGGGATTTATCTCTTCCTTTTACTTGAGAAATATACTCTTTCTATAACCTAAAATGACTTTACTGTTTTAAAAAGCAATTAAAAAATGTATTACCTCCAGGATCCAGAAGTTTATAGGGTAATGAATGAATATGCTAATAAACAATGCCTATGAATGACAGCTGTAAGCCTCAGATAGAGACAGACATGGAAATCTAAATATACTGCCTTCTCAATCTGCACTGTGTAACATAAGCACGTTATGAAATATTAATGACAAAAGCCATATTTGGGTCCAGCTTCCTTCATTTATAGATAGCGAAAGTGAGACCAGGAGAGTCACCCTTCCATCACAGAGCAAATAAGAGACATTGGCAGTCAGAATACAAAACTATTCTCTGAATTTCAGTTTCATTTTTCCTAACACTTCAGAGCCTCATCTCTTCTCCACATTCGATACATCTTTAACAAATGTTTGTACCTGTCTCTGGATTGATATGACCCTATACTTAATAAAATGATGAAGAAAACATATTCCCAAACTCAAAGTTGGGGTGGAAGGTTGCCTGTTATAAGCATCAACTTACCAATTAGGAAATGAGGAAGGTTGGACCATAAAAGATGCTAAGCTGTTATGGAAATTAATGTCAGCATATAACCATATAAATGTAGCCCAAACTATCCAGTTAATTGACCTTGAAGGCCTTGGTACTCACATTTGCCCTTGACTACAGCTGTAAGATTAGAGTGGCTCTGGGCTGAGGTTGCTATCTTCTCTACCCAAAGAACAAGATCTGCTGCTGAAAGACCAGGAGGTATTTCTAGATTTAGACCCATGAATTGTTACAATATACCCAGCTGGATCATTCATCCTAAAAGGAAACTATCCCCTATTAACATTTTAATAACTTGTTTCTTCTTCAGGATCCCTGTCTTATTAGAAAAGCATTATCATTCACCCAGTTAATCAACCCAGAAACACAGAAATCAACTGTGATTCTCCACTCTTCCTCCCGCTACCCACCCTTACCCTCACATCCAATCAACCACCAAGTCCCTGGCTTCCACTGCAAATCCTATGAGTGCTTTAGGACCTTCCACAACAATGCTCCCTCCTCAAGGCTCGTGCCCTCTTATTCATTGCATTCAGACTGATAATTCTAAAATGTCTCTCTTATCATAGCATTCTCCTGCTCATTAATCTTCAAGAGATTGCTGTTACCCTAACAACAAAGATCAAACTTACAAGTATAATTTGGCATCTGTATTTTTTCTTCTCACACACACACAGATCCCCATAATCCCTTCTTGCCTAGACAACAAACATTTACTCATCTTTCATTTCTGTGCTGTGTAAGTGCTCGCCTAACACCTTCAATTACCCTCATCAGACATGTAGTTTTATAAACTCTTGTGATTTCTCTCTCTCTCTCTCTCGATTTTAAGTCCATAAAGGCAGGACCACCTGCTTACCCTTCACTGTATTCCCAGCATATAGAACAGTTTCCTAGAGGGTAAGTAAGCAACAAGAGTTCTTGGATGAATGAGACGGTGGGGTAGAGAAGCCAATTGATAAAAATTATGCAGGAAGATTAAATCATGAAGAACATCCTGCCATAGAAGGTTACTTCTAAAGCCCCTTGAGTGATAAATACCAATTTCTCCTAGAGTGCAATATATATATATATTTTTTTCTACTTGGCTGTGTTGGGTCTTAGCTGCAGCACATGGGATCTTTGTTGAGTCATGTGGGGTCTTTCATTTCAATGCAGATTCACTTGTGGCGCATGGGCTCCAGAGCACACAGGCTCAGTAGCTGTGGTGCCTGGGCTTAGTTGCCCCATTGGACATGGGATCTTAGTTCCCCAACCGGGGATCTAACCCACATCTCTTCCATTTGAAGGTAGATTCATAACCACTGGACCATCTGGGAAGTCCCTCTACTTTCCCTTTTATATGGCCACCAAAGGAAGAGCCACTGATCCTACTTAGCATGTCCTGTCTATTGCTGGGTCACATGGATGACATGGAGAGAAAGAATCAAGAATTAATGACAGACTAATGAGGCAGCAAAGAATCAGCACACAGGATGTGTGGCCATCAGGGAATACCCGGTACCTGTGGACTGAAAGCAACCAGAATTGTGCCTCAGAAGCATTCAGGGTCAAGGCTACATATAAGGTCTCAGGGTCTAAGGCAGTGATGACAAGACAGGCACACAGATAGGCAGTTTGGCTGGGCCAACGGCCACACAACCTGAGGGCAGGAATAACAATCCTCTGGGGCTAAAGAATAATTTATACAAAACTCACAGAAACTGTGGCCAGAACAGGTCCAGGAAGTCTGTGGGAAGCATCTGCTGCCTGAGGGCGTCCAATGCCCTTTAAGAGATTTACACCTGATCCTCTCCCTTTGGTTCTGACTACTCATCAGCTTTTTCTGCTCTTTGTTAAGCTGGTCTCATGAACCACTGGCATTTGATAAATGTTCATGTGCTGCACAGATGAAAGAATTCATAAGGAACATGTGGACAACTCAGTTCTGGAAGGTGTCTTCCTGTTAACAGTTTCCCATGACACTGAACAGGAGTCTTGGCAACAGAGACCCTGATGTCAATCAAGCCTAAAAAGGAGACACAGATGGATCTTTTAAAGAAGTACTTGCAAGAAGAAAAATTTGGTTCTCTAAAAGTAACAGTACAAAGAAAGGAAGGAAGAAAGAAGGAAAGAAAAAAAGAAATAGTGGCCACTGTGGAAAACAGTATGGCGGCTTCTCAAAAAATCTGAAAATGGAACCACCACATGTGCGTGCATGCTCAGTCATGTCCGACTCTGTGCAGTCCCAGAGACTGCAGCTCACCAGGTTCCTCTGTCCATGGGATTTCCCAGGCAAGAATACTGGAGTGGGTTGCCATTTCCTTCTCCAATATGACCTACCGATTCCATTCCTAGATATATAGCTGAAAAAAAAACAAAACAAACCACCAATTTGAAAGTATACATACACCCTAGTTTTCATAGCAGCATTATTTACAATTGCCAAGGCAAGAAAGCAACCTAAGTGTCCATCAATATATGAATGGGTAGTAAGGTGTGGTACACACACACACACACACACACACACACACACACACACAATGGAATACTACTCAGCCATAAAAAAGAATGAATTTTTGCCATTTTCAGCAATAAGGATGGACCTAAAAGAGTATTACGCTAAGTGAAATAAGTCAGAAAGACTTATCAAATATTGTATGTTATTGCTTTTATGAGGAATCTAAAAAATACAACAAAGTAGTAAATGTAATAAGACAGAAGTAGACTCATAGATGTAGAGAACAAACTGGTGGTTACCAGTAAGGAGCAGGAGAGGGGAAATATAGGGGTGGGGGAGTGAGAGGTACAAACTGCTGGGCCTAAGACAGGCTACAGGGATACATTTTATATCACAAGAAGTATAGGCAATATTTTGTAATAACTGTAAAATAAGTGTAACTTTTGAAAAATTATATAAAAATTTTAAAACTGTTTTTTAAAAGGAATAAATAGAATACACACTTAAGACTATGAGATAGTTATTGTATATTTAATTTTATTATTTATACAAATGCTTGTGTATAAAGTGTTTCTATAAACTTTTGAAATGTTTACTACATGCCTGACACTATGCTAAATGCTTTCATACATTGCTCCATTTAATTTATATTGCAACTTTATTAAAATCTGCATTTAAAGGATGAAAAAACTGGGATACACAGAACATAACTCACTCAAGGCACAAAACCAGGAAATAACAGAATTGGGGCTTGAAGCCTGTGTCTCTACCACAGAGCTCAAGTGCTGCCACTTCTCCCCTGTCCTTCATTCCCTTCATTTGAGGTTCTCTGTCTAGGCCAGTTCAGGGATAAACCCTCTGTTCATTAAGCAGGCATCTCTCAGTTCTCAGGAGTTCCTAGAAGGCAGATTCTTTCAGTCCATTTACATTTATAGCTTCAGCCCAGAAAGTTCCTGGTTACAGCACATGTTTTGTTAAGAACTCTAGCATCGCATCCCTAAGTACCCAACTTCAGTTGCCTACATATGATGTGTGAAATAGGAATGCCGCACAGTCGCAGAGGGCTAATGGGGGTAGTGAGACAACCGTCACACATGCTTGGAGTCTGGGGAGAAATGCCAACTCTGGAAAGAGGGCTTTTACTTTGTTTGTTCATTTTTTGTGGGAATGTGTGTTTGTCAATAATGGCTTAAAAGTACCTGAGGGAAGTGTTAGTGCTAGACGGAGCTCGAGCTCCCTGCCCACCAGTTGGGCTGGGTTTTGCCACCTCCCTTCCTCCCACAGAAGATGTAACTCTGTGAAGAGGGAGGCTGCCACGTTTAAAATAGAAAGCCATGAGTATCTTAGGCTCCTGACCCCGGGCAGCAGGTGGGTGAGTAGCAGCAATAATGAATTATGAGAAATCACAACTCACTATCATCATGCAGACTACTCAGTCTCTACATCATCTTAGGCAAAGACAGTAAGTGACTCAGAACCCCTTTAGGACCAGTCTGGTACAGTTTTCTCCAGAGCCAACTACCTTTGCTTGAGTTAAAAAAATAAATTCATAAAGCAAGCAAAATGATCTTGTCCAATTTTGGAAGAATATACTGAAGTCTGTAAAGAGTATGGGACTTGGGAGTTAGTGGTGGAACAATTGCCTTTAGGATTAAAGTCCAAATTTTAGGGCTCCTCCTTGATCTTCCATGCTCATTTCTCACTATTGTCCTAACTCACCAAATTCCACCTTTTGTCACCTTGATGTTGTACTTCCCAATTGTTTCACAACATAGAGAATAACAATATTTGTAAGACCCAGTGGGAGAAATATACAACACCTGTTGTGTCCAGAGAATGAAGACTAGGGTCCCAGTCCACCCGCCCCCTCCTCTGGCTATGGGTGGGCCTTGACTCTAACGCCCCAGGCTTTCCCTGTCCATGCTGTCCCTCTCCTAGTTAGCTCATACTTATCCTTCATTGACCAGCTGAAGAAACTTGCAGTTATCCCTGAACCACTGCATCATCAGAACCCTTTGACATATGCTCCTGGAGAACTTAACTGCCTCTCTGCAGGGCCCTACTCAACATGCAAACACAACATTATGTGCCTGTATGAATATTTGATCAATATCTATTAATACCTTTCAGTAATGGAATAGGCTGACAAATGATGAAACCAAAAATCGTCTCTCTTTCTTGTTCATGATTAACCTCTAGCCATCAGCACAGTATTTATTTTAAGTATATCCTTTCATAATAGGTTCTCATTAAATATCTATTGTCTAAATGGTTGGAGCTCAAGTCCCAAGACTGTAGAGGAGTACTTTGCCCTGATAGGCCTCTTTCTAATCATGTTTATTAAATTTATTTAATCACTATATTTTTTTCTCTAGGTAAAATATGGTTATTTTTTGCAGATGTAGAATTTTCCAGAGCACACTTTGGGAAAGGCTAAGAAAGAGTACAGAGGCAGGTGTCAGCAACACTAGATTCTCTGCCAATGACTTTCTGCAGTACCTCAGGGAAGTCTTAGACCCTCCCTGTCCTTCAGTGGTCTCATCTGTCAACAAGTTGGTCTTTTCCAACTCTACTAGTCTATCATTTCTATGTTATAGCACCTTTCATGCCCTTTGCTCCAATTTGATGTCTTATCTCCCTGATATGCAGTATCTAGGTATTTCCTTCTGAATGTGCCAGTGGGCCTGTCTGTCCCAGTATCACCTAGATTCCTCGCCCTTTCCAAATCTGACTTTTTCCATTTACTTGGAGATTTAGATTTCTCCTTTAGTGACTGCATTCAACTCCTTCCTATTTAGCTTTAGGGGCAGCTGGTGACTGGGTGAGTTACTCTGCACAGGGAACCATTATTGCAATAAGTGTTCAGCTTTCTTCATCCAAACTGGAATAGCTCAAGTGCCACAGCAAGGTCAGTGGATAAAATATTTTGGATCAGGGAAGATTTTTCAGTGATTCAAGTGGTGTTTCACGCAGGCCCCTATCTATACACAAGGTTGATGCTGAAAAGAGGCATAATTATAAGTGAATTAACAAAATCCAGTTTGTGTATAGCTCTGTGAGTCTTTGTAGTCAAAACAGAAACTCTGCTGTTTCCCCAAGGGTAGGAAGGCTTCCAGTGGGCAGGCCTGCTGAGTCAGCATAAGATGGATTGGGCAAAGCCTAAAGGACACTGCAAAGGGGAAGATATATGCCAATCTGGTTCGGAACACATAGCGGGATCATCAAGAACACTGTAGCTAAGAGGAGAGGAGGGATCTGAGCCAGATGCCTCACAGCTGGAAGTGAAAGTGCTGTTCATTGCTCTAATGTCATAAAACAAATGCGACACAGGAGTGGAAATTCACCAGCCTCCAGATGGTACAAGTGCCCTTGTACCACCACTGAGCTTATGTTAGGTAGTCTCAAGTGAAAGCCCCTCTGGGGTTCAATGAATTGAAAAGCAGCCTCCTCAAGCATCCTACCAGAAGCAAAGTCTTATAGGATCCAAGGGACCTCTCAGCCTCATAGAAATAAATGAAGGCCCCAGATCCACCTCTGTGAGCCCCCTAAAGACCCTAGCCTCATGACTCTTTGGATTTCAGAGAACAATCAAGTCCAAGATCCACCCTCACTGACTCTCCCTCTGTAGGACAAGCTGGCCATCTAGCTCTGTAAAATGTCACAAAGTAAATACTTAAAGCTTTGCAGGTCATATTCCCTGTCTTGCAACTACTCAACTCTGCCATTGTAGTATAGTGGTAGCCACAGGAGATATATAAATAAACATGGCAGTGTTCCAATAAAACTTTATTGACAAAGGTAGGCAATAATATGAATTTGATCCATCAATTGAAGTTTACTAACCCCTGCTCTCCAGCTGTTCCAGCAACCAATACTACCCCTTCTTCTGATTTGCTCAAACCTAGTATTCCAGTTGGCAAGGTCGCCGAAGTCCCCAGATTCAAAGAGTTGGATTGCCTTCCCTATGCCCATAAGTCATTTATTTCCACCTAACCTTCTTCCCCCAGCAAAACTTCACTGGGCACAGATCTGTGGGTTTAGTCACATATGTTTTTAATGTCAGGAAGTCAGATAGCAGGAATAAAGACTAAGGGACAAGAGAGACTAGACTAACCAGCAGATAATCAATGGTTTGAATATCTCTACAATGATTACTTGGAGAGGGCAACGGCAACCCACTCCAGTACTTAGGCCTGGAGAATCCCGTGGAGGGAGGAGCCTGGTAGGCTCTAGTCCATGGGGTCACTAAGAGTCGGACATAACTGAGGGACTTCACTTTCACTTTTCACTTTTGTGCATTGGAGAAGGAAATGGCAACCCACTCCAGTGTTCTTGCCTGGAGAATCCCAGGGACAGAGGAGCCTGGTGGGCTGCCGTCTATGAGGTCGCACAGAGTCGGACATGACTGACGTGACTTAGCAGCAGCAGCACAATGATTACTACTGAGGAAACTGTACTCAGGAGTCTTACTCCTTAGCTTTCTGTCTTATACTATGGGTTAATAATCAAGGCTAGATGATTGCAACTAAGGGGAATTACTGGCTGATTTCACTGACCAAAATTTTAAATAAAAATCACAAATCAAAGAACAGAATAATATGCAGTATCTTGGAACTCAAGTCAGAAGACTAGAGACCCAGGCATGGGGATGACTATTTTTCTGATGTCTTTAAATTAGTGGTTAACCTCTCAGATCAATTCCTCTCACTACTAGACTGAAGTAACACTTTTTCTGATACATCTTGTCAGCTTCCCAAAAAAAATCCTCTTAGATAAAAACCAAACTCCTTGCTTACCTCTCCAGTCTTACCTCTTACAACTCTCCCTTCATATTCAAACCTGTACCCATGGGAGAAAGACACATGTCCCTACTCACAGACCTGCAGATAGATTCTCCCTCTCAGTAGATGTCAACTATGCCCCACCCCTACTCTCCTTACCTCTCAATGTTGTTTATTTCCGGTCCCTCTTTAGATGTCCAGACCCTGCAAGACTGCATTAGATGTTTCTGTTTTATAATCTCACATAAGCATATCATTATTCTCATCACTCATTAATCTACTTACTCACCCTATGAGATCATAATGTTTTGAGCACTAATGTTTTCTTCTTAGTCATCACTGTATCACCAAAGTCTAGTATTCTTTCTGACACACATTGAGAATTCAATTTGCCAAATTAATTAATAAGACAGTATACTTTAGAAATGAAGAACTCCAGAAGCATTTAATTCTCAGAAATTAAATTGTGAAAAAAAGTCATCAAAATATTGCTTTGATACAAATGGTTCCCCTTGATGAATAGATAACAGCTCACCCCTCACCTCCAAACCCTTGTCCAAACAACATTTTGAAACTAGAACTCTGCTTCAAAATAATCCAATTTGTATAAATGAATCGAAATAAATTAAACAAGATTAGCTCCAAGTTAATAATTATTCAAGCTGGATGATAGGTACATGGGAGTTTAGTTGAATATTATATGATATGCTTCTCTATATGTTTGAAATTTTCCATGATGATAAGTTTTACAAAAGGTAAGAATTTACAACAGGAAAAACAAAGTGAAAGTCTGCAACAGTTTACACTCCCACTGCTTTCCTATACACTCCATTTAAAACAGCATTCTATAAGGAGAATTACTTTGGGTTTGAAAAACTAGGCATTTAAATGCAGGATCAATTGAAAATGTATACCTTAAAACTACAATTTAAAAGTTACACATCTTGCTTTGCCTTAATTATAATTTCTGAAATTGTGCTATTCATGATTAATCAAAATTATGCAAACTGTAAAAAAGAAAAAATATAATTTGGGTAAATGTTATGGAAAAGTGGGAAAAGAAAGCACTATTCCAAAAAAAAAAGAAAAGAAACAACTACAGCGTTCAGAAGAAAGTCTGCATGGGGTAAAATTGGAGAAGAGGCAAATACAATCCTCTCCGTGGCTGAGGAATTTGAAATGGCTTTTCGATGATTAGTGGTTTGTCAGGCTTCAGCAATATGTGAACCGTGAACTTCCTGATGTTCAAGCTGCTTTTAGAAAAGGCAGAGGAACCAGAGATCAAATTGCCAACATCTGCTGGATCATCCAAAAAGCAAGAGAGTTCCAGAAAAACATCTATTTCTGCTTTATTGACTATGCCAAAGCCTTTGACATGTGGATCACAATAAACTGGAAAATTCTGAAAGAGATGAGAATACCAGATGACCTGAACTGCCTCTTGAGAAACCTATATGCAGGTCAGGAAGCAACAGTTAGAACTGGACATGGAACAACAGACTGGTTCCAAATAGGAAAAGGAGTACATCAAGGCTGTATACTGTCACCTTGCTTATTTAACTTCTATGCAGGGTACATTATGAGAAACGCTGGACTGGAAGAAGCAGAAGCTGGAATCAAGATTGCCGGGAGAAATATCAATAACCTCAGATATGCAGATGACACCACCCTTATGGCAGAAAGTGAAGAGGAACTAAAGAGCCTCTTGATGAAAGTGAAAGAGGAGAGTGAAAAAGTTGGCTTAAAGCTCAACATTCAGACAACAAAGATCATGGCATCTGGTCCCATCACTTCATGGGAAATAGATGGGGAAACAGTGTCAGACTTTATTTTTTTGGGGTCCAAAATCACTGCAGATGGTGATTGCGGCCATGAAATTAAAAGACTCTTACTCCTTGGAAGGAAAGTTATGACCAACCTAGACAGCATATTCAAAAGCAGAGACATTACTTTGCCAATGAAGGTCCGCCTAGTCAAGGCTATGGTTTTTCCATTGGTCCTGTATGGATGTGAGAATTGGACTGTGAAGAAAGCTGAGTGCCGAAGAATTGATGCTTTTGAACTGTGGTGTTGGAGAAGACTCTTGAGAGTCCCTTGGACTGCAAGGAGATCCAACCAGTCCATTCTGAAGATCAGCCCTCGGATTTCTTTGGAAGGACTGATGCTAAAGCTGAAACTCCAGTACTTTGGCCACCTCATGGGAAGAGTTGACTCATTGGAAAAGGCTCTGATGCTGGGAGGGATTGGGGGCAGAAGGAGAAGGGGACGACAGAGGATGAGATGGCTGGATGGCATCACTGACTCGATGGACATGTCTCAGTGAACTGCAGGAGTTGGTGATGGACAGGGAGGCCTGGCGTGCTGCGATTCATGGGGTCGCAAAGAGTCGGACACGACTGAGCAACTGAACTGAAATGAACTGAACTGAAGTGTTAGAAAGGATCATTAAAAGGCTTTGTATAAAAAATGAGTCTCAGCACTTCATTAAAGCAGCATTGATCAGTTACTCGTGTTTACAGCCTGGCACATCTTGGAGAAGTCATCATCTTGGTTCACAGAGATGAGCTATACAATTAATCACTCAGTGCTACCTAACAAGGCATTCAGACAGATGGTTTACTCACCAACAAAGCAAACATCAACTAGAAAGCCAAATACTTTGGTTTTCCTAAATTCTTTCTCTTTTATCTTTCTTTTTGTTATTAACTCATAACAGGTAGAAATGTCTTGGACTGCAAGGAGATCCAACTAGTCCATGGAGTCAACTTGCAGATATACCATGAGAATATATGCTAGACAAAGAGGGAACACTGAACTTGTAAATTTTAAGAACTAGGTCCAAGTCCTAGCTGTGATGGTTACTCTCTGGTCTGGCCTAAGTTACAATATGCCTCTGAATTTCAGGTCTCTCATGTCTAAAGCCTGACTTGATGGCAGGGATGGTTTTAAGGTGCACAGCAGATAATGCACAATAGATGCACTGACAAGCATAAACTTAGTGGCTTAAAACAGACTTCTTATCTTACAGTTCTGGAATTCAGAAGTCAAAAATGATTCTCACTGGACTAAAATCAAGAGTTGCAATTCTTCTGGAAGGGAAGAATCCATTTCTGAGTTTTCCAGCTTTAAGAGGCTAAATGCATTCCTTGGCTACTTGCCCCTTCCTCCATTTTCTTTGTTGTTCAGTCACTCAGTTGTGCCTGACTCTTTGTGACCACATGGACTGCAACACGCCAGGCTTCCCTGTCCTTCACCGTCTTCTGGAGCTTGCTCAAACTCATGTCCATTGAGTCAGTGATACCATCCAACCATCTCATCCTCTGTCATCCCCTGCTCCTCCTGCCTTCAATCTTCCCCAGAATCAGGGTCTTTTCTAATGAGTCAGCTCCTCTCATCAAGTGGCCAAAGTATTGGAGCTTCAGTATCAATCTGTCTTCTTAGCCAGCAGCATAACACCTTCAATGTGCATATTATGCAGATAAACACAGGCTTGTACATGGAGATTTATTTCAGGGAACTAGTTTACCCAGTTGCAGGGGCTGGCAAGTCCATAATCTCTAAACTCTAGGGAAGGAGCTGAATCTGCACTCCACAATCAGAATTTCTTCTTCAGGTAAACCTCTATTTTGCTCTTAGAAACTTTTCAACTTAATGAATGAGACTCAACACATTATCAAGGATAGATAATCATCTTGATTATAATGTGAACCACATCTACAAAATACCTTCATAAGGATTAATGTAAATAATAAGTACAGTTGACTCTTCAACAGGGGTTTGAGGTACACAAGTGCACAATATGAGGATTGTCTCCACAAAAACATAATATGGTACTACATGATTCATGGATGCAGAATCATGGCTAGAGAGGGCCCTCTATAAAGTTATATGAGGATTTTCTACTGCTTGGAGGTTCAGCATCCCTAACCCTGGCATTGCTCTTATGTCAACAGCATATTGTTTCTTCCAGGGAAATTAGAAAGTATATATATATATCTTAACAGTTGACTGGTAATTTAGCTTGGTAAGGAAATCTAGGTTGAAACTAATCTGTCCTCAAAATTTTTTAAATTCTATTCTAGTTTTATCTAATATCTAGTGTTATTCTGATATCTGTTCCTTATTTCCCTATTCCTTTCACATCTTCATACACTTATGAGCTATTTTTATCTTATTGGTTTTAAATTTCATGGTAAAGATGTGATGGTTTGGTCTGTTCAATGTAGAAACACCTTCTTCAGGTGAATGAATCTTTTTCTCTGTACTAACCCTTTAACATTTCTTCCTCTTCATTTGTGCAGTGGTGGTCATCTTGTAATGATTCTTTCATTTTATTTGTTCTCTAATTTTCTAACTCTTTATATTTTTGTTCTATTTTATAGATTTTCTTGATTCTACTTTCAATTGTCTACTGGTTCTTTTTACCCCCAAATATACAGAAATGATTAAAAGCACAAACTCTCCGGGTTCTAGCTCTGACTCTACCACTTAGTATTTGAGTGGGTTTTAGCAAGTTATTTAACTTGTCTAACCTCAGTTTCCACTCTTGGAAAGTGGGGGTAATCAAACTATGTGATTCTCAAGATTATATGAGTTAACATTTATATTTTATTTTATTTTTCAGCCACACTGCACAGCATGTGGAATTCTAGAACACTAAGAAGGGATAAAACCTGTGCCCCCTGCAAAGGAAGTGTGGTATTAACCACTGGACCATCTGGGAAATCCCAACGTTTATATTTTAAAACACTGCCTGTCAGTAAAAATGGCTATCGTTTAAAAATCTACAAACAATAAATGATGGAGAGTGTGTGGAGAGAAGGAATCCTTCCTAACAGTTGGTGGGGATGTAAACTGGGACAGCCACTCTGGAGAACAGTATGGAGGTTCCTTTAAAAACTAAGAATGGAGCTATGTAAGCCTGCAATCCCACTCCTGAGCATATACCCAGAGAGTAACATGATCTGAAAGGATACATGCACCCCCAATGTTCATTGCAGCACTGTTTGCAATAGCCAAGACATGGAAGCAACCTAAATGTCCATTGGCAGAGGAATGGATAAAGAAGATGTGGTACATATATACAATGGAATGTCACTCAGCCATTTAAAATAATGAAATAATGACATTTGAAGCACTGGATGGATGGACCCAGGGATTGTTATACTGAGTTAAGTAAAACAGACAGAAGAGAAATATCATGACATCCTTACATGCAGAATCCAAAAAGAAATGATACAAATAAACTTATTTATGAAAAACAAGCAGTCTTAGAGAACAAATATATGGTTTCAGGCGAGTGAGGGAAAGAGATAGCTAGGGAGTTTGGGATTGACATGTACACTCTACTATATTTTAAATGGATAACAAGGTCCTACTGTATAGCACAGGGAACTCTACTCAATGTTATGTGGCAGGCTGGATGAGAGGGGAGTGTGGGGGAGAATGGATACATGTGTATGTGTGGCTGAGTCCCATTGCCATCTACCTGAAATTATCAACAACATTGTTAATTGGCTATACATGAAAACAAATACAAAGTTAAACATAAAAATCAAAAACAACAACAAAGAAACACCACCTGACACATTGTAAATGATATATAGTTAAACAATTATGGGCATCTCCAGTCCCAGATTTCTAAAAACTTCATCTCCCTACCTTCTCATACTCACACACTCAGTTTAAAACCAGAAAGAAGCACTCTCCCTTTTGTCTCCCAAACAATGAATCTCACCACCCAATCCACACCCTGAGAAAATGCCCTTCAGCCATTTCTTACTTCATCTACACATTACTCAGTTCTTGCCTACCATTTTCTAGAGGATAAATCCTCTAGAAGTTATCAGGGGAGAATAGCCACATTATTAGGAGGACCCTGAATCCTGCCATTTGAAGAATATTTGAAAAACTAGAGCTCCTTATACCAGAGAAGATATGACTCAGTGCAGAGGTCATTGTTTTATCCTTGGCTGTGTATCCCCCAATTCCCTTCAATTGGCAGTAACTTTATAATTTTCCTTGGAAAAACCATTCTTCCCTTACTCTGAATCTAAGGTGTTCAAAAGGGACTGACTCTCTTAGCTCCAGGAGTGGAGGATACACACAACCAGTCCACACAGGGCACTGGATTTCCTTGTTTCATTGAAAGGTTCATAACTGGACTAATGCTCAATAAAATTGACATCAATTCTGAGATTCTCCGGGATCTATTGGAAAAGTCATGCTATGAAATCTTGCCTGACTAAGAAGACAACACAGAAGAAAGACAAGCAGAGAGAAGGACAGAAATGGATTACCAAAAACACCCACCCTAAATCTGTTTGTATAGTTCTAAAGAATAGCAAGAAGAAATAAGAAAGCCTTCCTCAGCGACCAATGCAAAGAAATAGAGGAAAACAACAGAATGGGAAAGACTAGAGATCTCTTCAAGAAAATTAGAGATACTAAGGGAACATTTCATACAAAAATGGGCTCGATAAAGGACAGAAATGGTATGGACTTAACAGAAGCAGAAGATATTAAGAAGAGGTGGCAAGAATACACAGAAGAACTGTACAAAAAAGATCTTCATGACCCAGATAATCACGATGGTGTGATCACTCATCTAGAGCCAGACATCCTGGAATGTGAAGCCAAGTGGGCCTTAGAGAGCATCACTACGAACAAAGCTACTGGAGGTGATGGAATTCCAGTTGAGCTATTTCAAATCCTGAAAGATGATGTTGTGAAAGTGCTGCACTCAATATGCCAGCAAATTTGGAAAACTCAGCAGTGGCCACAGGACTGGAAAAGGTCAGTTTTCATTCCAATCCCAAAGAAAGGCAATGCCAAAGAATGCTCAAACTACCGCACAATTGCACTCATCTCACATGCTAGTAAAGTAATGTTCAAAATTCTCCAAGCCAGGCTTCAGCAATATGTGAACAATGAACATCCTGATGTTCAAGCTGGTTTTAGAAAAGGCAGAGGAACCAGAGATCAAATTGCCGACATCTGCTGGATCATGGAAAAAGCAAGAGAGTTCCAGAAAAACAGCTACTTCTGCTTTATTGACTATGCCAAAGCCTTTGACTGTGTGCATTACAATAAACTGTGGAAAATTCTGAAAGTGATGGGAATACCAGACCACCTGACCTGCCTCTTGAGAAATCTGTATGCAGGTCAGGAACCAACAGTTAGAACTGGACATGGAACAGACTGGTTCCAGATAGGAAAAGGAGTACATCAAGGCTGTATATTGTCACCCTGTTTATTTAACTTATATGCAGAGTACATCATGAGAAATGCTGGACTGGAAGAAACACAAGCTGGAATCAAGATTGCCAGGAGAAATATCAATAACCTCAGATATGCAGATGACACCACCCTTATGGCAGAAAGTGAAGAGGAACTCAAAAGCCTCTTGATGAAAGTGAAAGTGGAGAGTGAAAAAGTTGGCTTAAAGCTCAACATTCAGAAAAGGAAGATCATGGCATCCGGTCCCATCACTTCATGGGAAATAGATGGGGAAACAGTGGAAACAGTGTCAGACTTTATTTTTCTGGGCTCCAAAATCACTGCAGATGGTGACTGCAGCCATGAAATTGAAAGATGCTTACTCCTTGGAAGGAAAGTTATGACCAACCTAGATAGCATATTCAAAAGCAGAGACATTACTTTGCCAACAAAGGTTTGTCTAGTCAAGGCTATGGTTTTCCCTGTGGTCATATATGGATGTGAGAGTTGGACTGTGAAGAAGGCTGAGCGCCAAAGAATTGATCCTTTTGAACTGTGGTTTTGGAGAAGACTCTTGAGAGTCCCTTGGACTGCAAGGAGATCCAAACAGTCCATTCCGAAGGAGATCAGCCCTGGGATTTCTTTGGAAGGAATGATGCTAAAGCTGAAACTCCAGTACTCTGGCCACCTCATGGGAAGAGCTGACTCATTGGAAAAGACTCTGATGCTGGGAGGGATTGGGGGCAGGAGGAGAAAGGGATGACAGAGGATGAGATGGCTGGATGGCATCACTTACTCAATGGACGTGAGTCTGAGTGAACTCCGGGAGTTGGTGATGGACAGGGAGGTCTGGTGTGCTGCGATTCATGCGGTCGCAAAGAGTCAGGCACGACTGAGCGACTGAACTGAACTGAACTGAAATCTGTTTGTACCTGAAGCTATTGACTATGTGATTTTTCACTGATATAAGCCAATACATTTCTACTTTTTGTAAGACAGTTTAAGCTGGGACCTTCCCTGGTGGCTCAGAGGTTAAAGCATCTGCCTCCAATGCAGGAGACCTGGGTTTGATCCCTGGGTCGGGAAGATCTCTGAAGAAGGAAATGGTAACCCACTCCAGTATTCCTGCCTGGAGAATCCCATGGGCGGAGAAGCCTGGTAGGCTACAGTCCATGGGGTTGCAAAGAGTCGGACACGACTGAGCGATTTCACCTTCACCTTCACCTTCAAGTCTTTTTTCAGGCTAAATCAGGACTCCTGACTAACTCAGGACTCCTGCCTTTATGAGCATGAAATAACAGCATCACTGAACTGAATTCATTCACTGGGAAGATATTTATCTCATACTCATTCTATGCCATAGTCTTGCAGATTTCCTAAAAATTCTGGTTGGAACAGATGACTAATTCATAAATTGACCTTGGCCTATATAATATAGCAACATCTTATTAAGCCCAACACTTGAAAGAATATTTTTTAAGGGGATAGGATTAAGGCAGAGATAATCTCTTCTACTCTAAATATTTACAGTCACATTTCTTATTTTTTCCAGCAAGGTAAATGCTTAAATGCTGTAAAAAGCATATCTCTTCATGATAAGTAAAAGTGGTTTAGAAAAGGAAAAGGGATTTGCCCAAGAAATTCAAGATTACAGGAAAGAGACAAGAGAATGTGAGAACATAGGCCATGAATTCATACTGATCGGATTTTAAATGCTGACTCTGCCCCTTATTAGCTGTAAACTTTTAAATGACTAACTTTTTTATATTTCAAGTTCCTCAATTATAAATTATCAACAGTTGTCACAACTCACAGGTCCTTGTGAAGTTTACATACGATTTCTTATGTAAAAAAATTAGCATGTTTTCTAGCGTAGATTTTACTAATATCATCATCAATAAATTGGGCTTAAATCTGTCTCCCCACTGCGACAAAACTCTACATTTCGTACGGTTGTTTTATCCATTACGTTCTACCTTAAATTTTGTTCTTGTCTCTGAGATACTTAAGAAAGATCTGCCCATTCTCTGTCTTGTGTGATTTAGTTAGTTATATGGCTTTATCCAATAACCTTGGCCATCCTGAGATCGCATGTCAAAAATATGAATGAGTATCATTGCTGTTATAGGAGAGAGAAAGTCATCCATGTGATGATTAATTTTATGTGTCAATTTAACTGGACCACACGTGCTCAGATATTTGGTTACACATTATTTCTGTGTGAGTGAGGGTGTTTGTAGATGACCTGAACATTTCAATCAGAGAACTGCCATACAGTGGTTTGCCCTCCCCAAAGTGGGTGATCATTATCCAATCCAGAAGGGAACAAACAGGCTGAAGAACAAAGGATTCAGCCATTCTTGCTTGAATGCTTGAGCTAGGATATCGATCTGCCCCTCTACAATCCTGGTTCTTAAACCTTCAGATCCAAACTGGAACCTAATCTTCAACATCCCCGGTTCTTAGGCTTTCAGACTTAGACTGAACTTCTCCAGCAGGCTTCTTGGGTCTCCAGCTGACAGATGGAAGTTCATGGGACTTTTTCAGCTTTCATAATTGTGTGAGTCAATTTCTTAGAATAAATCTCTTCATGTGTGTGTGTGAGTGTGTGTGTGTATCCTTGTGGATCTGTCTCTAGGGAATCTTGACTAACACTTAAACTGATACCAAGAGCCGGCTGCTGTAACAAATACCTAAAAAGGTAATAAAAGTGGCTTTGGAACTAGTTAAGAAATAGAGGCTGACAGAGTTTCGAGGTGCATGCTAGAAAGAGCCTACATGGCTATGAAAGAATCTTTAAAGGTGATTCTGGTAATTCCGTTTGAGCAATTCCAAATCCTGAAAGATGCTGCTGTGAAAGTGCTGCACTCAATATGCCAGCAAATTTGGAAAACTCAGCAGTGGCCACAGGACTGGTAAAGGTCAGTTTTCATTCCAATTCCAAAGAAAGGCAATGCCAAAGAATGCTCAAACTACCGCACAATTGCACTCATCTCACACGCTAGTAAAGTAATGCTCAAAATTCTCCAAGCCAGGCTTCAGCAATATGTGAACCGTGAACTTCCTGATGTTCAAGCTGGTTTTAGAAAAGGCAGAGGAACCAGAGATCAAATTGCCAACATCTGCTGGATCATAGAAAAAGCAAGAGAGTTCCAGAAAAACATCCATTTCTGCTTTATTGACTATGCCAAAGCCTTTGACTGTGTGCCTCACAAAAAACTGTGGAAAATTCTGAAAGAGATGGGAATACCAGACCACCTGATCTGCCTCTTGAGAAATTTGTATGCAGGTCAGGAAGCAACAGTTAGAACTGGACATGGAACAACAGACTGGTTCCAAATAGGAAAAGGAGTACGTCAAGGCTGTATATTGTCACCCTGTTTATTTAACTTATATGCAGAGTACATCATGAGAAATGCTGGCCTGGAAGAAGCACAAGCTGGAGTCAACATTGCCAGGAGCAATATCAATAACCTCAGATATGCAGATGACACCACCCTTATGGCAGAAGGTGAAGAGGAACTAAAAAGCCTCTTGAAGAAAGTGAAAGTGGAGAGTGGAAAAAGTTGCCTTAAAGCTCAACATTCAGAAAATGAAGATCATGGCATCCGGTCCCATCACTTCATGGGAAATAGATGGGGAAACAGTGGAAACAGTGTCAGACTTTATTTTTTCTGGGCTCCAAAATCACTACAGATGGTGACTGCAGCCATGAAATTAAAACATTCTTACTCCTTGGAAGGAAAGTTATGACCAACCTAGATAGCATATTCAAAAGCAGAAACATTACTTTGCCAACAAAGTTTCGTCTAGTCAAGGCTATGGTTTTTCCTGTGGTCATGTATGGATGTGAGAGTTGGACTGTGAAGAAGGCTGTGCACCAAATAATTGATGCTTTTGAACTGTGGTGTTGGAGAAGACTCTTGAGAGTCCCTTGGACTGCAAGGAGATCCAACCAGTCCATTGTGAAGGAGATCAGCCCTGGGATTTCTTTGGAAGGAATGATGCTAAAGAAACTCTTCGCGTGGCCACCTCATGGGAAGAGTTGACTCATTGGAAAAGACTCTGATGCTGGGAGGGATTAGGGGCAGGAGGAGAAGGGGACGACAGAGGATGAGATGGTTGGATGGCATCACTGACTCAATGGACATGAGTCTCAGTGAACTGCGGGAGTTGGTGATGGACAGGGAGGCCTGGCGTGCTGCGATTCATGGGGTCGCAAAGAGTCGGACACGACTGAGCAACTGATCTGATCTGATCTGGTAAGAGCTCAGAAGGAAAAGAGAAGAGCTCATAGAAAGCTTCAATCTTCTTAGAGAATACCTAAGTAACCCTGGACAGAATATTTATGGAAATATGGATAATAAAGGGCATTTTGGTAAAATCTCAGGCTGAAATGAAGAAAATGTTATTGGAAACTGAAAGCCAGGCAGTCCTTGTTAAAACATGTCAAATCAATCAGCTGAACTGTGTTTGTGTCTAGTGCTTCATTGAAGGTAGAACCTGCAAGAGATGAAACTGGATATTTAGCTGAGGAAGTTTTTAAGCAATATGTTGAAAGAAAAGTGAAAGTCATTCAGTCGTGTACCAACTCTTTGCGATCCCATGGACTGTACAGTCCATGGAATTCTCCAGGCCAGAATACTGGAGTGGGTAGCCTTTCCCTTCTCCAGGGGATCTTCCCAACCCAGGGATTGAACCCAAGTCTCATGGCAGGCAGATTCTTTACCAGTTGAGCCACAGGGGAGCCCAAGTATTTGCCAATGCAGGAGACACAGGTTCTATCCCTGGTCTGGGAAGATCCCACGTGCCATGGAGAGACTGAGCCCATGCACTACAACCACCGAGCCTGTGCTCTAGAGCCCAGGAGCACAACTATTGGACCCTCGCTCAGCAACTACTGAAGTCTATGTGCCCTAGAGCCTGTGCTCCACGAGAGTTGTTCTGCAAGTGCAATGAGAACTCATGTACTACAACCAGAGAGTAGACACCCTCCTCACAACTGGAGAAAAGCCCAGACGGCAACAAAGACCTAGCACGGCCAATAAATAAATAAAAATATATATATACCTTATATATATATATATATATATATATATAATAGATATCATATAATATAAAATTTAAAATAATTTTATAAATTTATAATATGAAATTATAAAATATATATAATTATATATAAATAATATCTTATATGTATATATATTAGTGTATTAGTGTATATCAGCCACCTTGACAGAGGTCAGATGCTATTCTTCAAGACAATGGAAGAATGATACTGAAGGTGATTCAGGGAACCCCACACTCTCACCACAGGATCAGAGTGCAAGGGACTAGGGCAGAGAAGTTTCAGGATTCCCCTGCCTAGTGCATCAGGGGTAAGGCTCTCACAGAAGTTTGCAGCATGCGCTGTGTCTACTGGAGCTATGAGGTGAGGCCACACAGAAGAGCCATGGATCGTGGAACCCAGCCTGGAAGAGCTGCAGGGGTGGGGCCCTAGCAGAGAACCACAGTGGAGACAAGACAGGACCCAAGCAGAAAGTCACTGCTGTGGGGCAGTCCCAGAAAATCATGGGGGTCATGGTTATACCCCACTGGGCTTGGAAAGAAGAACGCCAAGGCAAAGATTATTCTCAAGTCTTAAGGGCTCATGAAATTTGCACCATTGGGTTTTCAATGTCCTTGGGACCAGTCACTCCCTCCTTCTTTAGTCTATTTCCCTTTGGGAAATAGAATGCCTATCCTGTACTTGTCCCATCATTATAGTTTGAAAATATGTAATTTATTTGCTCTAACAGGTTCACAGGTAGAGAAGAAATTTTCCTCAGAATAAATCAAAGTCTCACTCATATCTGATTTAAATGATACTTACATGTGATGCTGGACTTAGACTTTAAAGTGGATACTGGATTGAGGTAAGACTTTGGGAGTGAGGAAGGAAATATTTCCTGCCATATCAGTAAACAAGCATGTCACATTCACCAGCAGTTGCAGCCCCACCACACATGGTGAGCCCTGAAGGAACTCAGGAAAGAAAGAGTATCTGCCATCTAGCAGCCATCCAACTGTAGCCATGCTCTATGGTGAGCTCTGAGGAAGTTTAGCATGTCAAAAACACAGGAAACTGGCTCCAGATATCTGAGGTGCAAATCAAAGAATGGTTTCAGTTACCACAGACTCTTACTTCTTCCTATACAAAGGGCTTCCCAGATGGTGCTAGTGGTAAAGAACCTGCCTGCCAATGTAGGAGGCATACGAGATGCAGGGTCGATCCCTGGGTTGGGAAGATCCTCTAGAGAAGGGCATGACAACCCACTCCAGTATTCTTGCCTGGAGAATCCCATGGACAGAGCAGCCTGGCAGGATACAGTCCATAGGGTCACAATGAGTCAGACACAACTGAAGCAACTGAGCACATATATAGAAAACTGCCAAATACCTTAACTTAGGATATTAGATTTAAATAACAATAATCTTTTGATGTTCAGACTACCTGTTCATTTTTGCAAAACTTTTGTGTAACCTGGCTCCTTCCCTCATCTTCTTAGAGCAGTTCTCTCCGGTTTCCTTGAGATGCTGCCTCCCAGGCTTAAGCCCTAAAAATTTCCACCAAATAAAAGTAACTCTCAACTTTTAGGTTGCATGTATTACTTAATTATATATTTTTTAGTTGACAGGGGCACAAGGATGAAATGAATGTACTTTTCATGAGAGAAGGATGTGAATCGGGGCATCAGGGGCAGAATGGTATATACTGAATGTTTGTGTCCTCCCAGTTCATGTTATATTTGGGGGTAGGACCCCTCGGGAGTAATTCCAAATATGACTAGAGCCTTCATGAATTGTTCTCCTACAAATGGGAAAGGGCTCCCAGAGACCTCCCTTGCCTTTCTGCCACATGAGGACACAATAAAAAGACAACTATGATGGGAGTCATGAGAATTTCCAGTTTGTAGTCAAGTTGGACAGAAATTGTATGGTAACCTACTTGAGATTGGCATTTGAAGTGAGGGGCAGTCTCATGGGACTGAGTCCTTAGCTGGTTAGTGTCAGAATTGAATTGAATTGTAGGGCATGGATGGTGTCACAGAGAATTGCTTGGTATGAGAAAAAGACCCAGCCATCTGGTGTCAAAGTTTGAGTGTGGTCATGAGAATACCGTAGAATAAGTTTTTGACATAACCACAATTCCATATTGTTTATCACCAATTCAATATTACTCTCCCATGCAGGACCCACATCCTTGTCAACAATTCATATGTATGAATAAAACTATTTACAATTAGTGTAGACATTCCAAAATTCCAGGATGGGTATCAACTTAGTTTGAGACTAGAAACCTTTGGGTTCTACTACTAAAAATACAACAAACACAAAAACATACATATACCTCATTTTTTGAGTTAGAAAACAGACTTCTTAAAATGAATATAAATAATAAAACTAATGTTGCATTCAACTTATTGGGCTTTTTTTAAATTATCTTAACTAAGTGAAATTAATTTAAAAGTATCATTGTTCTGAATTTGATCAAATTCACCTTATTCAACAGATTGTATTACATGTATCCAATTTACTTACTCTGTCACTTTAGGCATATTTTATCAACTGATTTGGAAATTTATCCTCTATGTTAATGAGTTAATTTCTGCATGTGTGGACATGCATTTATAAAGAATGAGAAAATGCAAAAAAATGAGAAAATGCTCATGATTTATAAAATATTAAGTGCAAATGAAAAACTATATTAAATGTTCAATCTCTTTTATTTCCATGTGAGAAATGTCCAATTTCTTTTATTCCAAATGAGAAAAGTTAAGGCAAGAAAAGTAAAGGCATTCTTGAACTTAATACTTACAAACAATGTATCAAAAAGTGAAATTTATCTAACTCAAAGGATAGCAAATTTTGGCAAAGCTATGTAGAAGCAATTGCTCTGATTCTCTCACCTTCTCTGTACAAGTGTAAATGTTTGGCATGTTCTTCTTATTATGTTCTCCAACATTTTTGTCATCAAAGACTTAATATATTATTTCCCCACAGTCTCCAGCTCTTATTGTGACTATAATTTAACATATTTTGGTATGGTTTTATATATGCATGTATGATTTAGTTTCAGTATACAACCTGAGAATAGATAGCTAGCATTTTTCCATTTTTCTTTTCTTTTAGTATTTTCCCTACTTTGATAGAAAATGTTCATTCTACAAACACAGGCTTACACAAGATTAGCTACCTTTCTCTCTAACCAAAATCAAATGTTTGCTTAATTAGCTTAAGAAATATTATAAACACTGTTATATGAAAAGGTATAAGAATGTGGCAAGCCTAGAGACATCCTTCAGAATGGTGCCTAGGATTAGGATTCATAAGTTTGTTAGTTTAGATATTAATGCGGAATATTGTGTCACTTTGCTCCAGTTAGAGGCTTCCACAATTTAAGTAAACTTGTCCACTTACATTTAACTTCTCATATGGCCAGGACTTGTCTGCCTACTTGCTTATATTTGTGGTAGATATTAGTTTGTGAATTACATTTTTATAGCATATAAATCGGTTGTAAACTCATGAAGGAGTACATTTAAAAATGTGCATCTACTCCTAAATCATGGAGGCTACCCATATTAACCAGAATCATCATATAATTACAAATGACTCATTAGGTCAGGTCAGTTTGCAAGAGCAGAGGTCAGTTGGCAAGAACCTTCTTTGAAATACTTCGTTTTTTTGAACCGGGGTTATTCAAGCACCATCAGGATATTTTGGGGTCAGATACAAAATCAAATTGTTAAATAGGCCCTAATTCAATGTTTCCTCAAAAAGGTTTAAAAACACAGGTGACTGTGGAGTGTCCATTGAAAATTATCTCCTATTGGTTTTATTCTCCATGTTATTTTTTTGGATCTGGATTCCATCAATACAGAGTAATAGCTCCAGATTTTTATTACAATATAGGCCTGAGGACTGTCATAATCACAATAAAGTAATAGCAACCATAGAACTAAAGTGATTACAGTGTTTATTCTAGAAAATGTTTAAAGTAACCTGCATATCAATAAACAGATATCATTTAAAACTAAAAATTATAGATATCTTCACTTTGATTTGTAGAAATCAGGTAGAAGGAAAAAAAATAAAAAGGGAGAGTAAAGAAATTTTCCCTGTGAAATGCATTCCATATTTAGATTTATTTTAGTTTTGGAGTCATGCAACTAAATTATCTCTTCTGATGGCCAAAATAAACAAACAAGCACAAGTGAGAGCAGAGCTCCAGAACTACTGAATTAGGATTTCTAAGGATGAGACCTGGACATCCATATTTTTCAGAGTTCCACCGGTGGTTCTCAAAAAGCCAACCTGATACAACTTCATGAACCAGTTGCCCTTTGGAAATCACAGAACAAAA
This sequence comes from Bos taurus, assembly GCF_002263795.3. Lineage (NCBI taxonomy): Eukaryota > Metazoa > Chordata > Mammalia > Artiodactyla > Bovidae > Bos > Bos taurus. The sequence goes on from NC_037334.1 coordinate 64,223,589, forward strand.
GGAAAGTTTATTCTGTGATTCTGTGTCTCTATGACTCCTCCTTGTTAAAGGAGCCTTTGCAAGATCAACTGAAATTTCCATAGTGGAGAAGACAAGGCAAAAAGACAGGAAAGAAAATCAAATGATGGATCACAGAAAAGGATGGTTGGTATTCGGGGGATGGGGAGATGCTATAGGAATTCTAATGAAGGATTTCTGTATAATCCATGATAATTTCAAGGGCCACCAAACAGACACCCTTCTTGGAACTGAGAAATCAATCATAAGCTAACACCTTATCTTTGCCAACTCTCAGTTAAATCCCTGGCTAGAGTTTGTCTCAAGTAAAGGAATTCTAGTTATTCTTCTTAACTCTTGTTGGCAGATCACAAGACATTTACCATCTGCTCAGCTTTGCACTGGCAATAGATAAACATTGCCTATTTCCCCAAGGCAATGAGCTAAAAGAGGTAACACATCACAGTAGACTTGAGGGTGGGGCTCCAATATTCTGGTGGTGTGATTACACTGAAAAGGATTTGTGAAGCTAGAGAGGACTTGCTTAGCTAGCTGGGGTCAAAGACATGACTCCTAGGTACTCTACCAATGCTTCTGGAGAACGATATCATGGTGAGAATTCAGCATTCTTACATATTTTTTCATCCTTTACACTTTCTTCAAGCTTTTGTACTTTAGGCCTAAGATTTGCTGAGAGTAATTTACTAACTTTTTTGTCAACTCTTCTGTAGTCATTTCGCTGACAAAGGTCCGTAAAGTCAAAGCTATGGTTTTTCCAGTAGTCATAAATGGATGTGAGAGTTGGACCATAGAGAAGGCTGAGAGCTAAAGAATTGATGCTTTTGAATTCTGATGCTTCAGACGACTCTTGAGAGTCCCTTGGACAGCAAGGAGATCAAACCAGTCAATCCTAAAGGAAATCAACCCTGAATATTCATTGGAAAGACTGATGCTGTAGCTCCAATACTTAGGCCACCTGGTGCAAAGAACTGACTCATTGGAAAAGACCCTGATGCTGGGAAAGACTGAGGGCAGGAGGAGAGGGGGCAACAAAGGATGAAATGGTTGGATGGCATAACTGACTCAATGGACATGAATCTGAGCAAACTCTGGGAGACAGTGAAGGACAGGGGAGCCTGGTATGCTTCAATCCATGGGGTTGCAAAGGGTTGGACATGACTGTGACTGAATGACAACAACTATAGTTGTGACTAAGTCCCAGGGTTCTCTGCTCTCATGAAGCATACAGTCCAGCACGGAGAAAAGTGAATCGGTAACTGACAGTGTTATAAGTATTACAACAGGAATAATAAAAGGTGCTTTGTAGGCCCATAGGAAATACTGCTTTTTGGAAGAGTCAGGAAAGAATTTTTCAGAATTTTTTTTTCTTTTAAGGACCCAAAGGATGGGTGTGAGTTAGCTGGTATGAAGTAGGAACCTTGTCTGAAAAAACCCAAATATACCTAACAATGTCAATATGCCTGAAGCCCCGAATCAAAGATGGACAGTCAAGAGTTAAAGCTAAAAAGGGTACTTAGAATCTGGATAATAAATACTTCAGACTATGTTATGGAGCTGGCCTTTCCTCCCTATAGCAATAGGAAGACCCTGAAGGATCTTAAATCTGAGAATAATAAGATGAGGCCCATTATTTGGCCACACTTTGCCTTAATGCATTCATTTATTATTCATTCAACAAAGATTAACAGTGCATCTTCTATTTGACAGCACAGCTATCAGCCAAGAGATTTAGTGAAAAACAAACATAAAAGGCCCATGTTCTCACCAAGCATGAAAAATAACACATGCACTCATGAGATAATTTCTGATCATTATACGTACTTTGAGGATAATAAAATGGAACAATGCAATGTAGACTGAGGCAGGGCATGTAGGGATGTTTTTCTCTTAGTGAAAAAAGAGATATTAGAGATAAGACAACTACATGAAAATCTGGATAAAGAATATTCCAGGCAAATGGAATAGCAAGGGCAAAAGCCATGAATTATACAAAGAACCTGGTGTGTTAAAGGAACAGAAGGAATATAGCAGTAGCTTCAAGGTAATGAAGAAAGGATAGGAATATGGGTTTGGACTGGAGAAGTCATTCTAAGCAATGTCTCTTTTTAAGTGCTGATAATAAAGAATTGAACATGTGTGTATGCTAAATTGCTTCAGTTGTGTCTGACTCTGCAGCCCTATGGACTGTAGCTTGTCAGGCTTCTCTGTCCATTGGATTCTCCAGGCAAGAATACTGGAGTGGGTTGCCATTTCCTTCTCCAGGGGATCTTCCCAATGCAGGGATCAAACCTACATCTCTTATGCCTACTGCATTGGCAGATGGGTTCTTTACCACTAGTGCCACTGGGAAGCCATACTGAACATAAGAGAAATTTTTCCTTCACATACTCCTTCCTACTTTGCCCCCTTTAATAAGGATGCTAAACTTATGCTAACATAAAAAGTCCTGCTTTATTTCTTTGTTCATCCTTGAGGATCCTGACCCTTTCTGATATCCTCTAGGAACAGCATGACCAACTTATTTTGGATTTCCTAGGACTTGCCCAGTATCAACACTGAAACTCTTACTTCCCAGAATGCCTCTCAGTCCCAGGCCAACAAGGACAGTTGGCCACCCTATTGAGAAAAGCTTCTCTGCTCACCCCAAGGCTAGGATTCTATACATAATCCTATTGTCCACACCAACGTTTCTCAAAAGATGGGTCTGAAGAGGAAGTCAGGAGTCAGATCACCAGGGCTTTGTGAGTCATGGCAACAATTCTGGACTTAATTCAAAGAACAGAAGGGTATAACCCTAAAGCATTAGATAGTAGTGATAGTGAAGTTGCTCAGTCGTGTCCGACTCTTTGCGACCCCATGGACAGTAGCCAACCAAGCTCCTCCGTCCATGGGATTTTCCAGGCAAGAATACTGGAGTGGGTTGCCATTTCCTACTGCAGGGGATCTTCCCGACCCAGGGATCGAACCCAGGTCTCCCACATTGTAGGCAGACGCTTTACCGTCTGAGCCACCAGTTTTAGTTACCTACTGCTATACATGACAATTCCCCCCAAAACATAGTTATGTACAAAACAAGAATCATTTAACTCAAAATGTTTATAAGTCAAGAATTCAAGAATGGTTTGACCAGACAATTATAGCTTGGGTATCTCATGGGCTACAGTCAGATGTCAGCCAAGACAGCAGTCATCTGAAGGCTTCACTGGGCTGGAGGATCTGCTTCCAAAGTGGCTGACTCACATGGCTGCCAGATTGGTGCTGGCCATTTGGAAAACCTCAGTGCCTGTCTATGCAGGCCCCTCCACAAGGCTACTTGAATATCCTTTTACAATATGGTTGCTGGCTTCCTGCAGAGTGAGTGACCCAAGAGCTCAAAGTAGAAGCTCCATTATCTTGTAACACTGGATTCAGAAATCACATGCTGCCCCAGACTGTCCAAGGTATTCTTTAGATATCAGCCTTGATTTGGTGTGTAACAGGACTATGCAAGGGCACAAACCCCAGGAAATGGCAATCATTGGGGACCATCTCGGAGGCTGGCTACCACAGATGTCCCTCCAAATTCCAGTACTAACTCACTAAAGAAAGTTGCTGGTCACAGAGGTAAACAGATGAGTCAATTAGTATAGCTTTCCACAAGTTGACTTCTATGGATGGAACTACAACTTTAGGAGACATCTGCACGTTACAATCTTTAAATCTTTTCACAGGGACATGCGGGGATTGAGACAGCTCTTAAATTATTTTTTGTCTTTAAGAGTCACCAGAATTTGATGCATGGAATTAGCCTACTGTACAGGGCTAAGTCACTCACTCATCCTATTGATTCTAACTGGCCACCACAACTGTAGGGGGCAGAGCCAAGGAGGAGGGGTCATACTTACCAAGACTTGAGACTTTGATGTTTCTTAGCTCAGAACACCTGGTAGTGAACTTTGTATGTGCATCTCTTTACAAAAACTTGGAGATTTAGAACCAGAAGATGAGTTACAGATCTGCCTCTGCCTGAAATGACTCAAAGATAAGAGAGACCTTGCTGTTTGGCCACTAAGTCGTGTCTGACTCCTTTGCAGACCCCATGGACTGTGGCCTGCCAGGCTTCTCTGTCTATGGGATTTCCCAGGTGAAAATACTGAAGTGGGTCACCATTTCTTTCTTCAGGATTGAACCTATGTCTCCTACATTGGCAGGTGGATTCTTTACCACTGAGCCACTAGGGAAGCCCAAGAAAGACCTGATAGCATCCAAAAACTACAAAGCCCGTGAGGCAAAAGTATTAGAAAACACTAATTAGAAAACAGGAAGACAGGATAGTTGCAGACAAATGAAGCGGGTGGTGGAAGAGTTCAGAGAGGCAGCCAGGAGCCAGACCTGCTTGGACCTGTAATACAGGTTAGGACACTGGATGTTTTCCAGTGTAATGGAAGACAGTGGAGAGTTCACACATGGAGAAAAACACAGTATGGCTTCTTTTAAAAGGATCACCCTGTCTGTCCTTGCTCTTCTACAGTCAGCCAGATTTCTCTGTCTGAAATGCTATCGTAGGTATTCACACTCCCCTCCTCACTTTAACCAGATTTCAGAAGGAACTCTACTCAATATCCTGAAGTAATCTATATGAGAAAAGAATCTGAAAAAGAATGGAAATATAAATATATATTTACATTCCACGGGTAATATATATATTACCTATATATAGGCTATATATATAATACCTATATATAGGTTTTATATATTTATATATAGCTAATTAATAACACTCTTTCCTACTGGTCCTAAATATGGCCTGAGAATGTGTTTCCACAAACCATATATACATATGTGTATATATATATTTGAATCACTATATAAATTTGAATTACTTTGCTAATATACCTAAAACTAATACATTGTAAATCAAAACTATACTTTTTAATATAAAATAAAAATTAAATAAAAAAATAATTAAATTTTAAAAATTAAAAAATTATTCTGCATTGTTTTTCTTAATAGAACATATTATCAGATATAACAACATCCATATATATTTTAAAAGTTATGATCTACTCCCCCTTCTCAAGAGCAGCAGCTCCTTATTTTAGGCATTACCATCATCCTAAGGCAGCCTAGAATAATTCCTCAATTATTACTTCTTGAATGAATGCATTTCAAATGACCACTGAGATTTTTTTATGTCCCCATTAAAGGTTCTCTCATTTCTTAAGCTCATTGGTCATAGATGACAAGTAGTCACATTAGATAAAAACTGATCAGCTGGCATGGATATCTGGAAAGCTTTGTGGAAAGAAATTTTCAGGCCATATTTGAGACCAGTAGGAAAGAGTGTCATGATTAATTAGCAATGTCTATCGTGTGCGGGGGAGGAGAGGTGACCTATCTGCTGTGACTCTTTCATCTTCACATAGGTATTCAGTTTAACCTTTTATATGATTCATCAGCCTTTGCTTTGACTTTGACAATAGGTACCCAGGCTCCAGCTGTTGGGCGGCTTTTTAAAGCCAGGAATTATGTATCTGTGTTTTAGTTTCCCAAAACAGAAAAATGAAATCTTCAAATTGTAATAGGAAAATGATAGGAGATAATACATTCTCTTCTCTGAGACAGCATCCAGGCCACAACAAATGCTAAAAAATATTAGTTGCTTTTGTAAAATCATGGTGGTGATGATGATGATGATGATGATAAGGAGGAGGAGAATGTTTTAACACCTAGAACTAAATGCTAAGTCTTAGACATAGTAGGTAACAAAAATAGCTATTAAATAAAAGCAGATAAATTTTGTTCCCAAGGCTAAAGCAGTGAGTTGCTATGATATATAAGCATTTATTGTTTGTAATGACACACTTAACAAACATGAGTCATCTTTCTCCTAGTTTAACAGGGTCTTGGCAAAAGATGGAGCAGCACTTTGAGAGATTTGTTGGAGGCCTAAGCTCATGTCTGAATATAGCCTAACCCAGGTTAAGAAAATCCCTAACCAGGAAGGTGACATATCACCTCCCAAGTCTGGGACAGATGCTTAATGGCAGGTGGAGGGGAAACATCCAGTACCTTAGCTTAGGTTCACACTGTTCTCCTCCTCACCATAAATTCAACAGAGCACCTTGGACAGTGGGAGCAGATCCAGTGACCTTCAGGGTAAAGCACCAAATGTCCATGCTGTCTCTCTGTCAGCAGCACCACAAGCATAAAAACACATTTGCCTTACCCCAGTAATGCGCTGTAAAATCTCTTCTACCTCTCTTTACCAGCCGGGCCCCAGTTCGTTCCTGCTCTAAGTTAATTAAATGGGAAGCCTCGCTGCTTCTTGTAAGCCCTTGAGGCACCACCTGTAATAACTCTACTATTTAGAGATGTCAAGTCTTTGCATTTAGGGTATACAGAGTGCATCTGGTCCCCGAGGATGCAGAAAATAGTGTTATAATAAAACTGCAAGCAACTCCACCTGGAGAAAGATCAAATCCCAGGCAGCACTAAAACACACAGGGAATTCCTTCAGTGCCAGTCAAGTCATGTGCAAAATAATGATATTAATCTTCCATTCTGTTCTAAGAATAATGCTAGGGTGTATGTACACCATAAAATGAAATGAGACATGGCCCCTCCTTCAGGGGCCACCATTAGGGTACACAAAATCTTATCCACCATTAGGGTACACAAAATGTATCTGGAAGCAAATGAGATAGCGGGTATTTTCAACCAAGAAAGAAACACTGCAAATAGTAAAAGAACATGGAATCTAGGATCCAGATGGAACGGCCTTTGAGTCTGGCTCAGCAGTATGACTTTGGGCAATACTTCCCCTACCTGTTTTTCAGTTTCCCCATCTGCTAACAGCAGGGTCTACTCCAGGTCAGTATTATAAGTACTTGATAAGAAAAGACATGTAAAATGCTCTAGTGTCATGGCTGGCACACACAAGGCACTCAGTGTGTCCATTCCCTCCGCCAATATTTAATATGTGCATGGTGTAAGGAATTGTTAGATGCTGCGAAAAAGACAGATACAGTTCCAGCTTTCATGCAGCTTATATTCTAGAAGGAGCAAATGAGTTGGAAGAAGATGCTAACACTCAACATCACGTAAGATCTTACTCTGTGCCAAGTACAACAATAAAGCGAGTAACCAGGTGCTCTCACTATTTTCCTATCAGTGAGATTTATGAAGAAAAGGAGAAGAGCTGCTCTATTAAGTATCTGATCTTGGGAACAGTGGTATTTGGGATGGAGAGAACAGGAAGTTCTGGGGAAAGAAGGGTATCAGCTGAATGTTGAGACTGAGTGATACTTAGCATCAGTTCAGCCACTCAATCATGTCCGACTCTTTGCGACCCCATGGACTGCAACATACCAGGCCTCCCTGTCCATCACCAACTCCCGAAGTTTACCCAAACTCATGTCCACTGAGTCAGTAATGCCATCCATCCATCTCATCGTCTGTTGTCCCCTTCTCCTCCTGCCTTCAATCTTTCCCAGCATCAGGGTCTTTTCCAATGAGTCAGTTCTTCGCATCAGGTGGCCAAAGTACTGGAGTTTCAGCTTCAACACCAGCCCTTCCAATGAACATTCAGGACTGATTTCCTTTAGGATGGACTGGTTGGATTTCCTTACAGTCCAAGGGACTCTCAAGAGTCTTCAACACCACAGTTCAAAAGCATCAGTTCTTCACTACTCAGCTTTCTTTGTAGTCCAACTCTCACGTCCATAATGACTATTGGAGAAACCATAGCTTTGACTAGACAGACCTTTGTTGGAAAAGTAATGCCTGTGCTTTTTAATAAACTGCAATGGTTGATCATAACTTTTCTTCCAAGGAGCAAGCATCTTTTAATTTCATGGCTGCAATCACCATCTTCAGTGATTTTCACACAAAAGCAGATAAAGTCAGAAGATAGAAACAAGTATTGTATTTTAACACACATATGTGGAATCTAGAAAAATAGTACAGATGAACCTATTTGCAGGACAGGAATAGACATGCAGACATAGAGAATTGATCTGTGGACATGGGGTGGGGGAGGAGAATAGGATGACTTGGGAGACTGGGACTGACATATACACACTACCACGTGTAAAACAGACAGCTAGTAGGAACTGCTGTGTAGCACAGGGAGCTCAGCTCAGTGCTCTCTGATTACCTCTGTGCTCTCTGATTACCCGAGAGCTCAGCCTGGTGCTCTCGGGGGTGGGATGGGGGGTGGGAGGGAGGTCCAAGAGGGTGGAGATATATGTTATACATATAGCTGATTCACTTGGTTGTACAGCAGAAACTAACACAACATGGTACAGCAACTATACCCCAGCTAAAAAATCTGTAATGAACACACACACACACACACACACACACACACACACACACACACACACTCACCCTAGCACTAGACACTCACACAACCCTTTAAACAAGGCATCAGATCAGATCAGATCAGATCAGTCGCTCAGTAGTGTCCGACTCTTCGCGACCCCATGAATCTCAGCACGCCAGGCCTCCCTGTCCATCACCAAGTCCCGGAGTTCACCAAGACTCATGTCCATCGAGTCAGTGATGCCATCCAGCCATCTCATCCTCTGTCTTCCCCTTCTCCTCCTGCCCCCAATCCATCCCAGCATCAGAGTCTTTTCCAACAAGGCATCAGAGGAACTTAAATTCATTTCCATTTGTGTGTGTATGACTGTTTTTACTCAATAATGATAGAGCTGAATGAATGGTTTAGACAGAGACTCATCATCTAGCCCACAACACACAAAATATTTACCATCTGACCCTTTACAGAAGAAGCTTCCCAAGTCCTGATTTAGTGAATGCAAAGCACATTTAAATAAGTAACACTGTTGGGCCCTCAAGCACATTTGTGGAGGTGGGTACTACTGGAAAGCCTATGAGTAGCACAGAAGTCCAGTGACAACCACCTCGATCTTTCTCCAAAACTTAGAGTGTATCTAAAGGCGTGTGCTTGGCACCCATTCCATCCTGCTTGAATGTGAATGAATGAATTGTATGTCTCAGAGGGGTTTTCACATAATATACCTAAGAAGGTCTTCCTCACTTTATAGACAAAGGAATGAAAAACTTTACATAGATTAAATCTGAAAACCATGTGTCTCATAATTCCAAGTTCCATTCTCTTTCTTTTACCAAGATGCCACAGGTGAGTTCAAATCTGGAGTACCCCACTTTCCGACAGCCCACACCAAACCTAATGAATGAAGTGTGACTTCTTTCCTAACCTTTAGCAGAGCTTCAGCCAAACCTCAGGCCTCTGCTGACTCTGACCCATGGTCCTAATTAATCACCATATGGCACTACTTTTGCTGGACCACCTGCTCTTGCACATCCACAGGTCTGTTCAGTTCTGGGAAGATACAGGGGAAGCTTGTTTGTTAATGCTCATTCCCAGCCAGCAATCACTGGAAGTCCCATAGACACAACATTATGACCTCTGGAAACTTACTAAATGTAAGTCTTCAACCTACTCCATCACATGGACTCCTACATGCATATTGGGAAACTTTAGCAAGGAGAAAAGATTCTCAGATCCTGCATACATTAAAGACAAAATGATGCATCACCAGGGACAGTAGACTAAGGATCAGAAGTCTGAGTTAGTCCAGGGCTGCAGTTAGTCCAGAACTGCAGAAATAAAAACACTGCTTGCTGAGTTCAAGTCCTGCTCTGCCACTTACCAGCTTTATGGCCATGGACAAGTTATAAGATCCTTTTTAGTTACAATTATTTCACTTAGTGAAATAGGAATGATGCTATTATGCATTTCATGGGATTACATGGTCCACAGGGACCAGAACTATTTGTGCCAAGCATTCACAAGAGTCCTTGGTAACAGAAAGCACTTGTTGATAAAAGAAGAAAATGATGCTAATACAAGTGATGTGGCAATGAGTCTGTTCTAACCACAATCAGCCAGATGACTCTGTGCAAGGCACTGAATCCTCAAAACCTCAGCTCATTCAGCTGTAAACAGGAATAATAATATTCCCTAGCTTTCAGAGCTTCTGTGAGGACGAAATGACCTAAGAGAAGATAAAGTACTTAGCAAAGATTCTGGGCATTTATTAATGGGTCATTAAATGTCACCTGATGAAAACAAATCCAGCAAAGATGCTAATACCTGCCTGGCCAAGCTCACACAGCTCTTTGAAAATTTAAAAAAAAATTTTTTTTAATTAAAATGACTCTGATGCACTAGACTTCACTGTATATACTGCAGGTTGTCAGGATGGCTACCCAGTCGAAGAAGCCAGTTAATGTCTGTTTATTTGGCCTGTGATTTGCAGGTCATTCATGGTGTTGGATATTTTGGTGCCCAGGTGCTAAGTGAAGCTGGGGATTAATTAACCTGTGATCTATGACTTTTAATTATTGTTCTCAAGCCTCACCTTATATTTGCAAGTGACTTTTAAAAAGCCATATGGCTGAGCAATAGCATTTGGGACAGAAACATATTGGCAGAGAGACTCTTCTGTGTGATTTCACTCCCCTGATTAGGTTTATGGAGAGAGAAGACACTTGCTGCTGAGCTGTAGGCTGGCCAGTTTACAGATTGGAAATTTAGCCTTTGGAGTTTACATCCAACACACGTGTTGTACTACGTATATGTGTGCATAAGCTCACACAGGGCAACATGCTAGACAGCATGGCATAGTAGAGAGAATGTGGGCTCTGATGTCAAATTCAACTCCAGATTCCAATACTCAACAGCTTTATGAATTTAGATAAGTCACTGGGTCCTCATGTGCCTCAAATGTTTCACTTAAGTAAGAATAATTAAATCTACCTGGGAGGATGGTGGCATGACTGAAAGATGGAATATTTAGACACCTAGCCAGAATTGACAATCAACATATGGTTATAGCTAGTTGAATACTATAAATTTTTAAATGAGGCCTGTAATTTTTTATGTGACGTTAAGTCATTTAGTTGGGGCTTCCCTGGTGGCTCAGATGGTAAAGAATCCATCTGCAATGCAGGAGACTGGGTTCAATCCCAGGGTTGGGAAGATCCCCTGGAGGAGGGCATGGCAACCCACTCCAGTATTCTTGCCTGGAGAATCTCCATGGACAGAGGAGACTGGCGGGCTACAGTCCATGGGGTCTCAAAGAGTTGAACACTACTGAGCAAAGAAGCACACACAAGCACAACTTCACCCTTAAGACCATAGGGTTAATATAATCTATCTTGTGGATTTTTTTTTCACCAATTTTAGCCAATATTTATGGGGCATCTTCTCTGTAGCAGGCACAGTGATAATTAAAAGGAACACAATGATAAATAGTAAAAGCTCTGCCCTTTCCCTAATGGAACTAAAGTACAAGGAAAGAGAAGCTTTTGGTAAGAGTAAATATAGGATAACTAGTTAGGTGTGACACAGTAAGAGATGGTCTAGAGACTATAAAGGGAGAATTTATATTTAACTTTTTATTTTATATCACAGTATAGTTGATTAACAATGTTATGTTAGTTTCAGGAGCACAACAAAGTGATTCAGTTATACATATACATGCATCTATTCTTTTTCAATTTTTTTTCCATTTAGATTGTTACCTAGTATTGAGCAGGACTCCCTGTTCTATACAGTAGGTCCTTATTGATTATCTATTTTAAGTACAGTAGTATATACACATCAATCCCAAACTCCCTAACTACTCCTTCTCCCTAGGTAGCTATAAATTCATTCTCAAAGTCTGTTAAGTGAGAGTTTAATGTGGATTAGGAAGTCAGGGAACAACTTTCAAAATGAATGACATTTAAGCTTAGATCTTAACAATGAACAGACGTAGCAAAGAATAGAATGGAGAATGTCAGACAGACAGGGCAACATGTACCACCACCCCGCTGAACAAGTAAGAGGACAGCCTGTCCTCCAGGCCCTGACAATGTAGAGGTGACAAGACAGATCATTTCAGATTGTGTATTGCTCATATTAGGCAAAGAATAAGGAAGAAAAAACATTTAAACCATTGAGCACAACACACGGCACAAATACAACTTTCCATCTATGGAAAACAGTAATTAAGATCCATGCAGCAATGACAATAACTAGAAGAGAAGCAATACATGTCCCCAGGGGAAAATAAACTCTGCTTATTCAAGGCAATTCTCTGTAACCATTCTTGCGGCTTACTTGGAAGAAAAAAAACAGCCCCCTCCTCACTTAAAAAAAACGTTTTCCTAAAAATGTCTGTTTTCGCAAAAGAACGTGTTTGGGATTCATATTAGAATTTGAAGCACCTGTTTATGGTTCAGTCTTCCCTTAGAATCGACCACCTAGTAAAGGAGGGATTTGGCACCAGGTCTGTGAAGTGGTGAACTTGGTCTCTCATCTCTTCAAGTGAACAATGACAGAGGGGCCTACCTCCAAAAGTTTCTGCAGGTGTGCACACTCAGGTGCTTCAGACACGTCCAACTCTTTGCGACCCTATAAACCATAGCCCACCAGGCTCCCCTGTCCTTGGGTTTCTCCAGGCAACAATACTGGAGTGGGTTGCCATGCCCTCCTCCAGGGGATCTTCCCCAGCTAGGGATTAAATTTATGTTTCCTGTCTCCTGCATTGTAAGTGGATTCCTTACCCACTGAGCCACCTGGAAGTGACGTTGCTCAGTTGTGTCCGACTCTTTGCCACCCCATGGACTGTAGCCTACCAGGCTCCTCCGTCCATGGGATTTTCCAGGCAAGAGTACTGGAGTGGGCTGCATTTCCTTCTCCAGAGGATCTTCCCAATCCAGAGATTGAACCCAGGTCTCCTGCATTGCAGACAGATGCTTTACCGTCTGAGCCACCAGGGAAGCCCCTCAAAAGGTCCTGGGTGTTCCATGAATGGAAGGGCTCAAGGACTGCCAGCAGGGCTACATCTAAGATGTTCATCCTCCACTTGGCAACAGTTAACATGGTCTCTGAGGTTCCCAGAAAGTCAGTGATTTTGAGTGCTGGGGCCAGTGGTAGGGAAGACATACACAAAATCCAGAAACAAGCAAAAGATTGTTCTTTCTAAAGGATGAGAGTGATGTGTAGAAAAGTCTTCTCTGGCCAGGCTGTTCACCCCAACTGATGCCCCAAATGGCACCATGGATAACTGGTTCTTTGGTTCAAGGAGAGCTGTCTCATAAATACCTGGCAACTGACATGAAGCACTCCACAATCATATACGCAGAGGCATTGTTCTTTATTTAAAATGAATCAGACATTTGTTTGACCTATTCTGAACTCCTCCTCTCTTTGAGACCATTCAGATCCAAAAACATGGAGTGAAATCTTCAAGGTCACACAACCTGGCAGGGACAGATATAAGACCAGAACCCAGATTTCTTAAGTATAATTTCCTCTCCTGGACATTCCATCTGTGAATCCACATTCAGAAAATCTTTGTATTTCCCCATGTTATTTTTCCATGATTGGACAATAGGGAAATTACACAGTTTAGGAGTTGGTGGTTTATGGAATAAGAAGAACAAAGCACTCAGAAGAATTAGAAACTTTCCCTGGAATTGGTCACTTCCCAGCAGGTTTATCCATGCCTCTCGAAATCTCTGACATGAAGAACCCACTGATAACAAGCAGTGAGAGCAGTTTCATCTCTCAGACAGTGTCTGGGACTCAGGATCATCAAGGCTTTAAGTGTTTCTTGCTGGCTGCTGCTTTCTTCCACTGAGATGCCTTTCAGAACTCAGTCAGTGCCTCAGAGGATCATTCTCCCCCATCCCTTTTAGGAGAGTTCTCTAATGTTTTCCCCTGAACCTCTCTGTGCCCTTTTACAGTACAGAAAATGAGGCTCTTTGCCTTGACAAGCAACCTCTGAGACATTCTGATTCTTGAAAAGTTCAGGCAACAAGAGTGGCACCCCTTCTTTAAAGACATTTTAAGAGGAGACTGAGTCAACTTTTCCTTGGGCTGAAAGTTGTGTGTATATAATGCTAGCTACCAGCTTACTATAGTCAATGGGATTGCCAAGAGTCAGAAACAACTGAGAGACTAATATTTTCACTACTACCAGTCTGCTATCAACTACTCTTGAACCTGTAGGCTTTTAAATGGCCCAATCTGGTACCTAAACATCTCTCCTCTTTTTTGATGGGAAAGTGCAAAGACCTGAATGCAGATTCTGTCATAAGAAGCAACTTAGAGCTTTAGGATGCCACATTCTAAGCCTGGCTCTGCCAACCCTGGTTGACCAGGTCATTTTGAGCGAACCCCTTCTTTCTGAGCCTCAGTTTTATTGTCTAGAGAGAGTATTTTCTTACTACACAATGTTGGTTTTTGCTTTTATTTCATGCTAAAATTATTAAATAATAATTTTAATGTAAATATCCTGACTCCCCTAAAAACGAGAAGACCTAACCAACTGGATTACTGATACTATATGAAACCTGTGGGAGCTCTCCAGTGGCTTCCCAGCGTTACGAGTTGTGTGCGCTGTGGTTCACTCCAGTCCACAAATGTCTATAGGCATCAACCTGGTTAACTGTCTGAACCTAGGAAGTTTTGGAGTTTGTGATCCTGGAATAGCAGTAAGTAGCTACACCAGGCAAAACATCCCCTATTCAGGCAGAGTTTATGCATTCATAAAACACTGTTATGTATTGGGTGTGTGAATTTTTCCCTAACATCTCCAGTGACATTAATAACACTCTCATGGTAACTCACGATTTTCTATACTAGGCTTTTATATTTTGATTAAGGCTGCTAGACTATTTGCACCTAGGACTTTTATTCAATTAGTCCTGGGACGTTTTAAATGCCTCTCACCCATCAAAACCCTTTGTCTGTAATAATCATGACCCTCTATTTTGATCTCTTATCTATGTGATTCATACTGGACATTTCTTTAGCATCTTTTCCAGGTTTCTCAGGGGTTCTTACAAATGTTCACTTAAATCTGCATTCTTTGAAACTTCTCAGTTAAGTTCAGTTGCTCAGTCATGTCCGACTCTTTGCGACCCCATGGACTGCAACACACCAGGCTTCCCTGTCCATCACCAACTTCCAGAGCCTATTCAAACTCATGTCAATCCCATCAGCGATGCCATCCAACCATTTCATCTTCTGTTGTCCCCTTCTCCTCCCACCTTTAATTTTTCCAGCATCAAGGTCTTTTCCAATGTGTTGGTTCATCACATCAGGTAGCCAAAGTATTGGGGCTTCAGCTTCAGCATCAGTCCTTCCAATGAATATTCAGGACTGATTTCCTTTAGGATTGACTGGCTTGATCTCTTTGCTGTCCAAGGGACTCTCAAGAGTCTTCACCAACACCATAGTTCAAAAGCATCAATTCTTCGGCACTCAGCTTTCATTATAGTCCAACTCTCACATCCATACATGACTACTGGAAAAAACATAGGTTTGACTAGACGGACCTTTGTTGGCAAAGTAATGTCTCTGCTTTTTAATATGCTGTCTAGGTTGGTCATAACTTTCCTTCCAAGGAGCAAGCATCTTTTGATTTCATGGATACAGTTACCATCTTCAGTGATTTTGGAGCCCAAGAAAATAAAGTCTGTCACTGTTTCCAATGTTTCCCTATCTATATGACATGAAGTGATGGGACCAGAGGCCAGGATTTTAGTTTTCTGAATGTTTGGTTTTAAGCCAACTTTTTCACTCTCCTCTTTCACTTTCATCAAGAGGCTCTTTAGTTCTTCTTTGCTTTCTGCCATAAGGATGGCGTCATCTGTGTATCTGAGGTTATTGATATTTCTCCCAGCAATCTTCATTCCAGCTTGTGCTTCATCCAGCCCAGCAATTCACATGATGTACTCTGTATATAAGTTAAATAAGCAGGTTGACAATATACAGCCTTGATGTACTGCTTTCCCTATTTGGTACCAATCTGTTGTTCCGTGTCCAGTTCTAACTGTTGCTTCTTGACCTGCATACAGATTTCTCAAGAGGCAGGTAAGGTGGTCTGGTATTCCCATCTCTTTCAGAATTTTCCACAGTTTATCCTGCTCCACACAGTCAAAGGCTTTGGTGTAAGCAATAAAGCAGAAGTAGATTCTTTCTGGAACTCTCTTGCTTTTTCAATGATCCAGTGGATGTTGGCAATTTGATTTCTGGTTCCTCTGCCTTTTCTAAAACCAGCTTGAACATCTGGAAGTTCACGGTTCGCATACTGTTGAAGCTTGGCTTGGAGAATTTTGAGCATTATTTTGCTAGCATGTGAGATGAGTGGAACTATGTGGTAGTTTGAATATTCTTTGTTGGGATTAGAATGAAAACTGACCTTTTCCAGTCCTGTGGCCACTGCTGAGTTTTCCAAATTTGCTGGCATATTGAGTGCAGCACTTTCACAGCATCATCTTTTAGGATTTGAAAGAGCTCAACTGGAATTCTATCAGCTCCACTAGCTTTGTTTGTAGTGATGCTTCCTAAGGCCCACTTGACTTCTCATTCCAGGATGTTTGGCTCTAGGTGAGTGATCACACCATCATGGTTATTGAGTCATGAAGATTTTTTTTTTTTTTTCTTGTATAGTTCTTCTGTGTACTCTTACCACCCCATCTTCTGCTTCTGTTAGGTCCATACCATTTCTGTCCTTTATTGTGCTCATCTTTGCATGAAATGTTCCCTTGGTATCTCTAATTTTCTTCAAGAGATCTCTATTCTTTCCCATTCTATTGTTTTCCTCTATTTCTTAGCACTGATCACTGAGGAAGGCTTTCTTATCTCTCCTTGCTATTCTTTGGAACTCTGCATTCAAATGGGTATATTTTTCCTTTTCTCCTTTGCCTTTAGCTTCCTCTTCTTTTCACAGCTATTTGTCAGGCCTCCTCAGACAACCATTCTGCCTTTTTGCATTTCTTTTTCTTGGGGATGGTCTTGATCAATGTCTCCTGTACAATGTCATGTACCTCCATCCATAGTTCTTCAGGCACTGTGTCTATCAGATCTAATTCCTTGAATCTATTTGTCACTTCCACTGTATAATTGTAAGGGATTTGATTTAGGTCATACCTGAATGGTCTAGTGGTTTTCCCTATTTTCTTTAAGTCTGAATTTGGCAATAAGGAGTTCAGGATCTGAATCACAGTCAGCTCCTGGTCTTGTTTTTGCTGACTGTATAGAATTTTCAGATCTTAATTAAGTACTCCAAATATATGCAAGCACTTGTTTAGGTTTCTAAAATGCATTCAAGTCTAAGAATAGTCCTTTTTTATTTTTTTTTCAGTTTTAACCTCTGTATTTATATTTTTTTATTTTTTTAATTTTATTTTATTTTTAAACTTTACAATATTGTATCAGTTTTGCCAAACATCAAAATGAATCCACCACAGGTATACCCGTGCTCCCCATCCTGAACCCTCCTCCCTCCTCCCTCCCCATACCCTCCCTCTGGGTTGTCCCAGTGCACCAGCCCCAAGCATCCAGTATCGTGCATCGAACCTGGACTGGCAACTCGCTTCATACATGATATTATACATGTTTCAATGCCATTCTCCCAAATCTCCCCACCCTCTCCCTCTCCCTCTCCCACAGAGTCCATATGGAATTTAGAAAGATGGTAACAATAACCCTGTGTATGAGACAGCAAAAGAGACACTGATGTATAGAATAGTCCTTTTTTCATGTCACCTGTCATGCCAACAGATAAAGGAAGAAATAAGATTCTGTCTAATCGGTGGAAGCTTACCCATTGTTCACCATGAAAACTGCCAAGCCAAGCTTTGGGTATATTAATAGAAGCATTAGCAGAGTCAGGGTAGGTAGTCCCAATCCTGCCTCCATGGCAGAAGAAGTAACATGTGGCCTTCCTCCCAGAGAGCCTCAGTTAAAGATTCACTTTGCCACCAAGACAAGTGCCACCAAGTCACCTTGTCACCTGATTGACTGTAAGCAAGGTAATAGCAAAGGGTACCAAGGGTGTTTCTGAGGAAGATCCAAAGGGTCTCTTCGCTCAACTTTCTGATCAGATCATAAAGGTGCTAATTGAGCCATCTGATTGTGACCAAGTCATGGACATTCACATAGCTAAGAACAATGAGTTTTGACTGAGTCACCTCCTTGTCTCAGTGGACTGGACAATTCAGTCACTTGGCTATCCTTTGGCAGTCCAACATTTGAGGAAACATAGTCACTTAATTCAATTTGCTACAGATGAAAACTTTTCAGTTGTCTGAAATGCATTCACACTAAAACCAGTGATGTTGCCACTGCATCAAAATTTTGTGGTGGGATACTTTCCAAGGTCAAATTCCTTATGAAGCATCCATGCTATGTTTTACCTCCTTCTCTTGAAACTTATTCATTAAGGACTAGTTAACTTTCTACTGACATATTTTTCCTTTACTACCTAACTTGGTTTGATTTCTCTCCTCATTCTTCTATATTCTTTTAAGGCTTATCCATCATTCATTCATTGACTAACTTAGCTATCTGTAAAAAAAAAAAAAAAAAAGTCCACTCTCAGAGTAAGGATACTTAAAAGTGGCTCCATTAAAGTGGAAACGAAAGTTTCATAGCAAATTACAAACAATACATTTGAGACTTTTCTTGAGAATTACCATCGCATATATTTAACAGGATTTAGGTTTTTATAGCCAAGCACTGATGTTTAGAATAACAAAGGCATGAATCAAAGATTTGGGGATGAGAATAGTGGTTTTTTGTTGTTGTTTTTTACAGCAAAAGCATATGGCAGCACAAGAACAACATCTTTTATTTTATGCTTGCAACATTATAGTTAAGCAGGTTGTTTTTGGCCATCATATTTGTGAGCCTTATCAGTTTATTTGAGGACTCTGCTTTACCTTCAATAATCATCACTTATGTCCTTCTTGTTTTATCATCCTTGATGATTTGATCTTCCTCAATTGATTCACTGTTAGCATCTTATTCGACAATGAATTTGCATCATATTCCACTGTCACGTCCCTAAACTTTAAAAAATCCTGCATCTTTTGTAAGACTTGAAAATTTGCTTTGCAATTAATTGTTAAAGTATTCTCATGTGGTATCTGACATTTCAAAAATACAACAATCCGCAAGAAGCTGATTATACAAATTCAAAGACATTAGCTACTCTTTTTAACAAGCATGTGGACTGGGCTGAAATTAATAAAAACTCATTCAGTTCAGTGTGGTTCTTTTTTTTTTTTGTTATTGTAGGGTTATTCAATCAAAGGACACTAAGTACAGTCATTGTGACAACAGAGACAGGATTAGGACCTTGGATTTCTTGACATGAAAAAAGTCTCTTCTTACCGGAAAAAAAGAACAAATAATGCAGTCCAGTGATTATCAGAAAAGCCCCCAGACCAACAGCAACAGCATACCCTGGGAACTTATTAAAACTTATTAGAAATGGAAATTCATAGGTTACCGATTCAGAAACTCTATAGTAGAGCCCAGAGATCCATGTTTTAACAAACTTGCTAAACATGCTAAAGTGTAATAGCCATTGATTCAATCCAATCTTGTATTATTGAAGCAACAGGGGCCAAGGAAAGAAAATGTGATGGAATTATTGAATTGCAAGAACAGGCAATGTGTATTCTAATTTCACGGAGCATTCCTTCCACCCTGTATATAGCACTCTAAAATACTCCATTTATACGGGGCACACGAAGTCTGCTGTGCATTTAGAAAGGCAATGTCAAAGAATGCTCAAACTACCACACAATTGCACTCATCTCACATGCTAGTAAAGTAATGCTCAGAATTCTCCAAGCCAGACTTCAGCAATATGTGAACCATGAACTTCCCAATGTCCAAGCTGGTTTTAGAAAAGGCAGAAGAACCAGAGATCAAATTGCCAACATCTGCTGGATCATGGAAAAAGCAAGAGAGTTCCAGAAAAACATCTATTTCTGCTTTATTGACTATGCCAAAGCCTTTGACTGTGTGGATCACAATAAACTGTGGAAAATTCTGAAAGAGATGGGAATACCAGACCACCTGACCTGCCTCTTGAGAAATCTGTATGCAGGTCAGGAAGCAACAGTTAAAACTGGACATGGAACAACAGACTGGTTCCAAATAGGAAAAGGAGTTCATCAAGGCCGTATATTGTCACCCTGTTTATTTAACTTCTATGCAGAGTACATCATGAGAAATGCTGGGCTGAAAGAAACACAAACTGGAATCAAGATTGCCAGGAGAAATATCAATAACCTCAGATATGCAGATGACACCACCCTTATGGCAGAAAGTGAAGAGGAACTAAAAAGCCTCTTGATGAAAGTGGAGAGTGAAAAAGTTGGCTTAAAGCTCAACATTCAGAAAACGAAGATCATGGCATCCGGTCCCATCACTTTATGGGAAATAGATGGGGAAACGGTGTTAGACTTTATTTTCTTGGGCTCCAAAATCACTGCAGATGGTGACTGCAGCCATGAAGTTAAAAGACGCTTACTCCTTGGTAGGAAACTTATGACCAACCTAGATAACACATTCAAAAGCAGAGACATTACTTTGCCAACAAAGGTCCGTCTAGTCAAGGCTATGGTTTTTCCTGTAGTCATGTATGGATGTGAGAGTTGGACTGTGAAGAAAGCTGAGTGCCGAAGAATTGATGCTTTTGAACTGTGGTGTTGGAGAAGACTCTTGAGAGTCGCTTGGACTGCAAGGAGATCCAACCAGTCCATTCTTTTTTTTTTTTTTTTTTTAATTTACAATATTGTATTGGTTTTGCCATATATCAAAATGAATCTGCCACAGGTATACATGTGTTCCCCATCCTGAACCCTCCTCCCTCCTCCCTCCCCATACCATCCCTCTGGGTCATCCCAGTGCACCAGCCCCAAGCATCCAGTATTGTGTATCAAACCTGGACTGGCGACTCATTTCATATATGATATTATACATATGTCAATGCCATTCTCCCAAATCATCCCACCCCCTCCCTCTCCCACAGAGTCCAAAAGACTCCCTCTCCCACAGAGTCCAAAAGATACATCAGTGTCTCTTTTGCTGTCTCGTATACAGGGTTATTGTTACCATCTTTCTAAATTCCATATGTATGTGTTAGTATACTGTATTGGTGTTTTTCTTTCTGGCTTACTTCACTCTGTATAATAGGCTCCAGTTTCATCCACCTCATTAGAACTGATTCAAATGTATTCTTTTTAATGGCTGGGTAATACTGCATTGCATATATGTACCACAGCTTTCTTATCCATTCATCTGCTGATGGACTTCTAGGTTGCTTCCATGTCCTGGCTATTATAAACAGTGCTGCAATGAACATTGGGGTACACATGTCTCTTTCAGTTCTGGTTTCCTCAGTGTATATGCCCAGCAGTGGGATTGCTGGATCATAAGGCAGTTCTATTTCCAGTTTTTCAAGGAATCTCCACACTGTTCTCCATAGTGGCTGTACTAGTTTGCATTCCCACCAACAGTGTAAGAGGGTTCCCTTTTCTCCACACCCCCTCCAGCATTTATTGCTTGTAGACTTTTGGATCGCAGCCATTCTGACTGGTGTAAAATGGTACCTCATAGTGGTTTTGATTTGCATTTCTCTGATAATGAGTGATGTTGAGCATCTTTTCATGTGTTTGTTAGCCATCTGTATGTCTTCTTTGGAGAAATGTCTATTTAGTTCTTTGGCCCATTTTTTGATTGGGTCATTTATTTTTCTGGAATTGAGCTGTAGGAGTTGCTTGTATATTTTCTGAAGGAGATCAGCCCTGGGATTTCTTTGGAAGGAATGATGCTGAAGCTGAAACTCCAGTACTTTGGCCACCTCATGCGAAGAGTTGACTCATTGGAAAAGACTCTGACGCTGGGAGGGATTGGGGGCAGGAGGAGAAGGGGATGACAGAGGATGAGATGGCTGGATGGCATCACTGACTCGATGGACGTGAGTCTGAGTGAACTCCCGGAGTTGGTGATGGACAGGATGGCCTGGCGTGCTGTGATTCATGGGGTCACAAAGAGTCGGACACAACTGAGTGACTGAACTGAACTGAACTGTTCTATGAATAGTTTTATCATCTCTATTTTACAAATGAGAAAATGCTCAGAGGGAGTAGGGTGTACAAGGTGTCATTTAATAAGGGATGGATCCTGGATTCAATTTCATTTTTTTGAAACTTCAAATTTTGTGTCTTTAACCTAACTACAGCATCTCTTATACCTAACTGCACTATAAATTCATAAAGGCAGAGATTTACCTTGTTCGTATTTTTTTTGTCACAATATTTGAGTCATATTTACAGGGGCTGGCTCTCCCCTTGGTGAAGGAAGTAGAAGAGTATTTTGGAGAAAGACTATTTGCTGTCTATAGTGCTGTAGCCACAGTTGATTGCATTCACTTCTTTTCTGGGCTTCTCGGGTGGTGCTAGTGGTAAAGAGTCTGCCTTTAATGTAGGTGACTCAGGTTTGAACCCTGGGTGGGGAAGATACCCTGGAGGAGGGCATGGCAACCCACTCCAGTATTCTTGCCTGGAAAAATTTCATGGACAGGGGAGCCTGGCAGGCTACAGTCCATGGTGTTGCAAAGAATCAGACATGATTAAAGTGACTTAGCACACACTCCCTTTCTAAACTTCAGCAACAAAGCAAAAAGTCAACCTACCTATATATCAGCTTGGCCAGAAAGGCTATTTTTATTCTTCATTGTTATGTATAAAATGCTTCTGCTTGTTGTATATTTGGGGGCTGTTGTTTAGATTTTTTAAAATATTTTAAGTGGTGTTCATTTATTATACTTGAGGCTGCAGGCTATGTTAGCAAGTAGTACAATTTTAGAAATCTGCAAAAAAAAAAAAATTAAATGCCATGTGGTAAAAGAATATGTTAAAATATAGATTCTCAACATAGAAGTACATTTTCCTTCTAAAAAAAGTGTTAATTATTTGCAGTAGTCATCAATAACTGCTAATACTTAGAGCTTACTCTTTTCTAGGATGTGAACTAGGCACTTTTTTTATGTAGTACTTCTATAATTCTCATAGTAATCTTATGATGTTCATATTGTTTTTTCCCCATTTTATACAGGATGAAACCAACTTTCAGAGACTAAATAAACTGCATAAAATGACACAGTCTACAAAATTCAGCCACTGGAGCTGAATCCTGGAGACAGATTCACCACCTTCTAGAATCCAGAAACCACCACCTTCTACTCTTTCTCAAAGCAGGGACTTCCACAGCCCTGCCCAAGCCTTAGTACCTCCTTCTTGCTATCAAATATGTAGGCTGTTAAGAGAAGGTCCCACAATCTACCACTTTACAGATTTATTTCATGCTTATAACTTTTACACTGCTATTCTTCAAGTCATGGGATATTTCCATGTACATTTGCCATTTTCCACCTCTAGGTGATTCTCCCCCTCCTCCACCTCTGGTACAGTTTCTCCTCTCCCATCTCAGCTGATTCCAGCATGATCTAACTCTATTCAGTCCAATGAGAGTTTTGAACTGTAGCACCAATAATACAACTCATCGCCCTGATCTGCAGCAAAATGGGGAAGATGTGAACACACTCCCAATGGTCTGACCTGTATCCATGGAAGCCAGCAGTGGTGGTGTGGAGTTTAGTGATGCTCTTGTTCTTAACCTCTGTACTGCTTCTAAGTTCACCAGCTGGCAGGACCTCCATTGGCCACATGAGTGAGCAAGACAGTGTTGGAACAGAATGGCGATAAGGCTGCTAATCTGCCAGAGGACAGGCCACACAAATTCAGACGACAGATGTAGCAAAATCATTTTCAGATTCTTACCCTGTGCTCCAATTTCTCTGGAATGTCCCCGATTTTTCTTTTTATCACTACCTCTCAATTGGCACCTACACTCATTATCTTGTGTTGCTGTCATTCCCCCAGGTGTTCATATCATAGCTCATGTTGTAAACGAGGAAATAAAGGAATAATTTCTTTAATGCAAAAATTTTAAAAAGGCTCTTTGAAATCAATGAAACAATTGGGCAAATTGGAAAACATGCGAAGGCAATTTAGAGAAAGCCAAATAGCACAAGATGCTCAGCCTCAAGTGTATTTAAAGAAAAGAAAATTTTAAAAACGTTTAACATTTTCCTTGGGATCTGACCTTTTCCAGTCCTGTGGCCACTGCTGAGTTTCCCAAATTTGCTGGCATATTGAGTGCAGCACTTTCACAGCATCATCTTTCAGGATTTGAAATAGCTCAACTGGAATTCCATCACCTCCACTAGCTTTGTTCGTAGTGATGCTTTCTAAGGCCCACTTGACTTCACATTCCAGGATGCCTGGCTCTAGGTCAGTGATCACACCATCGTGATTATCTTGGTCATGAAGATCTTTTTTGTACAGTTCTTCTGTGTATTCTTGCCACCTCTTCTTAATATCTTCTGCTTCTGTTAGGTCCATACTATTTCTGTCCTTTATCGAGCCCATCTTTGCATGAAATGTTCCTTTGGTATCTCTGATTTTCTTGAAGAGATCTCTAGTTTTTCCCAGTCTGTTTTCCTCTATTTCTTTGCACTGATCGCTGAGGAAGGCTTTCTTATCTCTTTTTGCTATTCTTTGGAATTCTGCATTCACATGCTTATATCTTTCCTTTTCTCCTTTGTTTTTCCACTTCTCTGCTCTTCACAGCTATTTGTAAGGCCTCCCCAGACAGCCATTTTGCTTTTTTGCATTTCTTTTCCATGGGGATGGTCTTGATCCCTGTCTCCTGTACAATGTCACGAACCTCAGTCCATAGTTTATCAGGCACTCTATCTATCAGACTAGGCCCTTAAATCTATTTCTCACTTCCACTGTATAATTATAAGGGATCTGATTTAGGTCATACCTGAATGGTCTTCCAGATGTTCAAGCTGTTTTAGAAAAGGCAGAGGAACCAGAGATCAAATTGCCAACATTTGCTGGATCATGGAAAAAGCAAGAGAGTTCCAGAAAAACATCTATTTCTGCTTTATTGACTATGCCAAAGCCTTTGACTGTGTGGACCACAATAAACTGTGGAAAATTCTGAAAGAGATGGGAATACCAGACCACCTAACCTGCCTCTTGAGAAATCTGTATACAGGTCAGGAAGCATCAGTTAGAACTGGACGTGGAACAACAGACTGGTTTCAAATAGGAAAAGGAGTATGATAAGGCTGTATTCTGTCACCCTGCTTATTTACCTTATATGCAGAGTACATCATGAGAAACGCTGGGCTGGAAGAAGAACAAGCTGGAATCAAGATTGCCAGGAGAAATATCAATAACCTCAGATATGCAGATGACACCACCCTTATGGCAGAAAGTGAAGAGGAACTAAAAAGCCTCCTGATGAAAGTGAAAGAGGAGAGTGAAAAGGTTGGCTTAAAGCTCAACATTCAGAAAACGAAGATCATGGCATCTGGTCCCATCACTTCATGGGAAATAGATGGGGAAACAGTGGAAACAGTGGCTGACTTTATTTTTCTGGGCTCCAAAATCACTGCAGATGGTGACTGCAGCCATGAAGTTAAAAGACACTTACTCCTTGGTAGGAAACTTATGACCAACCTAGATAGCATATTCAAAAGCAGAGACATTACTTTGCCAACAAAGGTCTGTCTAGTCAAGGCTATGGTTTTTCCTGTGGTCATATATGGATGTGAGAGTTGGACTGTGAAGAAAGCTGAGTGCTGAAGAATTGATGCTTTTGAACTGTGATGTTGGAGAAGACTCTTTAGAGTCCCCTGGCTGCAAGGAGATCCAACCAGTCCATTCTGAAGGAGATCAGCCCTGGGTGTTCTTTGGAAGGAATGATGCTAAAGCTGAAACTCCAGTACTTTGGCCACCTCGTGCGAAGAGTTGACTCATTGGAAAAGACTCTGATGCTGGGAGGAATTGGGGGCAGGAGGAGAAGGGGACAACAGAGGATGAGATGGCTGGATGGCATCACTGACTCAATGGACGTGAGTCTGAGTGAACTCCAGGGGTTGGTGATGGACAGGGAGGCCTGGTGTGCTGCAATTCATGGGGTCACAAAGAGTCAGACTTGACTGAGCCACTGAACTGAACTGAACATTTTCTACCTATCTAATTGATAAGATACCTTAAAATATTGTAATGCTCACAACTGACAAATTTATGAGATACTTGTTATATACTACTGCTGAGTGTGTGTGCGCTACATATTGTGTGTATGTGTGTGCTAGTCACTTCAGTTGTGTCCAACTCTTTGCGATACTACGGACTGTAGCCTGCCAGGCTCCTCTGTCCATGGGATTCTCCAGGTAAGAATACTGGAGTGGCTTGTCATGCCCTCCTCCAGAGGATCTTCCTGACCCAAGGATCGAACCCACTTCTCTTACATCTCCTGCATTGGTAAGCAGATTCTTTACCACTAGAGTACAATACCCATAGGTAATGCTGGTCCATTTTTTGCATTTTATGTATTTTTATCTCAATATAAGAAATTTTGGCACAACACACACAGGACAATTATATAGTATTTATCAAAAATTTAAATGCACATATTCTTCTGTCCAGAGATTACAGTGCTGGTGATTTTCCTATGACTCTCTTCTTACAAAGATGCTAAATATAAAAAGGAATGTGTAATGAAAAATCATTCTCAATAGCTTAAAGCTGGAAATAACCTATAAATTCTTTCATACATAAACTAAATATTTAATACTAAATACCCAACTAAACCCCTTCTTGGCACAGAAATTCCAAAGAAATGATTTTACAAAAGTTGTGACCAGCTTTTTGTAAATCAGTTCGTGATTAGCTTTTAATTTAGAATCCAAAGGAGACTTCCAAGCTGGGTGGGGTCCAAAAAGAGTGGCCTCAGAAGAATAAACAGAATGATTCTGGAGATGGAAGACTCTTCATCTTCCAGGCTCTTTAGTACTCCTGGTCTCAGTGTATAACCGCTTCTGCTCCCACATGCTGCTCTCCATGCTCGTGGTGCTTTTGCAGTCATTTGCAGACAGGCATAGAGCACTGAAAATCTGAACCAGAGAGCAAGCATGTCCCCAGGTGACGTCGAACAAAAGGACACTCTGCCTTCCTGTGTCAGTTCTCATCCTAGAAACAAGAGTCCTTTCACAGTCTATTGAATCCTATGTTTTCCACATTTTTGTGCTTCTATTTGCTGCTACCACTGTTTAAAAGAGTCCCCCTGAGCAGAGTGCTAAAGTATGTCTAGTGTTCCTAAGCACAAGAGAGCTGTGGTGTGCCTCATGGAGGAAGCAAGTGCGTAAGGTAAGCTCTGTACTTCCATGAGTTACATCACTGTGGATTGTGAATTCAGTGCTGATCAATTAACGATATACATTAAACATGAGGTCTCTGAACAGAAGCACACATCAAACAAGCTTCTATATTGATCAGTTGATGAAAATGCTGTGACCAGAGCCTGTAGGAAATTAAATCTTTATTCCCCTTAGGGGTAATGGTTTTATCATGAAGTCAGTGTTCCTGGCAACTATGTAGAACCTAACTACCACAGCACAGAAAAAAGAACAAGTTTCCAAGTATCCTGTAGGAATACAGAACATCACTGAGCTGAGAGTTATTTCCTGTGGGGTCTGTGTAAGAGATGAACAGACCCCACCACTGAGACTTGGTAGGTGGAGGGTAAAAAGGCAGCCCTTTTCAAGGGCTGCTGCTACTGCTACTGCTGCTAAGTTGCTTCAGTCGTGTCCGACTCTGTGCGACCCCATAGACGGCAGCCCACCAGGCTCCCCCGTCCCTGGGATTCTCCAGGCAATAACACTGGAGTGGGTTGCCATTTCCTTCTCCAGTGCATGAAAGTTAAAAGTGAAAATGAAGTCGCTCAGTCGTGTCCGACCCTCAGCGACCCCATGGACTGCGGCCTACCAGGCTCCTCCGTCCACGGGATTTTCCAGGCAAGACTACTGGAGTGGGGTGCCATTGCTAGATGGAGAATAAGGGCCACATTTCATATTAATAGCACCCTTAGGGTGGAGATGGTCCAAGACAGCCAGAATATCTATCTGACTGGGTCCTGTGCTGTAAGGAGGGAAGAAGTTCTGCACATGCTGATAGAAGATTATCTCCCAGATTTATACTTTAAATTTAAATAGGCCAGAAATTTTATATATATATATATGTGTGTGTGTATATACACATATATAATATATATTATACATAATGCAGATGAAATGATCTGTAGACTAAAATATCTATATACACATTTCCTATAAACCCATGCAATATTTTTAGAAAGATGCACAAAAATAATATTTTAAAAAATAACTTTAGACTATAAGCTTTGTCAAGGCAGGGAATATATCTGTCTTCTCTCAGTTATGTTCTGTGCCCAGCCTGCTGTCTTATGTATATTATATGCTTTTCAGTATTTACTGAATGACTAGGTCATTGAACAAAAATGAGAAGGGGGGAATGTCAGGGGGATTTTTTTTTTTTTTTTGTATTTTTGTATTCTCTGTTGGTAGCACCTGTTAACATGAATACAGACCACATTCAGAATTTTTTTAAAAAAATCTTATGATTACACTCATTTACCCTTCAAAGGCTGTTAAGCCCCTTTCAATGTCAAAACCATAGTTTTAATTCTTTGATAATTATTCCATCTCATCCCATTCCTCTCTCTAATCCATAGAGACAGAGTGGTTTCTCTAAAAACCATGTTGGGACTAAACTTCAGCTGTAGCTTATCTGACCAGAGGTAGATGCTTGACACCATCTAAGCCAACCTGATTGTCTCTTGTAAATGTGAACTTGTATGCACTTGAAAGTTTATACACTGGTATCCATGGAGCCAGAATCATAAGTTTCATATGTAGGAGTTATCGATATCTACCGTGGGCTCTGAGTAACAAGGCAAGGCAATTGTTTGAGAAAGAAGGATGGGGAAGACAAGCAGAGAGAAGCCTAGAAGCCATGAGAGGCAGAGAGGGGATACTAAAGGCTCTTGACATCTGTGTATTTTCAGTCTCTTTTTGATGACCCATTGTATCCCCTCTTAGATTCTTTAAGATACTTCTATATTGTAACAAAATTAACATTATTTAGTCACTTTGAGATGGTTTCTGTTAAATAGATACTTTAGGGTTCTGACCCATACATTTCCCCACTGTTTCAGTGATAAACACCGAGCGTCACTGTCTGTATACAAAGCCATAGACAAGACATTTCAAGATTTGGCCCTCATCAGCCTCTGCATCCTATTCTCCTCTTACTCCCTTACTTTTTCCCTCCCTGCACTGCCCTAGGGTCTGCTGGCTCAGATGGTAAAGAATCTGCCTTCCAACGCAGAAACCCTGGGTTTGATCCCTGGAACAGGAAGATACCCTGGAGAAGGGTATGGTTGCCCACTCCAGTATTCTTGCCTGGAGAATTTCCATGGACAGAGGAGCCAGGCGGGCTGTGGTCCATGGGGGTCACAAAGCGCTGGACACAACTAAGCAACTAATATTACTACTACCACTCCACCCCTTCCTATTGGGTTCACATCGATTCAGTTCAGCATTCATCTCTTAGGAGAAGCTTTATACAGCCATTGCAGCCACCACCTCCACCACCAGCTCTGTGCCTAGATGACAAGGCAGGTGTGCCTCCCTCTATGAGACAGGCACTCAACACACCGTAAACATTAGTCTTCCACATGCTTGATGCACCTACTCAACTGTAGCTTCCTTGAGGATGGGATCCTCTTCATTTGCAGCTTTATCATCAGTGTTTAACATGGTTCGTGCCTCTCACATTCAATCTGTGTTTACTGAATGAATTATTCTTACTGTAACCATGCCCTACAAAATCTTAGATTTCCATAGAAGTTTCATATTTCATTACAATATCTAATAAAACACTGAACAGTGAAAAATAGGCCAACCTGATACTGTTGCGTGCTCTGTAGTTTGAACTCAAGATACATGTAGGATTGGTGGGTTCTGTGACCGCACACAGACTTTAACTCAGGATACACCAAATCAGAAAACCCCAGGAGAAATGAGCTAATTACAATTAATTTCAAGCTGTGACTATGACAACCAGACATCAGACAATAGAAACAACTCTCATAACCGCAGGCTTTTCATAGTTACAGAAAATCCTCTTGAATCCAAAAGATAAAAATGGTCAGAAATCTATCAAATCAAGATAATTATTTTCTCCCTACTTTAACCAAGTTGTTGCACTTTAATCTTTTTCACACACTGCTTCACTTCATGACTATATCTAATCTCCTCAATCCTCCTGGTTTTAGAGATGGGGAAATGCAGATACAGATAGAAGTGGTGAGACTAAGTTGAAAGAGCCAATTAGCAGATGAGCTGAGAATAGAACTCACTGCTTGCAACTTCCTCTTTTGATCCAAACTGGTTTCCCTCATCTTTCATAGAGAGTTTGTAGCTCGATCTCAGTGTCCTGAGCCTGAGTGCACCTAGAATTTAATCTTACAGACTTGCCAAGCTCTAGCCCCTGGATAGAAGAGGTATGCAAAAGCAAGAAGAAATTTTATTGGAAACCAATCTCACAGGCAGAAATCAAAATGACATCAGCTACAATAAATAACTGCAGTGTACTCTTGAAGTAAAGGTTGGCTGTGTCTCGAGCGAGGTCAACTTATGGCATCCACAAGAAATAAATATAAGACAGCTTATCTTTTTGAAAGCAGGAGACTATAAAAACACAATTGCCAGAATGGGAGAAAATTGAAGCTGATTTCCATGGCAACAAAAGAGTTACGCAGATGAAATAGGGGCACATAAAAATCTATGTACGAAACATTAAAGGGAGAAAAATGGAAAGTAAACAGGGGATTGGCATTCATCAAAAATGTCCCCAGCGAGGCAACCTCCACCAATGTTCCTCGAGTTTGGGATTCAGGAAAGAAACACTTCCAACTAGAAATCCCAGGTCTGGCTACTGCAATCTATAAATGCCCTGGTGGTCATGGTTGGTCATGGTCCCTCTATGCTAGTATGTGTGGTGGGGGAGACTATTTATCATTTGGGTATTTCTTGCAGCAAACTCTGATAGATTCATTGACTCTCTAGGACTCGGTGGTCCCCAATCTTTTTGGCATCAGGAACCAGTTTTGTAGAGGATATTTTTTTCCATTGACTGGGGTTGGAGTGATGGTTTAGGAATGATTCAACATTACAACTCATTGTGCACTTTATTTCTATTATTGTTACATCAGCTCCACCTCAGATAAACAGGAATTAAATCCCTGAGGTTGGGGACCCCTGCATCTAGGTAAAAGATTTGGTGTGAGGTTATCAGACACCTTCCTAAAGTTAGAAACCTCTCAAAACTGTTACTTTTCTCTATTCTTCTATCCTCATCTTAGTTCAGGTTCCCATGTTACCATGCTGTGTGAGGTCTTTCTCCATGCAGGTATGTTTGACATCCTGCTGACTTTATTTTTCTAAAGCCAATCTGTGTCTGGATCCACTGAAAGCCCTTACTATGGATCCTGACTGCCAAACTCCACAGCTTGCCACACCAGCTCTTCATGCTTAAAGGGCATATAAAAATCTATGTATGATACAGTAAAGGGAGAAAAATGGAAAGTAAACAACATGGGATTGGCATTCATCAGAAATTCTCACCTCATGTCATGTGCCCAGCACTCAGAACCTACTTTTCCCAACAATGTCATCTTTTTCGGGCCTCCCATCTTTGCACACACTGCTCTCCTTGTCTGCAACTTCTATCTCTCCTCGGTTCGCCATCCCTCTCCCTCTCTTGTCCAGCGTTCCCTAACTGAGAGCAGCAGGCCCTCTTCCTGGAGTCCTCTGCTAACTGCTCCACCCCCCTCAATGGCCCAGATGTTTCCGATAAGATGCTCCCCTGGCACTCTCTGCAAATGCTTGATTACAAATGCTTATTATACTATATTGCAATCGCCAGCTCACTTGCCAGTCTCCCCTGCTAGGTTGTGAGCATGTCGTGATTTATCTGTCATCATAGCCCCAGTGTCTGGCAAACAATACACATTCAATATACACTTATGGACTGAAATGAACTAAAGATAAATATATCCCCCATGAGTGTTTGCCCAGGTTCCTGTTGCATGCCATTCCTAGCTTGAAGTTCATCTGCTCTAATAAAACCCCAATCCCACTCTTAAATAGTTCAAGCATGTAGGAAGTTCTTCCTCATTTTCATTTTTTAGGTGCGCACATTTTCAACCTTTATGAATCATTACTTTATGTTTCATTATTTAGAATTCCCCAGACCTCCAAGCAAGCTCCTGACGGTATCTTCCTACCACACTCAGTTGCTCATGAAAGAAAATTCACAGAAACAGAATCCAATACTCTGTGTGTCCTTTTGCTGTTTACCCACTACCTGGGGCTACTCCTTCAGGGACTCTCAGTCTTCAGGGAAAAGGAATGAAGACAAAGAAATGAAAAAACCAAGGGAAAATAAAGCCTATGACCACACAAAGACTTACACACCAATGTTCATAACAGCTTGTTTTTAAAAGTCACAAAACTGGAAACAGCCCAAACACCCATATCAGAAGGTGAATGCATAAACCAACTGTAGCATATTCATGCCATGGAATACCACTGAGCAATAAAAAGGAAGAATCTAATATGTGCAATAGAACATATGATCCTCAAGACAATGTTGAGTGAAAGAAACCAGGCAAAAAAAAAAAAAAAATACATACTGTGTTATTCCATTTATGTAAGATTCTAGAAAATGCAAACCAATCTATAGTGACACCAGGCAGTTCACCAGTTGCACAGTGTTAGGAAATCATGAAGGAATGGAGGGAGAGATTACAAAGAATCAGGAGTAAACTTTGAGAAAATGGATGTATTAACTATTTTGATTTTGATGAAGGTTTTGCGGGTATATGGGCTTCCCAAGTGGCTCAGTGGTAAAGAATCTGCCTGCCAATGCAGGAGACACAGGAGATGTAAGTTTGATCCCTGGGCTGGGAAGATCCCCTGGAGAAGAAAATGGTAACCCATTCCAATATTCTTGACTGGAGAATCCCATGGACAGAGAAGCCTGGTGGGCTACAGTCCATGGGGTCGTAAAAGAGTCGGATACAACTAAGCAGGCACACATTGCAGGTATATGCATGTATCAAAATGGTATACTTTAAATATGTGTGGCTTACTGTATGTCAATTACAGCTCAATGAAGGAAGAAAGGGAAATAAAGTAGGGAGACGGTAGGAGTTAACTGAAATATCACAACTATGTTACGTCATACAGTCAACATAACAGTCTACCATCAGCAAAAGAAAAAAATATGTATATGGCTTACCCAGGGATACAAATCTCAGTGTGGGGGTAAAGGGTGGAATCCATAAAATGCTTTTTTCCCTCTCTCTCATCATATGGGAAGATGGTGATAGGACCATAATTCAAGGCACTAACAGGCAGAAGTAGGAAGCAACAAATTATGATTCCCCCTCTATTCCCTATTTTTTTTTGTTGTTGTTCTGTGGCAATACTCTGTTCACAAATTAGTAATGATTCTCTATCATCAGAATCAAGCCTTATCTCACCAGCTATTTGGAGAAGGTCTAAATCATGGGTCCCAATATACTTTACAGTTTTATCTTCCATCGTCCTTCCCCTGCTATCTAATTAAAACACTCTACATCATGTCACATCAGGCTTTTCTGTTTTCTTAGTAATCAATCCCTCCTTTTCACCCTCCATACAAGTAATTACATAGATTATGATCTACTCTGCATATACAAACATTCAATTGATTAAGATCAATTCATTAGAACAGACCCTGATGCTGGGAAAGATTGAGGGCAGGAGGAGAAGGGGATGACAGAGGATGAGATGGTTGGATGGCATTCACTGACTCGATGGACATGAGTTTAAACAAGCTCTGGGAGTTGGTGATGGACAGGGAAGCCTGGAAGTCCATGGGGTCACAAAGAGTCAGACATGACTGTGAGACTGAACAACAACTCAACTCAACTCAGATTCTACTTTCTTCCAAAAAGTGAGGCACCACTGTTTTGTCATCCCTCATGACCCTGGTGGGATTGATATTAGAGATGAAGCCATGGGCTGCCTTATCTCTGAGCTGTCTACATATATATTTACTCCCTGTTAGACTTGGCCTTCTGTAGAGTAAAAATGGGTTTCCCTAGTGGCTCAGAGGTAAAGAATCCACCTGAAATGCAGGAGGCCCAGGTTTGATCCCTGGATCAGAAAGAACCTCTGGAGGAGGGCATGGCAACCCACTCCAGTATTCTTGCCTGGAGAATCCCATGGACAGAGCCTTGTGGGCTACAGTCCATAGGATTGCAAACAGTCAGATACGACTGAAGTGACTGAGTACAGCACAGGGTAAAAACATTCTTTCACTTCCTTATTCCTTACATAGGCTAACACGAGTTCTTTGAATCTTCTTGGAAAATGAAAAAAAGATCCTTTTACTCAGATAAAGAAGGCAATCTTTCCTGTGCTCTTGTTGAACTAGCCACTAGACCTTTATACTTTGTTAGAACAAAGACAGTCTGTTCTGTGCACACTTCATTCAAGGCTTAATACCATGCTCAGATGGAAGGCACCCATGTGTGCACACTGGGTGAAACTGGAGCATTGTGTGGATCTGAAGCAGAGATGTGTCACTTACATAACCCACCATGCGCTCTTGGATTCGAGTTACTTTCCTTAGACCCCACTATGCCCCTACAAGACTGATGGGAAAAACACTGTAGTTGACACATTTAGAAATGGAGGCTTAGAAGATTGGCAAGTTTACAAGGCTCATAATAGCCAGGATAGGACTCAAAGGAGCATCCTTCCTTTCCTCAAATACGTACTTAGTGAGGCGTGTGCCCAGAGATGAGTGAACAAGAAGGGCACCGTCCTTTCTTTCAAGGAACTTAATGTCAAAGAGAAAGACAGAAAAGCAGAATGCACAGTTACACAGCCGTGCTGTGGCTGTGTCTTGAGAATGGCAGGAGGGTGGGAGGGTGGGGGATAGGAAACTTTCCACCAAGAAGGGTAAGAAGCCGAGCCTGATGGATGAACAGGAACTGCCACTAGTTTCAAGAGTGAAGGGGGCAGTGTTCCAACTAAAGGTCATCTTTTTTTTTTTTTTTTAATATTGTCTTTATGTAAATTCATAGTTTAGATTTTCCTCAAAATCTAGACTCTGTTGGAAAACTTGAAGCAACTTGCTACAAGTCGGTAGTTAGTACTGACTATATTTCTGAGCCCCTCTCAACATTCTCTTAAGCAACCTCTAAGATAACCCTCTCTATAATCCATTTCCCATTCCTAAGGTGAATTAGATCTGATTTCTTATTTTCTTGTGTATAGGATAAATTGTTGTTTAGTCCTAAGTTGTGTCCAACTCTTTGAAACCCCATGGACTGTAGCTCACCAGGCTCCTCTGTCCATGTAATCTTATTACCTGTCCCAGGTAATAATACTGGAGTGGGTTGCCATTCCCTTCTCCAGGGGATCTTCCCAGCCCAGGGATCAAAACTGGATCTCCCACATTGCAGGTGGATTCTTTACCACTGAGCCACAAGGGACACCCCATAGAAGAAATACAACAGGCTAATTTTTTTTTTCCTGAGGTCAACTCTGGTATACATAGACCTGTTGCCATTCTTAGATTTAGAAGTTAATTTCTATGATTTTGCAGCTGATGAAATATTAAAGTAAAAAACACAAAGGAATATTTAATGACATTGTATTAATTATTAACCAGTGTCCTAGTATGTGAGACACAGGGTGCAAGTGTCTTTCATGTATTATCTCAACTAGTAACAACAATTTGATGAAGAAAGCACTATCATCATTACAGTGATGCAAATACTGTTAATTGCTGCTTAGTTATAACTTGCCTGAAGTATGAGGCAACTAAACTCAGGAACCAAAATTTAAACTTTATGTGGTTTACATTATTTTTTCTTGCTGCTGTAAAAAATTACTGAACATTTAGTGGCATAAAAACAAATGTATTACCTCACAGTTCTAGAGGTCAGATCTTCAAAACGTGTCTCTCAAGGCTAAAATAAAGGTGATGAAGTGCTGCAATTCTTTTCTTTCTTCTGTTGACTTGAGAGAAGAAATCTCTTGCTTCTTCTGCCTTCTACTGCTGCTGCTAAGTCGCTTCAGTCGTGTCTGACTCTTAGCAACCCCATGGGCTGCAGCCTACCAAGCTCCTCTGTCCATGGGATTTTCCAGGCAAAAGTACTGGAGTGGGGTGCCATTGCCTTCTCCTCTGCCTTCTAAAGGTAGCCTAATTCCTTGGTTCACGGGCCCCCGCCATGAACTGTATCATTCCAACCTGTACTTTATTTATAATACTCTTTTTGACTCTCCTGTCTCCTTCCATTTACACAACTGTTATCTTATCGGGCCCCATAGATAACCCAAGATAATTTCCCTATTTCAAGATTCTTAACTTAATCACAGCGTCAAAGTCCATTTGCTATGCAAGGTAATGAAGTCATATGCTCCAAGCATTAGAATGTGGACATTGGAGATGGTTATTATTCTGCCTACCATAGTCTTTTTCCATTGTGCTGTGGGGTATGACTGGGGCTAGTGACACAGTGATATGGTTCTAATGAATGATGCTCAAGACAAAACATAACTTAATTTGTTCTTACTGCTAAAATGGCCTTTTTAAGGGCTTTTGGATCTCTGGGAGACAATAACTCAGGTAGCAGACCTAGAAGAGATGTTACTGACTCTATAATGCCTTCTCCCTTTATGACAATCATTTTCACCTCCAAATTTGGTGCTATTCATTTGAACAGATGAACAACACAGAGTTTTCATCAAAAACCCTAAGTAAATCAAGTCTCCAAACCCTCCCAGTCTGAGAAGTTTACCTTGTCTTTTGAATGCTGCTGGAATTCCTAGGACCATACATGCTAGGTCAACTATTTCCAAAGAAATCAATACCATTCAGATAAAGTAATAAAATATTAATGGAAAGCACACTGTGTTAAGAGTCAGTGACCCATGTTCCATTTGGAGAATCAAACGTTGGCATTCTGCTTCATAAGCTGGACAGGTCACACAGCTTGTGGGGCTGCTCTGGGTCTCAACATCCTCAAATGTGAAATGAGGTGAGTAACCTTTCCCATTCCTCCCACCCTCCCTCTCAGGACTGGTGAAAAGACCAAATGAGATCATCAACACAAAAGTGCTTTGCAAGCTAGATGAGCAATCAATGTAATTATTAGTGGTGAATGGTCTGCAAGGCACTGTGGGAAAGATAAACATACATAAGGCATAGCTTTGGAGAATGCAATGGCACCCCACTCCAGTACTCTTGCCTGGAAAATCCCATGGATGGAGGAGCCTGGTAGGCTGCAGCCCACGGGGTTGCTAAGAGTCAGACACGACTGAGCGACTTCACTTTCACTTTTCACTTTCATGCATTGGAGAAGGAAATGGCAACGCACTCCAGTGTTCTTGCCTGTAGAATCCCAGGGACGGGGGAGCCTGGTGGGCTGCTGTCTATGGGGTCGCACAGAGTCGGACATGACTGAAGCGACTTAGCAGCAGCAGCAGCAAGGCATAGCTTCTACTTCTAAAGGAATATAGAATTTTGATAGAGCTAAGTCATGGGCACAGATTAGCTTGTTCATGTAACCTTCTTCTGATAACAAATTGTTTTCAGCCCCATCTAAAAGCAATATTATTGTGGGATTAACCCAAGTGAGGACTGGGGGCTTCGTGTAACTTTGGAAACATTCTAGTCATGGACACTTGAGTATACTTTTAAATCTCCTACTTTAACTCCAATAACACTAATAGGTAAGATTTATTAAAAAATTGTTAGTGCTGAATATTTCTGCACTCTTAATATTCATTTCTTATGACAGCAGCTTAAATAGCCAGTCTCCACTCTTTTATTCACTTTGTCCCTCATGTAATGGAGAGGATTTTCTGATTGACAAGTTTGTTTAGAGAAACTAAGAATGTTTCATCATCTATACCTTTGCCTTTTTGGAGAACACAGCTCCTCCTCTGCTCATCCATGTCACCTGTGCTACAAGAGGCTCTTTTGTGAAGGGGGCCTATCTCGGGAAAGAACTGCCATGACTGGGGACTAATTCTGAGCTTGCTTATTAGCAAGTCTATTTGGCAATTAAACTTAAAGCTATATTCTCCAACCTGCCCTCTATCATCACATAAGGTGATGTTTTGGTCTCTAGTTTCTCTTTTATTTTTCTGATCAAAGTTTTACAGGAAGTTTATTCCAAGACCTCCATGACTAATGTGTCCCAGTAACCATGCTTAATATTTTTAATGCTATATTTCAAGTAATCAAGGTAAAAACACATGCGTTTGAGGAATCTGAGGTAGTTTGTATAACTTACCTGAGGTCTCTCAGCTAGTAAGGAGGTTGGGAGCCAAACCCAGTTCTTTCCAAATCTGAAACCTGCACATCTGGCTAGCTGTACATGGATAAATCATGGAGGGAACTCATTTCTACTGGATATATTAACTTAGATCCCAGCAGAACCACAGCAATGGCCAGCATTTAGGAAATCTCCCTTCTTTCTTCCCGTTGCAGACTGACTCCTGGATTATCATTTCCTTGTATGTACAATAGAAATATAGCAATATGGGACTACCTTGGGCACCTGAATGTTGTAATTAGCACACGAGAGAATGGATGGATGGAATCTTTGAAAAACCTGATGGTCTGACACCAACAAAGTGGTCAGGGTTTTCATAATTACTTAAGATTTTGTGGTAAGATTGCCTCCTCGCAACATTTTAGGAACTGAATATTGAAACTGTCATGTAGTTCAGTACAAATTCCCAACCAACATTTCAATCCAACAGACCTAGCCCTATTGCACTGCCTTCCTCGAGACCACAGCTCCCTCAGTACCACTCTATCCTGTGATCAGAGGACTCCCACTTCAGATGCACAGCCTGAACCACAGCCCCCAAG
Organism: Bos taurus; assembly: GCF_002263795.3. Lineage (NCBI taxonomy): Eukaryota > Metazoa > Chordata > Mammalia > Artiodactyla > Bovidae > Bos > Bos taurus. Next base: position 64,262,388 of record NC_037334.1, read on the forward strand.
TCTGAGCGTAGTGACTGACAGCCCTGCAACCTCAGTTCAGATTCAGAAATCTGTCTTCTGTGTGAACTACAGATTTCTCTGTTAACAAAGGAATCTCTGGGGATTGTCAAAAAGAATTTTTATGTAACAGGGACATAATTTTAAAAGCATCTATATGTTCTTTTTATAAAGATTCATAAAGCCACGATTCTCAGCTCAATCATGATAATGTAGCCTAAAATTAGGTCCTGACATTGCAGATGGGTTATACATCATGACTGAAGATTCTATAAGTCATCAGAGAATTGAAAACTCAATTAATTAGGGAGCACTAATATTCCACAAGAGATCTTGATATTAAAGCTAAATAGACTGTCAATTTATTTAATTTTATCATCTTTGCTTGAAAAACCAAGTGGAAAAAACTACACCCATGATGAAGACAGATTAGCACTAAAACACAGTAAAATGACTCATGGCACATTTTAAATAAGGCTCAAATTGGTCTTTAATTTGAACAAGGAATAACTTGTGAGAAAAACTATAGCCAACATAATTGGTTTTATACCTTTTAAAGGCTTGACTATCAGCTCGAGGTAAACTGATTACCTGCCATTTGATATTACCTTTTAAATCCCATGACATTACCAACTGGGCACTCTATACAACTAAGCCTTGATCATCAGCTCAAGACAGGATATCAGGTGTGTAGGAATGGAATTTGTCACTGCTTCAAGGGTGACGAATTCCAGGGCAGGATAGATGCGTTCTTGACTGAAGTATTCTTCCTCACAACTATATCTGTGGGCTAGGTTACAAGACAATGTGCCTGACTCACGGAAAGTTGCCATGTACCAGTTCCTCATAGAGGCTTCTTACACCAGTCAGAAGGACCATCATTCAAAAGTCTACAAACAATACATGTTGGAGAAGGTGCAGAGAAAAAATAGCCCTCTTACATTGTTGATGGGAACGTAAATTGGTGCAGCCACTATGGAGAACAGTATGGAGGTTTCTCAAAAACCTAAAAATAGAGCTACCATAGGATCCAGCAATCCTGCTCCTAGGCATATACCCAGAAAAAACTATAGTCCAAAAAGAAATACATGCACCCCTACGTTCAAAGCAGCACTATTCACAATAGCCAAGACATGGTAACAACCTAAATGTCTATCAGCAGATGAATGGATAAAGAAAATGTGGTATATATACACAGTGAAATATTACTCAGCCATTAAAAAGAATAAAATGCCGCCATTTGCAGCAACATGCAGTCCATGGATGGACCTAGAGAATACCAAACTAAGCAAAGTAAGTCAGAAAGTGAAAACAGGATAACACTTACATGTGAAAGGACTTCCCTGGTGGCTCAGATGGTAAAGCGTCTGTCTACAATGTGGGAGCCCTGGGTTCGAGCCCTGTGTTGGGAAGATCCCCTGGAGAAGGAAATGGCAATCCACTCCAGTACTATTGCCTGGAAAATCCCATGGACAGAGGGGCCTTGTAGGCTACAGTCTGCTGCTGCTGCTGCTGCTAAGTCGATTCAGTCATGTCCGACTCTGTGCCACCCCATAGACGGCAGCCCACCAGGCTCCCCCGTCCCTGGAATTCTCCAGGCAAGAACACTGGAGTGGGTTGCCATTTCCTTCTCCAATGCATGAACGTGAAAAGTGAAAGTGAAGTTGCTCAGTCGTGTCCGACTCTTAGCGACCCCATGGACCACAGCCTACCAGGCTCCCCTGTCCATGGGATTTTCCAGGCAAGAGTACTGGAGTGGGTCCCCATTGCCTTGGGGTCGCAAAGAGTCAGACACGACTGAGCAACTTCACTTTTACATGTGAAATCTGAAATATGACACAAGTGAATGTATCTATGAAACAGAAACAGACTCAAAGGCACAGAGAACAAATTTGTGGTTGCTTGGTAGGGTGGGGAGGGAAGGATCGGGAGTTTGGGAGTCGCAGGTGCAAACTACCATCCATGGGATGGATGAACAGCAAGGTCCTACTGTACAGCACACGGAACCAACTATACTCAGTATTCTGTGATCAACTGTATGGAAAAGAATATAGATATGTTTAACTGAGTTACTTTGCTATATGGCAGAAACTAGCACATTGTTAACCAACTATACTTCAATAAAATACTTTTAAAAAGAGGCATGCTGTGGTGAGTCTAACCCCATGACCTTCAGCCTCTGCCATGAGAACAGCATGCGCTGGAAGTGGCTGCTCCTCCAGTCTGAGACCTACATGAGACAACATGGTCCTGACACCAGAACTGGCTCCATGGCTTTCAGGACCTGGTGAAAAATGGCAATCTAGGGCCCCTCGTGAATTGAAAGAGCATGACAACAGAAGCTTCAATCAAATCCAGGACCCTCTGAGCATAAGACCCTTGGTGACCCTACCTATAGGCGGCACATCCACAGATCTTCCCCCTGCTTGCCAGAGCTCCGGCTGAGCCCCAGGTCTCACACAACCTGGGCAAGCAATGCTTGTTGCACTCAATTTTTGATGTTGTTAGTAAAGTTTTGGAGCTGCTGGCTATAGCAGATGCTGACTAATACAGCAGACACCTAAAATGAGTAAAGCAATGGGCTGTAAAATGTTTGCTATGGTGGCACACTGGTGTCTTGGCCCCATCCAAGATAGGCAGCAGCTACTCATTTCCTGCCAACAGTTGCCCTGTTGCACACCCTTGCCAACATGCACACTCAGTGCTATCAGTTTGCTTTTCATTACTGGGTGGAAATCCCCATTTCTATGTGAAATAATTCCACTTTTTAGCATGGGTAGCTTAATTTCTAAGATATTATACAGGGGGAATAAAATAGGTCTGGTGTCTATATTGTGTTTAATTAGCACTAAGCCATGAGGTTTATTTCGTGGTACTGATGAAAACAGAAGGTAGTTCAAACCAAGAGTAAAATGATGACTGAAATTACTTGCCGAGTCTACAAGTGGATTCCTCAAAAGCCAGAGCTTTCTCTTCAGAAAGTGAAGTCACAAAATAAGGTGAGGAGCATCATCAAAAACACTCTGTAGGTTCTTCCTCCAAACCCCTGTAAGATACAAGGGGCTCTTACAGAATTTATGAGAACATAAAAAGATACCCTTGTAAATCAAACTAAAATCCAGGAGCTCACTACTCCAACCAGCAAGATAGGTCTATCTATGACATACATGTACACACACATGTAAAAAGGATTTATGCAAAACTTGTCTTGACTCATCTTTGTCACCTTTGTCAAGATTCTTAACTGCATTGGGTCACAGTGTTCTCGTCAGAAAAACATGGTGATTTTTAATAGAACTTATCCTGTAGAGTTGTTTGAGGATTCATTGAAATAATGCATAAAGTTTTAGCACCATGTGTGCTAAGCCATTTCAGTTGTGTTTTACTCTTTGTGACTCCATGGACTGTAGCCAGGCAGGCTCCTCAGTCCATGGGATTCTCCAGGCAAGAAACTGGAGTGGGTTGCCATGCCCTACTCCAGGGGATCCTTCCAACCCAGGGACTGAACCCACATCTCGTACATTTCCTGCATTGGTTGGTGAGTTCTTTACCACTAGTTCCACCTGGGAAGTCCCTGGTACATTGTAAGTATAGCTTTAATTTTGATATTAATGGCAGGGACCCCATCAGATTTTATATACCATTGTATATATAATCCCTAGGACAGTCTCATTATATAGTAAATCTTTAAATGAATATTTGTGGAATAAAATAAATTAATGAAACAATTACATCCAATAGCATTCATTGAGATCTGAGCAGCAATTTTGAGAAATGCAAAGATTGCTAAGTCAAAGCTGTGGCAAATATTTCATCTATAGAACATAGATTCAGTGTATTTAAATAGAGCCATTTCCTCTGTGATTGCTAATAGAACTCCAGTTTTATTCAGCAGACAGATGGCAATGGGTTCATCAAAGACAGGCCCCTCCCTCAGCCCCAGGGGATAGATTTTGACTGATCTAAATTTAGACTGATCTTAGCCAATAGTGATAATCCATTCATTCCCCTTTGCTGGTCATTGGTTTGAGGGCAGGCTTGTGATGCAGTTCTGGCTAATGAGACATAGAGAAATTCCAATGGAGAACTCTTGGGAAATCTCTTCTTCCCAGATGAATGACTGGGCATAATGTTTCCCAGGTTTACGGAGGCAATGGACCTGCTTCCTTCCTCTTTTCCTCCCTTCACCCCTAGGGAGGTGGTGTTTGCTGCTGTGGCAGCCACCTTGAGTCCATGAGGGACAAATGAAGAAATTCATAGAACAAAATCTGCAGTCCCAGAACTGTGGAGAGGTTGAATTAAGAAATTCTAGAACTCTGTTAATTTAGAACTTCCGTTAAATGAGATAACAAATATGTCACTGTGTAAGTCAAGTTTAGTTGGGTATTCTGTTTCTTACAGATTCAAAACATCCTAATTATACAATAATCTCTACATTGCTAAAGCACAGACTAGAGGATGGAACAAGTGTGGAGAAACAAGGTATACAGTGTTAAATGTCACAGGAGAGGAAAACCTAAAACTCTGTGGAAGTTCAGGTGTAGTCTTGTCTAGTTTTTTGTCTGTCTCTGGTGGGGTAGGGTTTGAAGGATAGAGTCAGATAAAAAGATCAGGAAGATTTTGTGCCTGAGACAGCTTCTGAAATGAAATCTAAATGATGGGTAAAATTTGAAGAGGCAAACATGATGCCCTTGTTGTAGGTAGATAATACTTCAGAAGGAAGATGTAAAAAAAAAAGTAAAATATTAAGTCTCGTGAAATTCATCATCAGTATAAATGGAATGAATTGCTAAGGAATACGATAGTGTTCTGGTAAAAATGAACAGTAATTAGAACTGCCCAAAGGGATGAACTACCTCACGAAAGAGTACTTAATATATTCACACAGAAAAGTATGACCCCCACCCCCACCCCGCCATAGATAAGAGAACTCCTATTCATTGGAAGTATGAGAACTTGAGACTTATACAACTCGAAAGGTGGATCTCACATTCGACTCTGCCATCAAGGGGGCAGCTGCTGTCCAGCGAGATCTCCATACAAGAGGCCGAATGTAGAAGAAATGATCCAGGGGTTTGTTTAGGAATTAAAACTCACATGAATACAGGCTTTTCTAGAGTTCTAATAGACATACATATTCAGATGAAAGTGATGGACAGTAGCCATGGTGGGTTTGGTCTTCTCCACTGGCTCTGAAGCTTAACCCTGAATCATGGAAGGGTTGGAAACAATGCTGTAATCAAGTAACTAGTTCCATGACAGTTTTGTACAACAGAAGGTTAAGTGTTCTTGGTCCCTGTTGGCTTCATGGCACAGCAGGTAAGATACTACGCTTGGACTTAAAATAGCCCAGGTTTCAAATCTTGACTCGGTCTCTTACAAGCTATAACTTGGGATAAGTTGCATAACCTCTCTCAATTAACTTATTCAACCAAAAAGTCAAGGTAATGTTGACTTTAGCTGTTTTGCATAAGGTGAATGAAATAATTATGTGTATGTAAACATCAGGTTCACTGACTGACCTCTAGGAAACACTCCAGAGGGGAATGTCAGGAGTGAAGAATGGTCTAAATTGTGAAGATACCAGAACTAGGTTTTGTTTGAAAATAAAGGGGGCAATGACATCTATTGAAATCTACAAAGAAAGAACAATGACCATTTACTTTCCAGATAAAAATGACAAATCTCTAGCATCAAGGGAAAAGAGTATTCGAAACACAGAAGTCTTAAAAAAAAAAAAGTCACTAAAGTTTTAATGATAATATAGAAGAATGAAAGCAGCAGAAAAAGGAGGACAGCTGGCATTTCTTGAGCCCATGTAGGTCAGGCCTAGTGATAAGCAATCTGTGTATGAGGCGTGTAAGAACCACCGTCTGTGGTAAGCACTCTCACTGCCTACCTTTTACAAATGTAAGAAAATTAGGCTTAGAAGGTAAGCCACCCCTCTCCCCTTGATGAATAAACTATGATTCACAACCCACACCACAACCACTCCCTTGATACGTGATCTTAGATAGAATGGGCTCTGTGTTCTCTGTCACCAACTACCAGACATGATCTCTTCCAGCTATAACATTCTGTGATTCTAAGTATTTTAAAATATTTCTCTCTTCTACAACTGCAGCTTCAGGTGCCAGATATTTTTAATCTCCACAGAAACAGACTGAAAGGAAAATATGTATATAAACACATTTTTCTTTTTCAAATTTAGTCACTTGCGTTGTGCTTACAAGTTGTATCCATCCATTATTTTAAGCACAAACTCGACCGAACCTCCAAAACCAGGCAAAGAGTAACAGCACTGATGTACAGAAAAAAAATTTGTAAATCAAGGTCTCTCTGTGGGTGGTTCAGTTGCTATTTTAAAACCATTTAGCACCAGGCAGCCCAAGGAGAAAAAAAAAATAGGAGCATGTGCAAGAGCCTGGTCCTTTTCCCCTCCCTATGAAAGCTGCATCTTTTGCCCTGCATTTTCTAGTATGATTATTTATTTAGGTGGTATAGACAGAGACATTCATTAAAAGAGGTAATAAATCTGGGGGCTGATTGTAGAATTATTTTGCTCCATGAGTATAATAAATCTGAAAATAAAATAGGCTCTAGAGTAAAACAGATGTAAGTTTGAATCCTAATTCTGTGACTCAACTAGCTGTGTGGCTTTGAATACAATGGAAAATGAGGAGAGTCATAGAACCCAGGTCACAGGGTGGCTGTGGGGATTCAGTGAGGGAACATGTGTAAAGGAACCACTGGACAGTAAGGATTTAAAATATTACCTCTTAGGAAGGGCAGATGAGTGAATCAAACTTCCTTTAAATACACACACACACACACACACAGAATAAAGAAAACTACAGAAGTTTCCCAAGCAAGAGTGCCAGTATCCACATTGTGCCATTTACACACAGACATCCTATCCTCCTGGATACACACAAAGGGAAATAGATATGTAACTAAGTAGTTCCCTATGAGGCCTTCCCCAGACAGACCCCTCCCCTACATCCTCCACTTCAGCACCCTCTGACCTCCCTAGAAAACAGTACGTGAGGCGTATTTCTTGAGTTGTTTTACAAATGTGAAAGTGAAATATTTTGCAATGACTTGGAAAAGAACTGAAAAAAAATAATATAGATATTTACCAGGGCTTCCCTGGTGGCTCAGATGGTCAAGAATCTGCCTGCAATGCAGGAGACCCAGGTTTGATCCCTGGATTGGGAAGATCCCCTGGAGAAAGAAATGGTAACTCACTCCAGTATTCTTGCCTGGAGAATTCCATGAATAGAGGAGCCTGGCAGCTACAGTTCATGGGGTCACAGAAGGCAGACACAACTGAGTAACTAACACTTTCACTTTCATATGTGTAACCAAATCACCTTGCTGTGTATATCTAAAACTAACACAATATTGTACATCAACTATATTCAATTTAAGAAAAAAGATGCTGAATGCAAAAATGTGTTCAGAATACAAAACATAAAGAATGGGTACACAGAAAGTCATCATTCCAGTTCGGGATCCTTTTATATGCTAACAACCAATTCAACCAGAAAGGATTTTATTTATCTGAAAAGAACTGCCACAAATGAACTTATTCACAAAAGAGTAACAGACACCAGACTTATAGAAGAACTCATGGTTACCAGAGGAAGGGATAGTTAATGGAATTTGAGACCGACAAATAGACACACTGCTGTATTTAAACTAGATAACTAACATGGGCCTAATGTACAGCACAGGGAACTCTGCTCAATGTTATGTGGCAGCCTGGATGGGAGGGGAATTTCGGGGGTATGGATACATGCATATGTATAACTGAGTCCCTTTGCTATCCACCTAAAACTATCAGGACATTGTTAATTGGCTAAACTCCTATATAAAGTTTTGTTTTGGTTTGTTTAAACAGAAAGGGTTATATTCAGAAGTATCTTTTTCCAGGGGAAAACTCAGCAAGTTGTTAAATTATTTGGTGAACTAAGAGCTTCATTAAGTCCAAGCTTATAAACATTTACAAGACTGTTTTAAGCTTCAGTCCAGATGTTCAACTTTTCTTTTCTAATCTGCCCAAAGGTATTTAGAGGATCATCTTGCTTTGGGGGCTTTCTTCTTAGATTAACAGTCTCATTGGTCTAAAGAATTTTCTGAAGCTGCGGCAGACAATTATAAACCGTTCACACTAAACCTCTTTAAAAAATGAAAATTTATGATCGAGAAAATGATGTGGTTTTCCCCATCATCATCCAATCTCCACCCCTCCCCTCCAAACACATACAAATCCTCTTTCCTACTCTGAAGTCTGTCTCTTTTCTTCATAGCATCATGCATAAAAATGAGACATTCCTGAGAATTCTAGAATATCATATTTGGAATAAGAGGCAGCAAACAAACAAAAAAACTACAAATTTGACACTTCTCTTTCTCTCCCCCACCTCTCTCCTTCCTCCTCTGTTCTTTGATTCTCTTTCCAGTATGCATTTAAGAAAAATAACTCCTCTTATGAATTCTCTTAACTAGGCAAGTGTCTTTGATTACACCAGTAATTTTTGAACTTTTAGAATCACTTTATTCTCTTAAAAAATTACTGTGGACTCCAAATAGTTTTTTTATATATGTGGGTTGTTATCTACGAATATGTCCACATTAGGAATTAAAACCAGTCAATCCTAAAGGAAATTAACCCTGAGTGTTCATTGGAAAGACTGATGCTGAAGCTCCAGTACTTTGGCCACCTGATGCAAAGAGCAAACTCACTGGAAAATACCCCGATGCTGGGAAAGATTAAAGACAGGAGGAGAAGGCGATGACAGAGGATGAGATGGTTGGATGGCATCACTGACTCGATGGACATGAGTTTGAGCAAACTCCAGGAGATAGTGAAAGACAGGGAAGCCTGGCATGCTGCAGATCATGGGGACTCAAAGAGTCAGACACGACTTAGTGACTGAACAAGAAAAAGGAATTAAAACAGATAAACATAAAAATTTATGCATTAATTTATTTAAAATTATTCTCAATTATATACTAATATAGAAATTATTTTCAAAATAAGAAACAAGTGAGTGTGGCACTGTTTTACATTTATTTTGCAAATCTCTTTAATAGTTGGTATAATAAAAATAGCTGCATTTTAATATTTGTTTTGATATGCTATTTTGAAATACATGAATAAAATCTCATCTCACATATAGTATATGCAGTTGTAAAAAGGAAGAATATTTTAATAGACTTTTCAAGGTAATTATGGTTATTCTTTGATACTATACTAAAATTTAATAAGTGGTATATTTTTAAGGCTTATTACTATGTGAAATATTTAATCATATTAATGAAATTTGATACTTTATTACATTAAAATCTACCAGTCATCTTGTGTTTTGAATGGACCTTTTACCCACTCATGATTTTGTAACATCATATATCCAGAAAATATTATTCATCTGACTAATGCAAATCTTCTCAATGTTGACACACTTGATTATAAAATATCAAAAGAACACCTTTGTTTATATCACCATCAATCTCAGAACAATCTGAATTAAAAGAAACCATTAGGCTCACTGTAGAGTTAGGAGCTTCCTCAAATTCTAAATTTTGCTTCAAAAATTTATATTACTGGCAACAAATACTATTGAGTTGTTTTCTTTGAAGTGACAAGCTCACTTTGATCACTTTGGAGAAAATTTCCATCAAAAACCAAAGTTTGCATGACTATAGCTTCATTCATTTTAAACTTAAACGGAGTTCCATGAAAAAACTTGCTAGTCTGGCTTGTAGTTCAAACAGCAATGAGTTTCTCTCATCAACCATCACGGTGTTTTACATATACTTGCCATTCCATCACATAGAATATTAAAAAGATGTGTACTCAAAGGTCTCGATTTAATAAAACTAATAATTTTACTGCTTTATGAAAGGCATCTCTAAGTGAAACTGGCATGTTAAAGAAAATACATTGCAAGTGTGCATGAATGAGGAATACGACAACTTACAGGATGGTTTGAAGCCATTCTTGAATAATGTGCCAAGGCACCATAGAATTTTACTACCATTGCTTTTGAAAATCAGTAACACATCAATGCAGTGAAGAAAGTAAACAGTGTCCTGGTGTGACTATGAATGAGTGGCTCTTCAAGAACTCATATGTGGAATACAGAAAGATGGTAAAGATGAATCTATTTGCAGGAAAGGAATAGAGATGCAGATGTAGAAAACGGACATGCAGAAGTGGTGTAGGGGGGTGGGTGGGACAAAATGAGAGATTCAGTTCAGTCACTCAGCTGTGTACAACTCTTTGAGACCCCATGAACTGCACCATGCCAAGACTCCCTGTCCATCACCAGCTCCTGGAGATTACTCAAACTCGTGTCCATTGAGTCGGTGATTCCATCCAACCATCTCATCCTCTGTCATCCCCTTCTCCTCCTGCCTTCAATCTTTCCCAGGATCAGGGACTTTCCAAATAAGTCAGTTCTTCACTGACTTACTGAACTGGAGGTGGCCAAAGAACTAGAGTTTCAGCTTCAGCATCAGTCCGTCCAGTGAATACTCATGACTGATTTCCTTTAGGATGGACTGGTTGGATCTCCTTGCTGTCCAAGCGACTCTCAAGAGTCTTCTCCAACACCACAGTTCAAAAGCATCCATTCTTCAGCACTCAGCTTTCTTCACAGTCCAACTCTCACATCCATACATGACCACTGGAAAAACCATAGCTTTGACTAGAGAGAACTTAGTTGGCAAAGTAATGCCCTGCTTTTTAATATGCTGTCCAGGTTGGTCATAACTTTCCTTCCAAGGAGCAAGCATCTTTTAACTTCATGACTGGAATCACCATCTGGAGTGATTTGGGAGCTCCAAAAAATAAAGTCTGTCACTGTTTCCACTGTTTCCTCATCTATTTGCCATGAAGTGATGGGACCAGATACCATGATATTAGTTTTCTGAATGTTGAGCTTTAAGCCAACTTTTTCACTCTCCTCTTTCACTTTCATCAAGAGGCTTTTGAGTTCCTCTTCACTTTCTGCCATAAGGGTGGTGTCATCTGCATATCTGAGGTTATTGATATTCCCCCCAGCAATCTTGAATTCCAGCTTGTGTTTCATCCAGCCCAGCGTTTCTCATGATGTACTCTGCATATAAGTTAAATAAGCAGGAGACAATATACAGCCTTGACATACTCCTTTTCCTATTTGGAACCAGTCTGTTGTTCCATGTCCAGTTCAAACTGTTGCTTCTTGACCTGCATACAAATTTCTCAAGAGGAAGGTCAGGTGGTCTGGCATTCCCATCTCTTTCAGAATTTTCCACAGTTTGTTGTGATCCACACAGTCAAAGACTTTGGCATAGTCAATAAAACAGAAGTAGATGTTTTTTAGGAACTCTCTCACTTTTTTGATGATCCAGTGGATGTTGGCAATTTGATCTTTGGTTCCTCTGCCTTTTCTAAATCCAGCTTGAACATCTGGAAATTCACGGTTCATGTACTGCTGAAGCCTGGCTTGGAGAATTTTGAGCATTACTCTACTAGAGTGTGAGATGAGTGCAATTGCGCGGTAGTTTGAACATTCTTTGGCATTGTGTTTCTTTGCGATTGGAATGAAAACTGACATTTTCTAGTCCTGCAGCCAGTGCTGAGTTTTCCAAATTTGCTGGCATATTGAGTGTAGCACTTTCACAGCATCATCTCTTAGGATTTGAAAGAGCACAACTGGAATTCCATCACCTCCACTAGCTTTGCTTGCAATGTTGCTTCCTAACGCCCACTTGACTTCACATTCCAGGGTGTCTGGCTCTAGGTGAGTGATCACAGCATCGTGGTTATCTGGGTCATGAAGATCTTTTTCGCATAGTTCTTCTGTGTATTCTTACCACCTCTTCTTAATATCTTCTTCTTCTGTTAGGTCCATACCACTTCTGTCCTTTATTGTGCCACCGTTGCATGAAATGTTCCCTCTGTATCTCTGATTTTCTTCAAGAGATCTCTAGTCTTTCCCATTCTACTGTTTTCCTCTATTTCTTAGCATTGATCACTGAGGAAGGCTTTCTTATCTCTCCTTGCTATTCTTTGGAACTCTGCATTCAGATGGGTATATCTTTCCCTTTGTCCTTTGCCTTTTGCTTCTCTTCTTTTCACAGCTATTTGTAAGACCTCTTCAGACAATCATTTTGCCTTTTTGGATTTCTTTTTCCTGGGGATGGTCTTGATCACTGCCTCCTATACAATGTCATGAACCTCCATTCATAGTTCTTCAGGCACTCTGTCTATCAGATCTAATCCCTTGAATCTATTTCTCACTTCCACTGTATAATCATAAAGGATTTGATTTAGGTCATACCTGAATGGTCTAGTGGTTTTCCCTACTTTCTTCAATTTAAGTCTGAATTTGGCAATAAGAAGTCCATGATCTGAGCCACAGTCAGCTCCCAGTCTTGTTTTTGCTGACTGTATAGAGCTTCTCCATCTTTGGCTGCAAAAAATATAATCAATCTGATTTTGGTATTGACCATCTGGAGATGTCCATGTGTAGAGTCTTCTCTTGTGATGTTGGAAGACGGTGTCTGCTCTGACCAGTGTGTTCTCTTGGCAAAATGCTATTGGCCTTTGCCCTGCTTCATTCTGTACTCCAAGGCCAAATTTGCCTGTTACTCCAGGTGTTTCTTGACTTCCTACTTTTGCCTTCCAGTCCCCTATAATGAAAAGGACATCTTTTTTGGGTGTTAGTTCTAGCAGGTCTTGTAGATCTTCACAGAACCGTTCAACTTCAGCTTCTTCAGCATTACTGGTCAGGGCATAGACTTGGATTACTGTGATATTGAATGGTTTGCCTTGGAAATGGACAGAGATCATGCTGTCATTTTTGAGATCGCATCCAAGTACTCCGTTTTGGACTCTTTTGTTGACTATTATGGCTATTCCATTTCTTCTAAGGGAAGATTCCTTAGTATTCCTGCCCATAGTAGTAGATATAATGGTCATCTGAATTAAATTCACCCACTCCAGTCCATTTTAGCTCACTGACTCCTAAAATGTTGACGTTCACTCTTGCCATCTCCTCTTTGACCACTTTCCATTTTGCCTTGATTCATGGACCTCACATTTCAGATTTCTATGCCATATTGCTCTTTACAGCACTGGACTTTACTTCTGTCTGCAGTCACCTCTACAACTGGGTGTTGTTTTTGCTTTGGTTCCATCTCTTTTCTCTTCATTCTTTCTGGAGTTATTTCTCCACTGATCTCAGTAGCATAGTGGACACCTACTTACCTGAGGAGTTCATCTTTCAGTGTCCTATATTTTTGCCTTTTCATACTGTTCATGGGGTGCTCAAAGCAAGAATATTGAAGTTGTTTGCCATTTCCTTCTGCAGTGGACCTTGTTTTTTCAGAACTCTCCACCATAATCCATCCATCTTGGGTGGCCCTACATGGCATGGCTCATAGTTTCGTTGACTTAGAGAAGGCTGTGGTCCATGTGATCAGATTGGTTAGTTTTCTGTGACTGTGGTTTTCAATCTGTCTGCCCTCTGATAGAGAAGGATAAGAGGCTTATCACTGAAAGATTTAGACTGACATATTACACTGCCATGTGTAAATACATAGCTAGTGGGAATTTGCTGTGTAGCTCAGGGAGCTCAGCCCAGTGCTCTGTGATGGCCTACATGGATGGCATGGTGTGGGTGTGAGGGAGGGAGGTTCAAGAGTGAGGGAATAGAGGTATACATATAGCTGATTTACCACATTGGACAGCAGAAACTAATACAACCTTGTAAAGCAACTATTTTTCAGTTTAAAAAAGAAGAGCTGATTACACAGTAATACAGATGCATAATGCTGCCCTTAAGAATGGGGGCGGAGAATGGAGGAGGGGATTTGGGGAGCTATTTTCAAGTACCAAGATACACACTCTTAGCATGACCATTCAAAGAGTCACTTTTCTTTTTTTTTTAATTTATTTTTTATTTTTATTTTTTTTAACTTTACAATACTGTATTGGTTTTGCCATATATCAAAATTAATCTGCCACAGGTATACATGTGTTCCCCATCCTGAACCCTCCTTCCTCCTCCCTCCCCATACCATCCCTCTGGGTCATCCCAGTGCACCAGCCCCAAGCATCCAGTATCGTGCATCGAACCTGGACTGGCAACTCATCTCATACATGATATTACACATGTTTCAATGCCATTCTCCCAAATCTCCCCACTCTCTTCCTCTCCCACCGAGTCCAAAAGACTGTTCCATACATCAGTGTCTCTTTTGCTGTCTCGTATACAGGGTTATTATTACCATCTTTCTAAATTCCACATATATGCATTAGTATACTGTATTGGTGTTTTCACTTTGGGGTCACAGAGGGATAAATACGAAAAGAGAAACTTAAACTCCTCTACTTGGAGAGCTGAGATGCTTCAATACTCCATGGCACAAAGGCCTAACATCTAGTGCCAAGAGACTACTTCTCCCCTAAGAGACAGCTTTTCAACCAATGGAGCTGAAAAATTACCTCCATTACAACTACCTCTTATGTGGGGCTTTGTATATAACAGGCCCTGTTCTAGACACATCACCTTTCTTAAACGTCACAATAAAGTAATACTGTAGGGAATAATTTATTTACGTTGTATAGGCCTGCTAATGAAGGTTCAGTAACCTACATAGAGCATCACTACTAGGTTCCAGTAGGACTTGTATCCATTCCCAGACATTTTGATTCCACGATCTAATTTATCAAATGTTAGAGTCATTCTCACAGATATAATAATCCGGCTAATTTTCCATTGGAATCTAGAATTAACCCCACCCAATAGGAAAAATCAGTCCCCTCTGGACCATCACCAAGCAACAATGATACAATCTGCTATTTTCTAGTTTGTTTCCAATGGCTTCAGTACAAAGTCAGGTTCTTATATTAGTTTAAGAATGAAATCCCTGGTAATTACATCCTGAAAGATTTTACATCCAAGCCTGCCTATGGCCTCCTTATTTTGTCATTGAGGTTGTCATTTTCTATTAGAAAAGGACTCAGACACACTCTTGGAGCGAGGCATAGCCGGAGCTGGACATACATCTCACCCAGATGACAGCATCTTAACAACTTGGTGGTGTTAGATTCCCAGGAACATTTTCTCTCTTGGAAGAGAGCAAAAACAGATTGAACTGGGACAAACACTTTCTCTGGCCCTAATCAGTACTGTTCTTCTTACCGGGTAGAAAGAGAAGAAAACCAGATCCAGTTTATATGACACACACTGAGGTAGTCTCATCATCATTGCTGTGCACCTGTTCTCATTCAGTTACAATACAACATGAGTCAAATTTCCTGAGGATTCACATGCATACATACACAAAACTGCTCACACACATCCATGTAGATGACTTTGGAAGGAAAAACACTAAGATGTTTACAGTGGCTCACTGGATGGTGGGAATGAAAGCACTTCTAATTTTATCCTTTACATATTTTACTATTTTCTACAAAAAAAGATGTCACTTTTACAATCAGTAGAAACACTGCTTGAAATACTACATCCCAAAGTCACAGTAGACTAGAAGTCAGAAGAGCTCTGTCTATGTTCCCACCTCTATTCTTACCAGTAGTGAATCTTGGAGTAAGCCACTTAATTCTCTAAGATGCAAGTTTGTCAACTGTAAAACTGAACTGTTGATTCTTAAACAGCCTTGAAAGAATTATTGAATGGATTAGAGGGCTAATGTACATAAAAGTCCTTGTTAAACTATATTCAAAGCTGTGATAGCACTGTCTTTATGTAACAGCAAAGGTTATTACTTAAAAGCAAGAACAGTTTTGGAAGCTCCATCTCACTGCTGAATCTAGCAAAGGGCTGAACAACAGGCTCCCTAAAAACAAATGAGTACTTGATTCAAAATTTTTAAGTGATATGGCTTCCACTGGAAGGTTTACATAACCTTTTCATTACCATAGATGATTATTATCAGATGGTATCCCCAGAGACAGTAATGGATTTAACTATTATTTAGGGAAAGAGGAGGGGGGAAGAATGCAATGTACTTGCTTAGACATTCTATTTTTCCCAGGTGTAAAAATCTCCAGACAGAGAATTAAGTTACAGAGGTGGAATACCCCACAAAGGGAAAAATTAGACTGTAAAAGTGCACAGCTAAGTGTATTTTTATGATGATTCAAAATGTATATTTTGAACCTCTTAACGTGCTACATTTAGGAAGACTAATGAAGGCTGAAAAAAGCCAAGCACATCAAGTTGGGTAGGAGGAGTAAAGAGGAAGATTAAAAAACAAAACAAAACAAAAAAAGCCTTGGACTCCCTTTTCCATTACCCCAAAGTTTTTCCCTAGAGAATATATTGCTGCTGCTGCTAAGTCGCTTCAGTCGTGTCCAACTCTGGGTGACCCCATAGATGGCAGCCCACCAGGCTCCCCTGTCCCTGGGATTCTCCAGGCAAGAACACTGGAGTGGGTTGCCATTTCCTTCTCCAATGCATGAAAGTGAAAAGTGAAAGTGAAGTCACTCAGTCCTGTCCGACTCCGAAGCGACCCCATGGACTGCAGCCTACCAGGCTCCTCCGTCCATGGGATTTTCCAGGCAAGAGTACTGCAGTGGGGTGCCATTGCCTTCTCTGAGAGACTATATTAGGAATTTTTAATGTTTTCCTAAGAACAATGGGCTGACACAGAAGGGATTTCAGCAGGAAAACGAGAAGATCGAGCTTAAGTAAGAAATAAGCAGAATTAACAGAGGTTTTCATAAAGGCTGAAGGTAATGTTAAGTAAAATATAATGACTAAAATTAAGGAGATAACAACAGTCCTATATTTCTTCATTTATCTAAGTAGTTTGGAGTATGGTGTTTACTCCCAAGAGCCAAGATCTCAAGGGAACCTCCACCAGGGCTACCACTCTGATGAGGCTTAGAACACAGGTCCTCTCAGAAACACTTGAACAGACAAGAGATACTTCCTAAGGAAGAGAGTACATGGGAAACACAATCATTAACTTATAGAATTTGAAGGACTATTCGCATATCTGGTCATCTTATAGGGCAGATGAGCTCAACGGAGATACTCTTCCCAGAAATATCAAGTGTGCACCTCGCTATTCTCTTTGGTCTATTTCCTTCCAGGAACCTGAACATCAAGGACAGGAAAACAAGATTGGGGAACTCCAGTGTAAAGCACTCTAGGAAAAGACTCTAAAACTGTATGTAACTATCTAAATAAGCTAAACTGAACCAGGCTTCTGACCTCGGGAGAGGATAAGTGATTAAAAAAAAAAAAAAAAAAAACACTGAGTTTTAAGTTAGTTCTGAAGTGATAATCTCAGTGTTACAGAAATCTAAAACTACATGCTCTATTTATTTATGGACTCTAACAAACAAATATATAATAGAACTATAAAAAGCACTCCTTAGGCAGAGCATCTTCTTGTGGTGGAGTAAACACACAATAATAAAAGTTCATGACTGCTTTTATTCCTTCCAGCCATCTCTTTTTATTAAGAAAAAATCTTTTAGTAGTATTGCCTTCTGTATTAGAGAAAGGACATCCTTTATGTGAGTAAACTAACAGGAGGAAATGTATGTAATTTTTCTTTATAGTTTTATCAAGTAATGCATTCTTATTTTACTTACAGCATAAATGTACTTACAGTATGAATATAAAGAGAGAAGTAACATTATATATCTTTTTAAGATTTTTTGTTGCAGTAAAATATAAAGTTTAGATATTAACTATTTTAAGTGGCCTTAAATACATTCCCATTTTTGTGAAACCATCACCACTATCCATATCTAGAATTTTGTCATTGCCCCACAGAGAAACTCTATCCATTAAACAATAAATTTGCAACGGAATAGTACTCAGCCATTAAAAGGAACAAAATTAGCTTATCTGTAGAAAGGTAGATGAACCTAGAGTCTGGCATACAGAATGAAGTCAGAAAGAGAAAAACAAATATCACAAATTAACACACACATGTGGAATTTAGAAAAATGATCCAGATTAACCTATTTCCACAGCAGTAATATAGATGCAGACATAGAGAAAGGACATGTGGACTCAGTGGTGTGTAGGGAAGTGTGGACAATCTGAATAGTATTGGCATACATACACTGCTGCTGCTGCTAAGTCACTTCAGCCGTGTCCGACTCTTTGCGACCCCACGGACTGCAGCCTACCAGGCTCCTCCATCCATGGGATTTTCCAGGCAAGAGTACTGCAGTGGGTTGCCATTGCCTTCTCTGATATTTACACGGCTACGTGTAAAATAGGTAGCTAGTGGGAACGTGCTGTATAGCACACAGAGCTCAGTTCAGCGCTCTGTGATGACTTGGAGGAGTGGGATGAGGGGTGGTAGGAGAGGTCCAAGAGGGAGGGAATATATGTATAGATATTGCTTATTCACTTTGTTGTGCAGAAGAAACTAATACAACATCGTAAGGCAATATACTCCAATTAAAACAAAAACAGTAACTTTATCCCTTCATTCAGCCCCTGGGAACCATTACTCTACTTCCTATGAATTTGACTAGTCTAGTTATCTCATAAGTGAAATCATACGATATTTGTCTTTTTAAGGTGCCTCATTCCACAAAACATGATATTTTCAAGGTTCATCCATGTTGTAGCACTGGTCAGAATTTTGTTTCTTTATAAGGCTAAATACTCTACTGCATGTACAGACTTCATTCTGTTTATCCATTCATCTGTTGGTGAACTTTGGGTTGTTCCCACTTTTTGGCTATAGTGACTAGTGCTTCCATAAACATTAGTGTGTACGTGTTCAAATCCCTGATTTCAGTTTTTGGGGGTATATGCCTAAAAGTGGAATTACTGGATCATATGGTATTTCTATGTTTAATTTTGAGGAGCCGCCATATTGTTTTTCACCATAGCTGCAATATTTTCCATTCCCAGTAGCAATGCACAGGAGTTCTAATTTGTCTGCATCTTTATCAGCACTTTAGTTTGTTTATTTTTTTAACAATAACCATCAGGAAATGGCAACCCACTCCAGTGTTCTTGCCTGGAGAATCCCAGGGACAGGGGAGCCTGGTGGGCTGCCGTCTCTGGGGTCGCACAGAGTCAGACACGACTGAAGCGACTTAGCAGCAGCATGTGTGAAGTAAAACTGTTGGTAGATACATATGTATAATTTTAAGTTCATATACAAATTTTGACAGGTATAATCTGTTTTATGTTGACTGGTATATCCAAAGCAAACTTTGTGATTTCTCAAGTCCATTCAAGGTCTTTGACCCAAAGGCATGTTGCAAATACTAGCGACTATCCACAGTTCTTTCTGTAGGTCACCTGAGAGTGAGAGGCTTGTGTTGGGGGCTGAACTTTGCTGAATGAGGGACATTCAACCTTGGAAAAACCTAGTTTTCCTCTAGGAGCCTTGAATTTACAATATAAGAGCATGGACTACACAGCTTTTCATGATTCTTATAATAAAAGACAAAACTCCTTAAAATAGCCTTCGAGGCCTTGTACAATCTCCCTACTCAACTCTCCAGCCACCATTACCCAAACCAATCTGCTTCTTGTTCTCAAAGCTTGCTGTACAGACCTTTTCCCATCCCTGACCACGCCTTGTTCCTCCTATCACAGGGCATTTATGCCATGTTTTCATCTATGCCATTTCCTCTCTTTGAAATGCCTTTGCCTTTTCTGCTCACCTACTTCATTTCTAGTGATTCTGCAGGTTTAAGAATTACTTTCTCAGGAAAGCCTTTTCTACTGTTCTTTTTCAGCCCATTATAAATTTTCATTGAACTAAGTATTATATTTTTTTGAGTAGATGTTTTAGAAGTATCTACTAAATTGGTGCTTCCCCAATTAATGTGTCTGTTTCTCTAAATTATGTATACCATATAAGGACAGGCAACAGTGGTTGATTTCCATAGAATTTCCAAAGCCTCAGCCATGATCCAACACAGAGTTGGCACATTTATCAAACACTTTGGTTGCAAGTAACTGAAAACACAATCCCAACTTGCTCAAGAAAAAGCAATTTTAAACTCACAGGCTGGGCTGGCTTTAGGAATGTCTTAAGACGAGAGATACATTCAAGAGCCCTATCTTCAGATGCAAAACATCCTTTCGTAAGCTGTGGACACAGTGTTCCTCTGTGTCTCCCTGGTAACAGGTTGAGGGTCCTAGAGGTAACTGCCAAGAACACAGGAATGATGTTCCCAGGAACCTCATGTCAGTTCCAGCTTTATTGCATTAGCTTTGGTGTAAGCACTATTGCACTTGAGAGCAAAATATGAACCCAGCTGCGCAAATGTATACCACTGGAAAAATCAGAGTTCCTCTGTGGGGGACTAATGTGCATTAGCAGAGAAAAGTGAGGGCAATTTTCCCTGCAGTGAATCTACTTCTTCTGCTTCCTGTGGCTTTGTCAGGTGCAAGGCGGAAAAGGCAATTACATGTTCTTTATTTCATCTCTTGATTTTTGTATTTTTTTCATTAAACTAAAAGCAAAGAAACTAAGACTTGTGAAGTCTTTGGTTCTCAGATTTAGGAGAGACTTCACATGTCAATGAAATCAAGGGCGAAGACATTCCTTTTACTTCTTCATTCATTCAATGGAGTCATTGTCAATTTCATACAGTCCATGAATCTCTCCTTCCAAACATCTTCTAAATTCAAACTGAACCCAAATTTGTTGCCAAAGAATTGAATTCCAGGGACCTGTTTGCTGTCTTTATCCGTTACTTAACTTTTTCATTTAAATTACATTAATTTCTACCTAATGGACAGCTGGAAGGTAGTCAAGATACGTATTAAAAGCTGAGTAAAGAATTCTGAGTGTTTTTTTAAGCTGATACAGAATGAACGTCACCTGCCAGTGATTATGAGTTGGCCTAAAATTCTAAATTATTTCCAAATTAACTTTTCTCTGCTGAATGTTCTTTCATTTTATCTAGAGAATTTCTACAAGATTTGTGATGTATTAAGTATTAACATCTCTACTGTACAAAAGATGAGCTAAGACCTCATTAAATCTCACTGGTCATGGTTACAGGTTCAGAAGGACAGGAAAAGAATAAATCTGGCGGATGATGGGTAAGCATATCTTTCACCAGCTGCTCTGAAGTACTTTGATTTTATGTGTCTGGCATTGCGCTAGGGGCTTCAAAAAATCTTCACATCCCATTTGGTCTTCATATCAGCGCTATAGAGCAGATATTATTATCCCCATTTTACAAGTGGTACAAAAGAGGCTCAAAGAATTTGGAGCCACAATCACAAATGAGTCAGGGTACCTCAGAGCAGGGTTTCTGTTCCACTCCTAAGCAAACTATTTAACAATTGATACAAAGTCTCCCACTTGGAGGAACAGATGATCTTTCAGTGATAATTTCCCTCTATTCATATACTAAGCTACCACTCTGGGCCCAGATCTATTTTGGAGGCTGTGGAAAAGCAAAAATAGTATTAAAGAAACATGTATAATATCATGTATGAAATGAATTGCCAGTCTAGGTTCGATGCACAATACTGGATGCTTGGGGCTGGTGCACTGGGACGGCCCAGAGGGATGGTATGGGGAGGGAGGAGGGAGGAGGGTTTCAGGATGGGGAACACATGTATACCTGTGGCGGATTCATTTCGATATTTGGCAAAACTAATACAATATTATAAAGTTTAAAAATAAAATAAAATTTAAAAAAAAAGATCTTACATGTTATTAAAGGGTCAAGCAATGAAAATGACTTAGACAAGTACATATTCATCATACATTCAGTTCAGTCGCTCGGTCGTGTCTGACTTTTTGCGACCCCATGAGTCGCAGCATGCCAGGCCTCCCTGTCCATCACCAACTCCCAGAGTTCACTCAGACTCACATCCATTGAGTAAGTGATGCCATCCAGCCATCTCATCCTCTGTCGTCCCCTTCTCCTCCTGCCCCCAATCCCTCCCAGCATCAGAGTCTTTTCCAATGAGTCAACTCTTCGCATGAGGTGGCCAAAGTACTGGAGTTTCAGCTTTAGCATCATTCCTTCCAAAGAAATCCCAGGGCTGATCTCCTTCAGAATAGACTGGTTGGATCTCCTTGCAGTCCAAGGGACTCTCAAGAGTCTTATCTAACACCACAGTTCAAAAGGATCAATTCTTTGGTGCTCAGCCTTCTTCACAGTCCAACTCTCACATCCATACATGACCACAGGAAAAACCATAGCCTTGACTAGACGGACCTTTGTTGGCAAAGTAATATCTCTGCTCTTCAGTATTATCTAGGTTGGACATAACTTTCCTTCCAAGGAGTAATCCAAGTCTATGCCCCAACCAGTAACGCTGAAGAAGCTGAAGTTGAATGGTTCTATGAAGACCTACAAGACCTTTTAGAACTAACATCCAAAAAAGATGTCCTTTCATTATAGGGGACTGGAATGCAAAAGTAGGAAGTCAAGAAACACCTGGAGTAACAGGCAAATTTGGCCTTGGAGTACAGAATGAAGCAGGGCAAAGACTAATCGAGTTTTGCCAAGAAAATGCACTGATCATCATATATTACAGGGGAACAAAACTTGCCACCTCAAAATGTCTCTCTGGCATGCTGATTATTTTGAGCTGAAAGCAGTCAAGGCTCAGAAGAGGGACTTGCCTGGTGGAGCACTGGCTAAGACTCTGTGCTTCCAATTCAGAAGGCCTGGGTTTGATTCCTGATTAGGGAGCTAGAAACCACATGCCACAACTAAGACCCAATGCAGCCAAATAAATACATTTATAAAGACTCAGGGAAAAAGTTTACTTCCCTTTAACTGCCTGAAGAATTTTGATATTCTATTTCTGCTATAGTCTCTCTATCACCAGAGATATCTGCAGTGAATACAGGTAGGTGTGATGTGGCAGGGGGAATAGGGGTGGGGGTGAGGATCAGGCCCAGGGATCAGATTCTACTTTTGTCCTATTGACCCTGCATGGTCCATCAAACATTTATTCACCAAAATTTGCTTTTCCATCTCCAGGTAAATTGCTTGCCTTCCCTCTGAAGTGCCAAACCTTTACTCTCAACAAACAGCTTCCTTTATCTTAAGCTAAAGATAGTACTTAAAGTGAGAGTTTCAGGCATTCTGGTGAGTTACTCAGTTTTTCTGGGATTCTCTGATGTATACATATTATTAAGTTTTGGTTTTCTCTGTTAATCAATCTCATGTTAATTCAAATGTAATTTCTAAACCAGTCAGAAGGACCTAGAAGGGTAGGAAAAAATTTCCTCCCCCAAAATATGTTCTGTAACATTTGATTTCTGCAAGTTTGTACTGTTTCCCATAAAAAAATAAAATAAAATAAAGATGTATACAAAGCAATGCATAGCACGAGCATCTACTACTCTTTCTTTGTGACTAATACCCCTGTATCTCACTCTGTCTGCCTTTAGCCACTCATTCAAGAGCTTCGCTTTGTTTGTTTTGGCCACATTGCACAGCATGTGGGATCTCAGTTCCCCGACCAGGGATTGAACCCACACACTCTGCACTGGATGCATGCTAACCAAACCACAGACCGCCAGGGAAGTCCCATCATCCCAGAGTTTTAATGATTAAATATGTTCTAACGAAAGCCTGCCGTCACATACACAGAGGCCCAATTACAATCCACTGATCTAAAACATCCTCATGTGTGCATAATGTTTTGAAACGTTCATTCAATTAAAGACTGAGTGCTTTCTACCCTCAAGGCACTGGCCAGGGGCTAAGTACACAGCTTTGAGGCTTTCTTCACCACACCAGACTCACTTTTCCTCTTTGCTCTTGTCCCAAGCAACTTTGAAAGAGCCATGCCTTAGGAAAACTATGACATCTTTCTGATTTCAGCTACTAAATCACTGTGTGATAAGGAAAATAGAAAGAGAAAAGCAACAGCAACCAGATGTTTTAGGACAGACAGGCTAGTACAGCACAATTTACCAAACTTTTTGAAGAAATTTTGTGCAATATGCAGTGTTGATTTAAATACCTACAATTGATATTTTAAAATTCTATTTATATAACACTAAGAGCTAATAGCAATGGTGGATAAGACATGTCAAGATTTGGGCTAAGTAATACCAACTTAAAAAATGTCACTTGCCCAACGAAGAAGGGAGAGACAGAGGATGATATGGTTGGATGGTATCACCAAATCAATGGACATAAGTTTGAGCAAACTCCGGGAAATGGTGAAGGACAGGGAAGCCTGGTGTGCTGCAGTTCACAGGGTTGCAAAGAGTCAGACACATCTTAGCAACTGAACAACAAGTGGTTGTATAAGAATTCAGTCACTAGTCACTACAGCCATGGAACGTCAACACATCCCGAAAGGAGGTCAAGGAGGAAACCAGGAATGAAGCACTTTGTGCTCTGGAAAAACTGGCAGAACAAGCCTTCAGATAGTTGTTATTTTCAGGAGAAATCTTTTTTTGTTCTTGGATTCTTTCCTCTTCCCATACTTAGAAAAGCACTGAAATCATTAACGGAGGTATCTGTTCCTAGTGACTGGCAGCAAGCTTCTAACCAGATGTGTGCTTGGCTGCACATGTGCCCTTCATCAAAATCACATCTGTACTGACCTATTCCATTACCTTTTTGGAGCAGTTCCTCAGAACTATCAGAGAAGCTGTCAGGACGTCCCCAAATAAAACTGAAACTCATGGATCTCACAGGATGCATCTTTATGTGTCGACAGTGTTTATACCCATTTGGTCTAACAAGAACTCCATGACGTAGGTACTGTCATGGTGTTCATTTTGTAGACAGCAAACGAGAATGCAGAGAGGGAAACTGCCCAAGGCTGTTCCAGAGCCGACAGCAGGGACTACTGTATTATGATACTGTTTGCTACCCAGGTGCTTGGTGCTGGTGATGGAAGATTGGCAGAGACAGAAAGAAATGTTACTTTAATAGGAAAACAGACGCTTAGTACAAACAGGAGTGAGATATTAAAGTTGGCCCCTGGGTTACAAACCATGAACATCCCCACAAGAAAAATGAAGGCTAAGAGCATCTGCCTGTGGATACTGACTGTGTGACACAGGCACTGAGCCTGTCAGAGCCTCACTTGCCTCACCTAGGAGGAGGAGATGGCCAGAGCAGATCCAAGTGTGTGAGAGAGAGAGCGCAGAGGAAGCCCAGCGTAGCTCCTGACACAGGTAACTGGTCAATCAATCTAGCCTAAATCTGAAGGGTGGATTTTTTAAAATTCTGTCTAGTCCCTGAAGATAGAAGGAACATGTACACTGGAAGGAAGGTAGTACTGGGTAATTTCACTGCTTTTTCCACCCATACCACCACTCTATCTATCAGATCTAGGCCCTTAAATCTATTTCTCACTTCCACTGTATAATCATAAGGGATTTGATTTAGGTCATACCTGAATGGTTGAATGGTTTTCCCTACTTTCTTTAATTTAAGTCTGAATTTGGTAATAAGGAGTTCATGATCTGAGCCACAGTAAGCTCCTGGTCTTGTTTTTGTTGACTGTATAGAGCTTCTCCATCTTTGGCTGTAAAGAATATAATCAATCTGATTTCGGTGTTGACCATCTGGTGATGTCCACGTGTAGAGTCTTCTCTTGTGTTGTTGAAAGAGGGTGTTTGCTATGACCAGTGCATTTTCTTGGCAAAACTCTATTAGTCTTTGCCCTGCTTCATTCTGTACTCCAAGGCAAAATTTGCCTGTTACTCCAGGTGTTTCTTGACTTCCTACTTTTGCATTAAGTCCCCTATAATGAAAAGGACATCTTTTTTGGGTGTTAGTTGTAGCAGGTCTTGTAGGTCTTCATAGAATGGTTCAACTTCAGCTTCTTCAGCGTTACTGGTTGGGGTATAGACTTGGATTACTGTGATACTGAATGGTTTGCCTTGGAAACGAACAGAGATCATTCTGTCATTTTTGAGATTGCATCCAAGTACTGCATTTCAGACTCTTTTGTTGACCATGATGGCTACTCCATTTCTTCTGAGGGATTCCTGCCCACAGTAGCAGATATAATGGTCATTTGAGTTAAATTCACCCATTCCAGTCCATTTGAGTTCGCTGATTCCTAGAATGTCAACATTCACTCTTGCCATCTCTTGTTTGACTGCTTCCAATTTGCCTTGATTCATGGACCTGACATTCCAGGTTCCTATGCATATTGCTTTTACAATATCGGACCTTGGTTCTATCACCAATCACATCCACAGCTGGTATTCTTTTTGCTTTGGCTCCATCCCTTCATTCTTTCTGGAGTTATTTCTCCACTGATCTCCAGGAGCATATTGGGCACCTACTGACCTGGGGAGTTTCTCTTTCAGTATCCTATGATTTTGCCTTTTCATACTGTTCATGGGGTTCTCAAGGCAAGAATACTGATGTGGTTGGCAATTCCCTTCTCCAGTGGACCACATTCTGTCAGATAGATAGAGTGCCTGATGAACTATGGAATGAGGTTCATGACATTATACAGGAGACAGGGATCAAGACCATCCCTATGGAAAAGAAATGCAGAAAAGCAAAATGGCTGTCTGGGGAGGCTTTACAAATAGCTGTGAAAAGGAGAGAAGTGAAAAGCAAAGGAGAAAAGGAAAGATATAAGTATCTGAATGCAGAGTTCCAAAGAATAGCAAGAAGAGATAAGAAAGACTTCCTCAGCGATCAGTGCAAAGAAATAGAGGAAAACAACAGAATGGGAAAGACTAGAGATCTCTTCAAGAAAATTAGAGCTACCAAGGGAACATTTCATGCAAAGATGGGCTTAATAAAGGACAGAAATGGTATGGACCTAACAGAAGCAGAAGATATTAAGAAGAGGTGGCAAGAATACATAGAAGAACTGCACAAAAAAGATCTTCACAACCCAGATAATCACGATGGTGTGATCACTGACCTAGAGCCAGACATCCTGGAATGTAAAGTCAAGTGGGCCTTAGAAAGCATCACTACGAACAAAGCTAGTGGAGGTGATGGAATTCCAGTTGAGCTATTTCAAATCCTGAAAGATGCTGCTATGAAAGTGCTGCACTCAATATGCCAGCACATTTGGAAAACTCAACAGTGGCCACAGGACTGGAAAAGGTCAGTTTTCATTCCAATCCCGAAGAAAGGCAATGCCAAAGAATGCTCAAACTACCGCACAATTGCACTCATCTCACATGCTAGTAAAGTAATGCTCAAAATTCTCCAAACCAGGCTTCAGCAACACGTGAACCATGAACTTCCTGATGTTCAAGCTGGTTTTAGAAAAGACAGAGGAACCAGAGATCAAATTGCCAACATCCGCTGGATCATGGAAAAAGCAAGAGAGTTCCAGAAAAACATCTAATTCTGCTTTATTGACTATGCCAAAGCCTTTGACTGTGTGGATCACAATAAACTGTGGAAAATTCTGAAAGAGATGGGAATACCAGACCACCTGACCTGCCTCTTGAGAAATCTGTATGCAGGTCAGGAAGCAAGTTAGAACTGGACATGGAACAACAGACTGGTTCCAAATAGGAAAAGGAGTACATCAAGGCCGTATAATGTCACCCTGTTTATTTAACTTATATGCAGAGTACATCATGAGAAATGCTGGACTGGAAGAAGCACAAGCTGGAATCAAGATTGCCAGGAGAAACATCAATAACCTCAGATATGCAGATGACACCACCCTTACGGCAGAAGGTGAAGAGGAACTAAAAAGCCTCTTGATGAAAGTGAAAGTGGAGAGTGAAAAAGTTGGCTTAAAGCTCAACATTCATAAAACGAAGATCATGGCATCCAGTCCCATCACTTCATGGGAAATAGATGGGGAAACAGTGGAAACAGTGTCAGACTTTATTATTTTGGGCTCCAAAATCACTGCAGATGGTTATTGTAGCCATGAAATTAAAAGATGCTTACTCCTTGGAAGGAAAGTTATGACCAATCTAGGTAGCATATTCAAAAGCAGAGACATTACTTTGCCAACAAAGGTTCGTCTAGTCAAGGCTGTGGTTTTTCCTGTGGTCATGTATGGATGTGAGAGTTGGACATGAAGAAGGCTGAGCACCGAAGAATTGATGCTTTTAAACTGTGGTGTTGGAGAAGACTCTTGAGAGTCCCTTGGACTGCAAGGAGATCCAACCAGTCTATTCTGAAGGAGATTAGCCCTGGGATTTCTTTGGAGGGAATGATGCTGAAGCTGAAACTCCAGTACTTTGGCCACCTCATGCGAAGAGTTGACTCATTGGAGAAGACTCTGATGCTGGGAGGGATTGGGAGCAGGAGGAGAAGGGCACGACAGAGGATGAGATGGCTGGATGGCATCACTGACTTGATGGACTTGAGTCTGAGTGAACTCCGGGAGTTTGTGATGGACAGGGAGGCCTGGCGTGCTGCAATTCATGGGGTCGCAAAGAGTCGGACACGACTGAGCGACTGAAGTGAACTAAACCACCTCTCTATTCTTGTGTAGAGCATCAAACCAATGCACCAGGTAAATTCTATGGGTACGAAAATCATGGGCTCCAGTGCAATGGACTTTCACCCATAACCCCTGGATTAGATGATCAACAGATTCATCTAGGGAGTTTTGTTTTCCTACAACAACACGCTACTCAGGAGATGTGACATATTCCGGCAGTAACTGGAGTTCATAATGACCAAGAATCCATAGCATATGGATAGATTAGAGAAACCAGGAGGCACACATGGTAGGGCCTCCACAGAGGGAGGAGTATGTGCCTTGGGAAAACCTTCAGCAAGTTATGGTTTTATGTACCTAGGGAAGGGGGAGGGGTTTTGAGACTCCTGAGATTCTGGTCTAACAATTTCTAAAATAGTTCAGGGACAGTGCTAGTCCATCCCTAAGTTTTCATCACCTGGAATAAAACTAGAAAAATAATGACTTCTTTTTTTTACAAAAATTATATTCCCTTTTAATCAATACCCTTCATCCTGAGTTCATGTATTTCTACACTTGGAAAGTTAAAATATTCCTCTTATTATAAAAAATCATAGTGATTGGTTGTGGTATGTTTTGTTCTTGTCATTTAAACTTCTAGTTGAAGGGGAAAAATATTTGGCGAATCCATGTCAGAGATTTCCTTTACTTGTTTTTAAAATATTACTTCTTAAATTCAAATATACGGTAACTGATGATCTAATCCAGTATCTCAACTAGAATCATGAGTAGAAAAAACTGTGATAAAGTATTTAATACTAAGTGCATTCTAACCTAACTATTATCAGCATTGGCTTCTAAAAGTGTTAATGACATCACAGCAAAATTCTCAACAGCCCTTCAGGGACATTATGGCTTGTCAAACAGTGCATCTAAAATGTTTTTGGGCTTCTAAGATCATGACTTCTTTCTGGTTTTATTCCTTCCTAATAGCTAATCTTCATTTATCGTTAAAGATGAGAATCAGTCTTATCTAGAAGCAAGAAAATCCTTCACTTTTCTTGGCTACAATTTAAAGCAACTGCTAAACAACCCTCTATCTAGATCGGTCCTCCTACTTACATGTTGATACATATATACATAACATTACAAAGGAGAATATTATTTATTGTGTTAATATCACAATTTCTACTTTGCATAAGATAAACTACGTACAGCCTTGAGTCCAGCACTGCTAGCTGCTGTGTGACCTTGAACGAGCCTCTTCCTTACCCAGAGATCTAGAATATGAGAAGATCAAAATAGACAAGTCATAAGATTCCACCTGCCTCTGAAGGTCAAGCATAGTGGGCTATCATTTATGAAGGACTTACTGTATACTAGGCATCACTTAAATGCTTACATTGCAGCATCTCTTTCAGTTATCTCAATTATCCTATCAGTGACTACTATTGTAAATGACTTCATATATAATAAGATACTGGATATTAGAGAAGTTAAATACATTTTCAAGACTATACTTGCCAGTAAGTGGCAGAATCTATGTTCAAATCTTAACTAAGTTTGGGAGCTTGAAATTCAGGTGCAAATGATTTTATCAGATAAAGAGTTAAAAAGTAGAGTTCAGTAGATAAATATTAGATATTTTTGTATTTATAAAATAGAGATAATAGCTATCACAGAACATTTAGTACTGCATCTAGTACAATAGCAGTTATTCCATAAAATGTTATTATAAAACATAACCAGAGATGCTGATAGAACCCTTAAACTTATAACTAAAGCATGTAGAAGGGAGGAAAACAAAACAAAAATTACCTCTACTTTAAGCCCTATTTGAGCTCTAGTAATAGTATCTCTTGGACCAGTTTTCCTGTTTCCATTGATCCCATCCAATCACCCAGTTCCATGGCAAGCTAGAGAGCAGTTAGCACTGGTGAAGAGTCTAGGGACTTGGATTCCAAAACAGTGTGGTTAAGAGAATGAGCACAGAAGTCAGGCTGTCAGCGTTCAAGGTCAGATTGTACCATGAAGTGGAGTTATAGAAACTCTCTAAGCCACAGTTTGCAGAATGATAATAATAGGGCTTTTAAAATAATAATTCACATAAGAAATTTAGCACAGTACAAAGGATATAGTTAGCCCACAAGACCTGGGATTGAATACCAGCAATATGTCAGCTATGTGACTTAGGAAATTTACTTAACTTCTCTGTGCCAAATTTCCTTATAAGAGGAGAATATTAATAATAATGTTGTTTGTGTTTGTGTGTGTGTGTGTGTTTGTGTGTGTGTTAGTTGCTCAGTCGTGTCTGACTCTTAGCCATCCCATAGACTGTAGCCCACCAGTCTCCTCTGTCCACAGAATTCTCCAAGCAAGAATACTGAAGTGGATTGCCATTCCCTTCTCCAGGGTACTAAAAGAGTTGCATCAAATAATACATGTACAGCAAATGTTTAAAACAGTACTTAGCACTGAATAAGAGTTGTTTTTTTTTAAAAATATATATATATATATATTTATGTAGTCCACTATTAAGATGTGGGGTAAGCTTGGCCAAGTCAATTCTCTCTCTGGAACTCAGTTTCTACAGTACCTGGTGGTTTCCCACTGCATAGATCTATGTTTGGAAGCGGCAAATCCTCTGCTGATTTTGCCCTGTACTATCTGGCAGCTGTAATCCTTAGAATCAGCTAGGAGAAACTGAAAGATAAGCCCTGTCTCCGCCCAACACCTCCTCCTTCCTGTTTCTTTGGCCTCAAGGGATGCTAAGGCAGGGCCTGTGGTCACGTGGTACCTCTTTTCCCTGTGGTTTCAGCATCCCCTCCATCTCCAAGTGGTCTATCCTCCTCGAGGCCGCCTACTATGACCCACATCAGAGGAAGAAACCCAGGTTTAGGGAGTCTTAAGAATGGCCCTTTCTGGACCAGTCTCTAACCCAGAATGACCTTACACTTAGCCTGTAGCAGCACCACAGAGTGAAGCTTCTTTTATTTATTTATTTATTTATTTATTTACTTTTTAAGTGGACCACCAGCTGACATTTTATATTTGCAAAAATAAATTCTGAGTCTTCCAGTTCTGTTAATATAGCTGCAAACTGGCCTTGAGACAGCAAGAGGAGTACAGGTAGAGGACAGGGCCTGTTTTCAGGGCAGATAGTGAGTTTCCAAACAGAAGGTGTTTGAAAGGTCAAGACACACACTGCTTCCAGAACAGTGCCGCTAGGCTTTCCTCTGCTCCTCTTCTGAGCTGCTCTTTCCCAGCCTCTGGTGTGAAGCCAACTCGATCAGTGAGTTTCAAAAAGCCACGCCAGGAAAAGATAGTTTATAATCCCAGCATCATTAGGGTTTATGTGTCAAACAGGTTTGAGAAACGCCAGTAAGAAAAAGGGCCAGTCTCAATGCATGTGGATTTTTATTAGTAAGATTTTAGTCTCCCCTGCTAGCCTGGTGCCTTCTAGAAAAGGCTATAACTTGTGGGTGAATTTTCACTAAAGCGATACCGCCTGTTTGCTCCTATAAGTGTGATGAGAAAGGTGAAGAGGATAAATGTGATAACATCTCAGTTTTGAAACCAACACAAGAGGATGTTCCAAATAAGTTTCTTACCTGTGACCTGAATTAGCAGAAAAGGAGAGGGTGCAAGGGGAGAGGGGGGCGGGTGTGTTACTGCATATGCAAGGAAGTCCCCTTTTAAGCAAAGCAGCCAAGAAATACATTGGCTCTATAACAACAGTCCAAAAAAAAGCAGAAGTGTTTCTGAAACTTTAACGGACATAACAGTCACTTGGAGATCTTACTAAATGAGAATCTGCATTTTAACAAGTGTGTGCCGGAGACTGAGATTCTGCATTTCTGACACGTTCCCATATCCCAGTCCATAGAGCATCCTTTGAGTCACAAGGAATCATATGACAAATTGTCACTTGATAGAGGGTTCAGGATAAGATTTACTTCATATACATAAGTAGTCCACACGCACTTTTTCTTTCACTAAAACTACGCATATTTTGATTAACAGCTTTCATCTTCTCAGAAGTAAAATTTTCTACCTTTTAATCTTTTCACTTCTCTGAAATGAGGATACCCTCTGCAATTCACAGTATTCTATAAACTGTCAGCCAAGTGCTGGACTTGAGTTATATTGAAGGTACCACTGCCTGGGCACCTGGAAACATCAAAAGCTTAAGCATCAAAAATGCAGAAAAAACCAAACTTATGGTTAGCCAAGGGGGAAAGTGGGGAGAGAGGGATAAATTAGGAGGGGTAAATTAGGGATAAATCAGGATAAATTGTGCGGATTAACAAATATACACTAATATATAAAATGGATAATCAAGAAGGACATATTCTAGATCACAAGGAACTCTACTGAATACTCTAACAACCTGTATGGGGGAAAAAAATCTGAAAAAGAAAGGCTCTATGTATGAAAAGTGAAAGTGTTAGTTGCTCAGTCATGTCTTACTCTTTGCGACACCACGGACCATAGCCTGCCAGGCTTCTCTGTCTATGGAATTCTCCAGGCAAGAATACTAGAGCAGGTAGCCATTCCCTTCTCCAGGGGATCTTCCTAACCCAGAGATCAAATCTCCTGCATTGGCAGGCGGAATCTTTACCATTTGAGCCATCAGGGAAGCTCCGGATATATCACTGTGTTGCACACCTAAAACTAACACAACATTATAAATGAAATATGGGAGGTTTGGGGAGAATGGATACATGTATATGTGTGGCCCTTCACTGTCCACCTGAAACTATCACAACATTGCTAATCTGCTATACCTCGATAAAAAATAAAATGCTTAAAAAGAAGAGAGATATTCCAATATAAAATTTAAAAATAATTAAAAAACAACAAGAAATATGTAAAACAAAACAAAACACCTGCAGAATGAGTGTCAGTAGCTTAGAGAACATCCTGAAGGCAATAGAGGAGGCAAATGATGTGTGGAGATGGTAGAGGTAAGTCAGTTGTTTCCAAATGTTCCTTAAGTAGCCACTACAAGTAGGCTTGGTCTACTATGCTGCAAAACCACCTTCAGAGCCCGGCTTTTATTCAGGTGCAGGCTCTAAAAATGCTCCATTGTAAGTGCTCTGGATGACCTAGAGGAGGATTTTGTATTGCAAAAAATTGGTTCAACTCCAGCCTGGCTTAGCTGACAGATTTTAAAACACTACTGATGATCCAGTTAAAAGTCTGTCAGAGTTCAATTCTGAACAAAGTTTTAGGAACACCTTATTTGTTCATATTTTTTTTTTTTTAAATAGGCACAACAGTAATAAAGGATTAAAAAGTCTCCAAATAAATCTAAAGTATATATTTATATCATGGTATAAATACACAGGTATTCTAAATGATGAGAGAGCAGTGTGTCACCATTTAATTGGCAGCTTTTTCTTCCTCCTTAGTTTAAAAGTGATGGTGAATTTTATAATCCATGGCATCTTATTGTTGTTGTTGCTCAGTCACTAAGTTGTGTCCGACTCTTTGCAACCCCGTGGACTACAACACACCAGGCTGCCCTGTCCTTCGCTATCTCCCAGAGTTTGCTCAAATCATGTCTACTGAGTCAGTGATGCTTATATAACCATCGCATCCTCTGTGATCTCCTTCTCCTTTTGCCTTTAGTCTTTCCCAGCATCAGGGTCTTTCCCAATGAGTTAGCTCTTCGCATTAGATGGCCAAAGTATGGAGCTTCAGTTTCAGCATCAGTCCTGAATATTCACTGGAAGGGCCAATTTCCCTTAGGATTGACTGGTGGAGCTTCAGTTTCAGCATCAGTCCTGAATATTCATTGGAAGGGCCAATTTCCCTTAGGACTGACTGGTTTAATCTCCCTGCAGTCCCAGGAACTCTCAAGAGTCTTCTCTAGCACCACAGTTCAAAAGCATCAATTCTTCAGTGCTTAGCCTTCTTTATGGTCCAACTCTCACATCTGCACATGACTACTGGAAAAAACCATAGCTTTGACTACATGGACCTTTGTCAGCAAAGTGATGTCTCTGCTTTTGGATATGCTGTCTAGATGTGTCATAACTTCTCTTCCAAGGAGCAAGAGTCTTGTATTTTATTTTTTTTAAAGAGTCTTTTAATTTCAAGGTTGGAGCCACCATTTGGAGTCCAAGAAAATAAAATCTGTCACTGTCTCATTTTTCCCCCAACTATTTGCCATGAGGTAATGGGACTGGATGCCATAATCTTAAGTCTTTTTAATGTTTAGTTTTAAATCAACTTTTTCACTCTCTCAACACTCATCAAGAGGCTCTTTAGTTCTGTTTCACTTTCTGTGGTATTATCTACATATCTGAGGTTGTTGATATTTTCCCCAGCAATCTTGATTCCAGCTTGTGATTCACTCAGCCCAGCATTTTGCATGGTGTACCCTGCATACAAGTTAAATAAGCAGGGTGACAACATACATCTTTGCTATACTTCTTTCCCAATTTTGAACCAGTCAGTTGTTCTATGTCTAGTTTCAACTGTTCTGTCTTCTATTTTAAAGGGATTTATTTTTATTCAGTAATCATATTACAGCATTGGGGATGTTAGCATTTGAAAGTCCAGGGGCGATCTAAGTTTGAGGGGTCACATAAAGTATCCCCCAACTGTTGCTTCTTGATCAGCATACAGGTTTCTCAAGAGACAGGTAAGCCATCTCTAAGAATTTTCTGCAGTTTGTTGTGATCCACATGGCCAAAGGCTTTAAGCATAGTCAATGAAGCAGAAGTTTTTGTAGCAACTTAGGCTTGATTAAATGCAGTAGTGTTTTTTATTGTGCACTTTTCTTGTACCAGACAAGATGCCAAAGAGCCAATTCTCAGAGAACTCTTCAGATATACAACTATTACTCCTCACATGGCAAGAACTTTATAAATTTGTACTAAATATCACCAATTTTTTTATCCATTTTACAGAAGAGACTGAGGCATCAGAAGGGGTAACTTTCTTATTCAAGATCAGACTGCTAAGTTCCAACTCTTAATTGCTAAATTAGCTGTAGACAGGCTGGATTAGCATCTAACTAGCCTTTTCTCCAGAGAAGGCGATGGCACCCCACTCCAGTACCCTTGCCTGGAAAATCCCACGGATGGAGGAGCCTGATGGGCTGCAGTCCATGGGGTCACGAAGAGTCGGACATGACTGTGTGACTTCACTTTCACTTTTCACTTTCATGCATTGGAGAAGGAAATGGCAACCCACTCCAGTGTTCTTGCCTGGAGAATCCCAGGGACGGGGTAGTCTGGTGGGCTGCCGTCTATGGGGTCCAACAGAGTCGGACACGACTGAAGCGACTTAGCAGCAGCAGCAGCCTTTCCTCTAACATATAGCTTCTTCAAATGGGTCTCATCAGGTGTGCACCTACCTGCCATTATGTATGAACCTTTGGAAATGTACCCCTTTATGTTGTGGGTGATGGTGGTAGTGGAGAGGGTGATATTTGGTCATCACAAGGGCTAAGGGGGGACTGTGACATTTAATGAACACAGCCAGGACTCCAAACAGCTCAATGCTTCATACAGCCCTGCAAGGTTCAAAGGGTCCCTCAGGAAGGTTAACAGCACCCCTGCTGAAAAACACGATCAGGTATTTTGCCCCAAGAAAATATCTCACTGTGGAATCATGGTAGTGTTGTCCTAATGCATTCCAGAAGCGTCAATCTGTTTCAACTTAATTCGCTGACAAAGGAAAACCTCCCTCTACATCTAAATCCACTTAACCTATAAGCTGTCATTATGATACTTTCAGGATTGCAAAGGTTGTAAGTCTATAGATTTTTTTAAAGATGCAATTGACTTCACTCCTGTTAAATCTGCACTCTAACATATCAAATGGCCCCTTGGGAACCCAGATGATACACAGGGTAAATAAAGCATGAGAAGAATGCAAAACTCTCTCTGCTAACTTTGAACCAGAGGTTCATGGATGGTAGTATTTAACTTTCTTGGGAGCCTAGACAGATAAGGAGGGTCCTCACAGTCTTTGCACCTATCTTCAAGCTTCATTCCTCATACCTATTTCATCACTACCAGTGTTATCTTCCTACAACAGAATCATTATCACCATTAAAATAATTATCAATATTCTGTGATAAACCACAGTGGAAAAGAATATCAAGAAAGAATATGTAGGGTTTCCCTGGTGGTCCAGTGGTTAAGAATCTGCCTTACAATGCAAGGGACGTGAGTTTGATCCCGGGGCCTGGGATGATTCCACATGCTGTGGAGTGCCAAACCCTTGTGCCACAAGTGCTGAGCCACCACTCTAGAGCCGGGAAGCCACAACTACTGAGCCCACACCGCAACTACTGAAGCCCACACGCCTAGGGTCCGCGCTCTGCAACCGGAAGCCACTGCAGTGAGAAGCCTGCACACTGTAACGAGGAGTAGCCTCCACTTGCCACAGTGAGAGAAACGCTTGGGCAAAGCCACGAAGGCCCAGCACAGCCAAAACTAAAATAAATCTTAAAAAAAAATGTACACACATATGTATGTAAACATTTACAATCTTGTGTTAATTTCTGCTGTATAGCAAAGTGATTCAATTGTATATATCGATTTATATATATTTATAAATGTATAAATATATGTATGTATATTTATAAATGTATATTTTATATATAACTGAATCACTTTGCTATGCAGCAGAAATTAACATAACATTGTAAATCAACTGTACTTCCATTAAAAAAAAAAAAAAAGTACTTATTCATGGCTTCCCTGGAGGCTCAGTGATAAAGAATCCACCTGCCGGTGCAGGAAACATGGAAACGTCTCATTGCAGTGACTTCTCTTATGGCAGAGCACAGGCTCTAGGGCGTGTGAGTTTCAATAGTTGTGGCACAAGGGTTCAGTAGTTGTGGCTGATTGGCTCTAGAGCCCATGTGCTGCAACTATTGAAGCCTGGCCGCCGGAGAGTCCACGCTCTGCGACAAGAAAAGCCACTGCAATGAGGAGCCTGTGCACCACAACTAGACCACAGTCCCCGTTCTCCAAAACTAGAGAAAAGCCTGCATAGCAACAAAGACTCGGCATAGTAAAAAACAAACAAAATTATTGGAAAAAGTACTTATCCAGAGTTTACTACATGCCAAGTACTACGCTTAGAGCTTTATGTGATTCATTTTGACGATTTTTGAAACCTTTGTTTATACTGTTCATTAGAATATTTTGGTTGTTTTTAAGATTTTTAATGAAACTTTAAGGTAATTGTTAATTCACAAGCATTTTAAGAAATACTATGAAGGGATCCTATGTATTTTTTACGTAGTTCTCCCCAAAGGTACCATCTTACAAAAATGTAGCACAGTCTCTCAAGATACTTATGTTGATATAATCAAGACACAAAATATTTCCATCAACACAAGATCACTTGTTATACTTTTATAGACACACCACGTCTCTCCCACACTTACTCCTCCTAAACCAGTATCAACCAATAATCTCTTTCTAAAATTTTGTCCTTTAAAGATTATTAATGTATAAACAGAAACACCTAGTTGATGACCTTTTGAGATTGACTTTTTTCACTCAGAATAAATCTCTGTTGATTTACCTACGTTGTTGTATGCTTTGCTGGTTTATTTTTCTTGCTGAGCAGTAGTCCTTGGTACATATATACCAGAGTATGTTTAACTATCCCCCCACTGAATTTGGATTGTTTCCAGTTTGGAGTAATTACAAATAAAGCTGTTATAAACATTTGTGTACAGGTTTTCATATGAACTTACATTTATTTCTCTGGGATAATGCTTCAGAGTATAATTTCTGGATCACATGGCACCTTGATTAGTTGAAAAAAAAGACAAACACTGCCAATCTCATCTCCAGAGTAGCTGTACTATTTTATATTCCTATCAACAACGTATGAGTGATCCAGTTACTTCACATTTTTGTCACCATTTGGTGTTGTTCTTATTCTTTTTTTTAATCTTAGCCATTATGCTAAGTGTGTGACAATATATTAGTTTTATTCTGCACTTTCCTAATGGCTAATAATTTTAAATATCTTTTCATGGACTTATCTGCAATCTGCATACTCTCCTCAATGAAAAGTCTTTCATATATTTTTCCTGTTTTCTAATTGTTTGCTTTTATATTCACACTTCAAGAGCTCTTTATATATTCTAGAGACTAGTGGCTTGTTAGATGTATGATTTGCAAATATTTTATCCCCATTTGTTGTTCCTTTTTATCCTGTTACTAGAGTCTCTCAAAGAGCAAGTTTTCATTTCAATGAAGTCCCATGTGCCACTTTTTCATTTTTATGGGTTGCATTGTTGATGTTAAGGCTGAGAAGTTGTTTAGGGAGTCCTAGATCCCAAAGATTTTCTCTCTTTTTAAAGTAAAGCGTTATAGTTTTATATACTACAATTAAGTTCATGACCCATCTTGAATTAATATTTCTGTAAGGTGTGACACTTAGGGCAATGTGTTTTGGGGTTTTGTCGTTGTTTGCTTTGCCTATGGAATGTCTCATTGCTCCATTATAATTTGTTAATGAAACTATGGAGCTGGTCTGCTTTCTTCCCACCACTTCTTAGAGTCTTATGTTTGTTTTATGTATTTTATGTCAGGGATTTTTAATTTACATATGGGAGGAAGAGAGAAACTTCTATTTTTCTGGAAGCAGAAGTATTTATGAACATTTAGTTAGGCAGAACTAAGACTGGGATGACTATGTGTAGAACACTCTTTCAAATGCAATGAAACAGGCAAGAGACATCTCCATCAGGATGGAATTTTAGGGTCATACAAAGGTGGTAAGTTTGAGAATACATAGATTTATCAGCATGCTCAAAAATGAAGGAAAATGTTACTACATTGCCTTAAGACAGCTCTTTGAAATTCATGTTTAAATAACTATATAATTTTTTAGTCCTTTAGTTAAACTCTCAAATTTTCTTAATTTCTGCCAAGTTTATACTATCAAAGTGTGCCTTTGATCAAAATTACATTCTTCAATTTCATTTTTCAAAAGCACCACACTGAAAAGAAGTGTCAAGATTTCCAAAGTACTTTCAGATTAGATCAGATCACATCAGTCGCTCAGTCGTGTCTGACTCTTTGTGACCCCATGAATCGCAGCATGCCAGGCCTCCCTGTCCATCACTAACTCCTGGAGTTCACTCAGACTCACATCCATCGAGTCAGTGATGCCATCCAGCCATCTCATCCTCTGTCGTCCCCTTCTCCTCCTGCCCCCAATCCCTCCCAGCATTAGAGTCTTCTCCAATGAGTCAACTCTTCGCATGAGGTGGCCAAAGTACTGGAGTTTCAGCTTTAGCATCATTCCTTCCAAAGAACACCAAGGGCTGATCACCTTCAGAATGGACTGGTTGGATCTCCTTGCGGTCCAAGGGACTCTCAAAAGTCTTCTCCAACACCACAGTTCAAAAGCATCAATTCTTCGGCATGCACCCTTCTTCACAGTCCAACTCTCACATCCATACATGACCACTGGAAAAACCAGAGCCTTGACTAGACGAACCTTTGTTGGCAAAGTAATGTCTCTGCTTTTGAATATGCTATCTAGGTTGGTCATAACTTTCCTTCCAAGGAGTAAGCATCTTTTAATTTCATGGCTGCAGTCACCATCTGTAGTGATATTGGAGCCCAGAAAAATAAAGTCTGACACTGTTTCCACTGTTTCCCCATCTATTTCCCATGAAGTGGTGGGACCGGATGCCATGATCTTCGTTTTCTGAATGTT
Source organism: Bos taurus (assembly GCF_002263795.3). NCBI lineage: Eukaryota > Metazoa > Chordata > Mammalia > Artiodactyla > Bovidae > Bos > Bos taurus. Next base: position 64,302,428 of record NC_037334.1, read on the forward strand.
GAGCTTTAAACCAACTTTTTCACTCTCCACTTTCACTTTCATCAAGAGGCTTTTTAGTTCCTCTTCACTTTCTGCCATAAGGGTGGTGTCATCTGCATATCTGAGGTTATTGATATTTCTCTCGGCAATCTTGATTCCAGCTTGTGTTTCTTCCAGTCCAGCTTTTCTCATGATGTACCCTGCATATAAATTAAACAAACAGGGTGACACTATACAGCCTTGACGAACTCCTTTTCCTATTTGGAACCAGTCTGTTGTTCCATGTCCAGTTCTAACTGTTGCTGCCTGACCTGCGTACAAATTTCTCAAGAGGCAGGTCAGGTGGTCTGGTATTCCCATCTCTTTTAGAATTTTCCAGTTTATTGTGATCCACACAGTCAAAGGCTTTGGCATAGTCAATAAAGCAGAAATAGATGTTTTTCTGGAACTCTCTTGCTTTTTGGATGATCCAGCAGATGTTGGCAATTTGATCTCTGGTTCCTCTGCCTTTTCTAAAACCAGCTTGAACATCAAGAAGTTCACGGTTCACATATTGCTGAAGCCTGGCTTGGAGAATTTTGAGCATTACTTTACTAGTGTGTGAGATGAGTGCAATTGTGCAGTAGTTTGAGCATTCTTTGGCATTGCCTTTCTTTGGAATTGGAATGAAAACTGCCCTTTTCCAGTCCTGTGGCCACTGCTGAGTTTTCCAAATGTGCTGGCATATTGAGTGCAGCACTTTCACATCATCTTTCAGGATTTGGAATAGCTCAACTGGAATTCCATCACCTCCCCTAGCTTTGTTCGTAGTGATGCTTTCTAAGGCCCACTTGACTTCACATTCCAGGATGTCTGGCTCTAGGTCAGTGATCACACCGTCGTGATTATCTGGGTTGTGAAGCTCTTTTTTGTACAGTTCTGTGTATTCTTGCCATCTCTTCTTAATATCTTCTGCTTCTGTTAGGGCCATACCATTTTTGTCCTTTATCAAGCTCATCTTTGCATGAAATGTTCCTTTGGTATCTCTGATTTTCTTGACGAGATCCCTAGTCTTTCCCATTCTGTTGTTTTCCTCTATTTCTTTGCATTGATCGCTGAAGAAGGCTTTCTTATCTCTTCTTGCTATTCTTTGGAACTCTGGATTCAGATGTTTATATCTTTCATTTTCTCCTTTGCTTTTCGCTTCTCTTCTTTTCACAGCTATTTGTAAGCCTCCCGAGACAGCCATTTTGCTTTTTTGCATTTCTTTTCTATGGGAATGGTCTTGATCCCTGTCTCCTGTACAATGTCACGAACCTCATTCCATAGTTCATCAGGCACTCTATCTATCAGATCTAGGCCCTTAAATCTATTTCTCACTTCCACTGTATAATCATAAGGGATTTGATTTAGGTCCTACCTGAATGGTCTAGTGGTTTTCCCTACTTTCTTCAATTTAAGTCTGAATTTGGCAATAAGGAGTTCATGGTCTGAGCCACAGTCAGCTCCTGGTCTTGTTTTTGCTGACTGTATAGAGCTTCTCCATCTTTGGCTGCAAAGAATATAATCAATCTGATTTCGGTGTTCACCATCTGGTGATGTCCGTGTATAGAGTCTTCTCTTGTGTTGTTGGAAGAGGTGTTTGTTATGACCAGTGCATTTTCTTGGCAAAACTCTATTAGTCTTTGCCCTGCTTCATTCTGTACTCCAAGGCCAAATCTGCCTGTTACTCCAGGTGTTTCTTGACTTCCTACTTTTGCATTCCAGTCCCCTATAATGAAAAGGACATCTTTTTGGGGTGTTAGTTCTAGCAGGTCTTGTAGGTCTTCATAGAACTGTTCAACTTCAGCTTCTTTAGCGTTACTGGTTGGGGCATAGACTTGGATTACTGTGATATGGAATGGTTTACCTTGGAAATGAACAGAGATCATTCTGTCGTTTTTGAGATTGCATCCAAGTACTGCATTTTGGACTCTTTTGTTGACCATGATGGCTACTCCATTTCTTCTGAGGGATTCCTGCCCGCAGTAGTAGATATAATGGTCATCTGAGTTAAATTCACCCAGTCCAGTCCATTTCAGTTCGCTGATTCCTAGAATGTCGACATTCACTCTTGCCATCTCTTGTTTGACCACTTCCAATTTGCCTTGATTCATGGACCTGACATTCCAGGTTCCTATGCAATATTGCTCTTTATAGCATCGGACCTTGCTTCTTTCTATCACCAGTCACATCCACAGCTGGGTATTGTTTTTGCTTTGGCTCCATCCCTTCATTCTTTCTGGAGTTATTTCTCCACTGATCTCCAGTAGCATATTGGGCGCCTACTGACCTGGGGAGTTTCTCTTTCAGTATCCTATGATTTTGCCTTTTCATACTGTTCATGGGGTTCTCAAGGGAAGAATACTGAAGTGGTTTGCCATTCCCTTCTCCAGTGGACCACATTCTGTCAAATCTCTCCACCATGACCCGCCTGTCTTGGGTTGCCCCACGGGCATGGCTTAGTCTCTTTGAGTTAGACTTAGACAACTGTAAAACATCCTTGGACATCCATTTAACAACTGGAAAGTGATTTCAAGATTTAAGTACTAGTGGCATCACCTTGGAAAAATAATTTACTTCTCAATATTATTTCCTTTATCTAAAAATGGGGCTGATACCACCTACCACTCAAGTGTCTTGAGATTATATATATATATATATATATATATATATATATGGATATTTATCTAAAATAGGAACCTGGCCAATACTCTGTAGAAATCTAAGTGGGAAAATAATTTGAAAAAGAATAGATATCCATTGTGTATCTATTGTGTGTACACTGAAATATATTCAGTGTATAACTGAACCATTTTGCTATACACCTGAAACTAACACATTCTCTAGCAGTGGCTGGCCAAGTCCAGAAATAATTCTGCCTTTTATCAGCAGCTCAAAATGGGGAGGTGAGGGGAGTGGGGGAAGGTGATAGGTACTGAATATTTAAAAATTAATATATTTTATCTCATTTTTGTGAATAATATAAAAATTCTAAAGGGCTAACACATTATTTCTTAAACAGTTATTGACATCTTGGTATAAAGTTTACATGCAATTAAATGGAGGGTTTGAATCATTGATCAAGACGGTAGTTTTCTTCCTTGACACTGATGCAAGGTAACAATGGAAAGTAGGAAAAGAGCTTTTGAAGAGTACTATCAGAAGAATATCTGCTGAACTTGACAATGTGACTCAATTCAGCCCTAAAACTACCTGGGACTGATGTGCATTTCTAGCCAATGGTGCTCACTAAAACTTCTCATACTTTTACAAATACTTATTTAGTGCCTAAGAAACACAAGCTGGAATCAAGATTGCCAGGAGAAATATCAATAACCTCAGATATGCAGATGACACCACCCTTATGGCAGAAAGTGAAGAGGAACTCAAAAGCCTCTTGATGAAAGTGAAAGTGGAGAGTGAAAAAGTTGGCTTAAAGCTCAACATTCAGAAAACGAAAATCATGGCATCCGGTCCTACCACTTCATGGGAGATAGATGGGGAAACAGTGTCAGACGTTATTTTTCTGGGCTCCAAAATCACTACAGATGGTGACTGCAGCCATGAAACTAAAAGACGCTTACTCCTTGGAAGGAAAGTTATGACCAACCTAGATAGCATATTCAAAAGCAGAGACATTACTTTGCCAACAAAGGTTCGTCTAGTCAAGGCTATGGTTTTTCCAGTGGTCATGTATGGATGTGAGAGTTGGACTGCGAAGAAGGCTGAGCGCTGAAGAATTGATGCTTTTGAACTGTGATGTTGGAGAAGACTCTTGAGAGTACCTTGGACTGCAAGGAGATCCAACCAGTCCATTCTGAAGGAGATCAGCCCTGGGTGTTCATTGGAAGGACTGATGCTAAAGCTCAAACTCCAATACTTTGGCCACCTCATGCGAAGAGTTGACTCATTGGAGAAGACTCTGATGCTGGGAGGGATTGGGAGCAGGAGGAGAAGGGGACGACAGAGGATGAAATGGCTGGATGGCATCACTGACTCAATGGACGTGAGTCTGAGTGAACTCCGGGAGTTAGTGATGGACAGGGAGGCCTGGCGTGCTGCGATTCATGGGGTCGCAAAGAGTCAGACACGACTGAGCGACTGATCTGATCTGATCTGATGTGACAAGTACTATTCTGAGTCTTTAGATACAACAATATACTTTTAAAGGATAATTTTTAAAAAGCTGCAAAATCAGGACTTTCACACAGATATGACATGACCATATATTAAGGGTTTTATTTAACTGATTACTAATAAAGAACCAGGGAGATATTAAACCAGGAAGTTCAAAGAACAGGCACATTTAATAATTATGAGTATTTAAATCAGTTTGTAAATAAATGCAAAATTGGTTTCTTCCACAGAAGAGGAGGCAAGTCAGAACAAAAATTCTGACCTTCATGGCTTTATATCCTGGTGGAAATAAACAAACGGTATATGGTACATTTGATTGTTTGGGAAGTACAAGGGGTATTGGGTTCAATTATTGACTCACTGGTTTGAGAAGATTTTGAAAAGGGAATATGTTAATATCTGAACCCAAGTATCTTTTTTTTTTTTTGAACCCAATTTTCTTATGTAAAGTTTAGGAAATCAGACTTCAATTGTAATAAACTTCAAGTTCCTTCTATCTCTAATTTTTATCCCTCTAATTTTATCCTGGTGTTGAGAAGTCTGTCTTGTATATTTTACCAGATAATTCAAGACTCCCTTACCTATAGGCTTAAGAACTATTACTGCTGAACCTAAGTGAGAAGAGAAGTATTTCTCTGATAGCTCAGTTGGTAAAGAATCTTCCTGAAATACAAGAGACCCCAGTTCAATTCCTGGGTCAGGAAGACCCGCTGGAGAAGAGACAGGCTACCCACCCCAGTATTCTTGGGCTTCCCTTGTGGCTCAGCTGGTAAAGAATCTGCCTGCAATTCAGGAGACCTGGGTTCAATCCCTGGGTTGGCAAAGTCCCCTGGAGAAGGGAAAGGGTATCCACTCCAGTTTTCTGGCCTAGAGAATTCCTTGGACTCTAGTCCATGGGGTCACAAAGAGTCAGACATGACTTGAGAAACTTTCACTTCAGTGGTAAATGCTCACAATGCATGATTCAGCACTGGAAGAAATCTCAGAACTGGAATTCAAGCCAGGACAGACTTTACTCACAAAATCCATGTATCATACTAGACTTATGTACCTACTTATTATTCATTTGACTTCTCTGCTCATTCATTTGTTCCTGATGTCATGCATTCACTGTCACACACACACATTCCTTCACTCAATGCAGATGAAAATTCAAGAGTTAATGACATCATTTGTAGAAGTTATCCTACCATTGGGTTGCTCATAGATTGGAGGGGATGACTACACAGACATACACGCAGGGTCACGTGGATGGCACACAAGTATATTTGGCACACTATGTAGACAGCAAGCATCAGAGAATGTTCATGGCAGGAGGTAGAAAGTAATAGGGTTTTTAAAGGAAAAGTGTACTTTTAAAAGGTAGATAATCTGAGATCATTCAATTCAGGTAGGAAGAAATGCACAATGTTTCAAATCTAAAATGATCATTGATGACAGTGGGGATCTATTCTTTTGCCTACATAGTCATTGTTTTTATTCTGGTACAGAGCCCCAATTTTCCTTTGGGGAGCTACCCCCTCACTCACCCTCAGGTGATACTATGCTCAGGATGTTAGGAATGGCATCTGGTTTTGGTGTGGCTCATCAAAATTGGACGTCCTCCCTGGAGGGAAGGGAACAGTTAGGGAGTTTAGGATCAACATGTACACACTGTTGTATTTAAGATGGATAACCAATAAGAACCTACTGTATAGCACAGGGAACTCTGCTCAATGTTATATGGTAACCTGGATGGGAGGGGAGTTTGGGGGAGAATAGATATATGTATGGCTAAGTCCCTTTGCTATTCACCTGAAACAATGTTAATCAGCTATACTTCAATATAAAATAAAAGTTAAAAAATAAAAATAAAACTCAACATACTCCCTATTAGCTACTTGATTCAGTTCAAAAAGGAGGTCAATTCTGAACTATTAGCAAAGAATAGCACCCTTTTCTGCAGAGATTGCTAGGTTTTTTTAGGGAATAAGCCTGGAGATGCCAAGAACTGTAATTCCAGTGAGAACTGGCCTGAGGAGAAAACCAACATGGAAAAAATTAGAGCAATCTCTGGTGATTTGAACACCTGGATCCAGCCAAGTCTAAAACCAACCAGAGTTACTCCCTGAACTTCCCGATTGCTTTGCTTGAGCCAAGAAATTCTTTCTGCTCCAGCCAATGTTACTTAGGTTTTCTGTTACTTTAAACTATTATTTAAAAATACATGCCGATAAGACAATGAAAAATAAAAACAGTTAATCCTGGAACAAAGAGTATACTATGTAGAAAAGTGAAATAAAATTGAAAAGTAACTTGGGACAGGAAAGGCTCAATAAAAGATTACGTGATCAAATTTTATATTACAGCAGGTATTCTCAAATTGTTACATGCATCACAACCTCCTGTATTTGTTAAAATACACATTGCTGAGTTCCATGTTCAGAGTTTGACACCAAGCCCAATGGCAGCCAACCAAAGGCCCGGACAGCAACCTATGGCTCAAAAAGATGAGCAAAAACAATAGGAGTCCTCCCTCAATTGATCTGATTTAAACATGTAATGAGAAGACATTTGGCCATGGAAGTTGGATTTGGCAGATCTAGATACAGGGAGAAGCCAGGGTAATCCTAATGGGCCACAAACAAGCTCAATAGTTAAAATAGATTTCAGCCCTTCCTGGGCTAAGAAAATCAAATACTGTCAGTACTTTCCATCTCAATTCCACTTTGTCCACTGTGAAGGCTTTATTCTCAAGTAGGCTTCCTACCAAATGAAGACAAAGATAGTCACCAGCAGAACCAGGCTCACATCATCACAGATCAGTAACCGTTGGACAAAGCTGGCTTTTCTTTCTGAATATTTCAAACTGAAGTTCCAGTAGCTTATCTGATTGGTCTGACTCAGGCCAAATGCCCAGACCTATCGCCAAGACCAGAATTTAACAGGGCCACTGGCCAGGACTCCCATCCATTCAATTCTTGGAATTTGGTATGGAAGTCAGTCTGCATATGAGCAAGGGTGTCTTAAAAGTGGGGAGAGGAATGTATTATTTATCAAGGAAAGAGATTCTGAGAAGGCAGAAACTACCATGTCCAGTTTAACACACAGCACAGATTGCCTGCCCAACTTTTGTCCTTCTCAAGAAAGCCATCCTCAGGCCATGCTGGCTGGAGTCTCCTTATGCTGTTAGGTTCTATATCACTTGAGCAAAATAGCATCAAGAGGATGCATCTGGAAAATTCAACATGTTAAGGACTATTAACCAACATATATGATAGTCTTAACTAGAGTAGAGGTAGAGAAGGAAAAGAGGCAAGATAGGGGAAAAAAGGGTTGGGAGAAGTCCTGCTTTGGGTTATACTGGGTTATAAAGACATTTTCTGACATTCTTCACTTTGACAGGCTTATAAAGCAAGTGAGAATGTACTTTGTTTGTGAGAACTTTTCCTTCTAATAATACCTTGCTCTCACAGAGCACCTCACTTTTCCAAGATCTCAGAGGGTGTGACAAACCTAGTGTTCCTGTGATATTTGACTTATTCCTTTCAGGGGAGAAGATCTAGGCAAGTGGGAATCATGGTACAATCTTACATAGGCTAGGATTTGAAGTGATTAGCATCCTAAGGCGTTAATGCCAGTTTTCTCTATTTCCTTCTCATTTCCAAGAAATGACTAATATTAGGGGGGAAATGAAGCTAAGCTTGCGTTTTCATCATGTTAAATTTTACTTCTTTAATACACATTTTGATAATAACTATCAAAATTGCCATAAACATCAATGAAAAAAGAAATAAAGAAGCTGATGATGCTACTTGCCTTGGATTCTGGGGAGAGTACAGACAAGACAGTCTAAATCCACTGCTATTTTGATGCCAGTCTATAGGCTGCAAGTGGATCACTCAAAGATACAAGAGTGACTAAGACTGTTTTGTTTTTGATGTTGATAGAGTGACTCAATCCAGTGGTTAAAAAAAAAATAAGAGAGAGTGTTACTGAACCTGATAAAAGAGCTTTATAAAGTTACAACTCTCACATGTGCTGCATTCCTCCAGTTAATGATGTCTGTAGTGCCAAAAAGAATAGTGGCCATGAGAAACCCAGAGCAAAAAGTTATTTTGTAGGTATTAGAAAAATATCGGATTTCTTTCTTCCATGAAAATTATTTGTACCTAGACAACTTCTACTGATCCTCAAACATCTTGCCTTTACTCTTTAAAAAAAATTTTTTTTAGCTGAAGTATAGTTGGTTTCCAATATTGTGTTAGTTTCTGCTGTACAAGGTGAATCAGAAATGTGTGTGTGTGTGAAAGTGAAAGTCATTCAATTGTGTCTGACTCTTTGCGACCCCATGGACTGTACAGCCCATGGAATTCTCCAGGCCAGAATACTGGAGTGGGTAGCATTTCCCTTCTCCAGGGAATCTTTGCAATCCAGGGATCGAACCCAGGTCTCCCGCACTGCAGGTGGATTCTTTACCAGCTGAGCCACAAGGGAAGCCCAACTATACTGGAGTGGGTAGTCTATCCCTTCTCCAGCAGATCTTCCCAACCCAGGAACTGAATCAGGGTCTCCTGCATTGCATGCGGATTCTTTACCAACTGAGCTATCAGGGAAGCATGCATGCATACTCGTGTATGTGTCTGTGTGTGTAACTACCCACTTCCTTTTGGACCTCCCTCCCACCCACCCCCATTCACATCCCAACAGGTCACCACAGAGCACCAGATTTGAGCTCCCTGTGCTATACAGCAGCTTCCCACTAGCTATCTACTGCACACATGGTAGTGTATACATGTCAATCCCAATATCCCAATTTGTCCCATCTCCTTCCCTCCGACCATGTCCATACATTTATGTCTGTATCTCTAATCCTGCCCCCTAAAAATAGGTTCATTGGTATCATTTTTCTATATTCTGCATGTATGTGTTAACATACAATATTTGATTTCCTCTGCCTTACTTCACTCTGTATAACAGTATATAGGCCCATCCACATCTCTGCAAAATGACCCAATTTCATTGCTTTTCAGTACAGTTAGTTGCTTGGTCGTGGCTAACTCTTTGTGATCCCATGACCTGTGCACGCCAGGCTTCCCTGTCCTTCACCAGCTCCCAGAGCTTGCTGAAACTCATATGCATTGAGTTGGTGATGCCATTCAACCATCTCATCCTCTGTCATCCCCTTTTCCTCCTGCCTTCAATCTTTCCCAGCATCAGGGTCTTTTCAAATAAGTCAGTTCTTCACATCAGGTGGCCAAAGTATTTGAGTTTCAGCTTCAGTACCAGTCCTTCTAATGAATATTCAAGACTGATTTCCTTTAGGATTGACTAGTCTGATCTCCTTGCAGTCCAAGGGACTCTCAAGAGTCTCCTCCAACACCACAGTTCAAAAACATCAATTCAGAGAACAAGATGTTGGAGGAGTAGGTGGACATGGAGTACATCTCTCTGCACAGATACATCAGGAATACACGTGATTTCAGACACAGAAGTGCATGTAGAACACCAGCTGAGAGCAGACAGGAGTACCTGATCAGTGGAAAAGAATATATAGAACCACACAAAGCTCAAGATCAAGCCCTGAGCCTTTGGAGTGGGAGCACTGACTACCAGAGAACTAACTCTAGGGATATTGAATAATGAGAATGCACACAGAGGAAAACCACTTGAATACAAGGCCTGGAACCACCTAACCACCAGTAGCAGCCTGTGAAGGATACCTCATCTAAACAACAAGCAAAACAAAATACAAACCCAGTCATCAGCAAACAGGATTATCACCTCACTTAACCTTGCCCATCAGAGGAAAAACAAACAAACCTCAGCACAAATCTCCCCATTACACAAACCACCAGGCCAAACTTAGGATGGCAGAAACCAAAAGGAAGAAAGAATTCAACCCTGAAGCCTGGGAAAAGGAGACCTCAAATATAGTAAGTTTAAAATAAATAATGAAAAAGCAGAGAAATACTACACAAATGAAGGAACAAACTAGAAACACAGAAGTCCAAATAAATGAAGAGGAAATAGGCAAACTACCTGAAAAAGAATTCAGAATAATGATAGTAAAGATGATCAAAAACCTTGAAAACAGAATGGGGAAAATGCAAGAATCAATTAACAAAGACCTAGAAGAATTAAAGAATAAACATAAAGAGACAAACAACACAATTACTGAAATTAAAAATACTCTATAAGGTATCAATAGCAGAATATCTGAAGCAGAAGAATGAATCAGTGAGCTGGAAGATAAAATGGTGGAAATAATTTCTGAAGAGCAGAATAAAGTAAAAAGAATGACAAGAACTGAGGATAGTCTCAGAGACCTCTGGGACAATATCAAATGCATCAGCATTAGAATTATACAGGTCCCAGAAGAAGAGAAAAAGAAAGGGTATGAGAAAATTTTTGAAGAGATTACAGTTGAAAATTTCCCTAACATGGAAAGAGTCAATAAAGTCCAAGAGGCACAGAGAGTCCCACACAGGATACCCAAGGAGAAAGAGACCAAGACACATACTAATCAAACTAACAAAGACTGAACACAAAGAAAGAATATTAAAAGCAGCAATGGAAAAGCAGCAAGTAACATACAAGGGAAACCCCCATATGTTTAACAGCTGATCTTTCAGCAGAAACTCAGCAGGCCAGGAGGGGATGGAAGGATATATTTAAAGTACTGAAAGGGAAAAATCTACAACCAAGATTACTGTACCCATCATTCAAAATTGATGGAGAAATAAAAAGCTTTTCAGACAAGCAAAAGTTAAGAGAATTCAGTGCCACCAAATCAGCTTTACAACAAATGTTAAAGGGACATATATAATCAAGAAATACAAGAGAAGAAAATGATCTAAAAAATCAACCCAAAACAATTAAGAAAATGGTGATAGGAACATATATATCAATAATTACTTTAAATGTAAATGGATTAAATGCTCCAACCAAAAGACACAGACTGGCTAAATGGATACAAAAACAAGACACACATATATGCTGTATATAAGAAATCTACTTCAGACCTCAAAACACATATAGACTGAAAGTGAGAGGATGGAAAAATATTTCCCATGCAAATGGGAAGCAAAAGAAAGCTGGAGTAGCAATTCTCATATCAGACAAAATAGACCTTAGTTCAGTTCAGTCGCTCAGTTGTGTCCGACTCTTTGTGACCCCATGAATCGCAGCACGCCAGGCCTCCCGGTCCATCACCAACTCCGGAGTTCACTCAAACACGTCCGTCGAGTCGGTGATGCCATCCAGCCATCTCATCCTCTGTTGTCCCCTTTTCCTCCTGCCCCCAATCCCTCCCAGCATCAGGGTCTTTTCCAATGAGTCAACTCTTTGCATGAGGTGGCCAAAGTATTAGAGTTTCATCTTTAGCAGCATTAAAATAAAGAATATTACATGAGATAAGGAAGGACACTACATAATGATCAGGGATCAATCCAAGAGGAAGACATGACAATTGTAAATATCTAGGTCAAATATGCAGATGACACCACCCTTATGGAAGAAAGTGAAGAACTAAAGAGCCTCTTGATGAAAGTAAAAGAGGAAAGTGAAAAAGTTAATTTAAAGGTCAATATTCAGGAAACTAAGATCATGGCATCCAGTCCCATCACTTCATGGCAAATAGATGGGGAAACAGTGGCTGACTTTATTTTGGGGGGCTCCAAAATCACCACAGATGGTGATTGCAGCCATGAAATTAAAAGACTCTTACTCCTTGGAAGGAAAGTTATGACCAACCTAGATAGCATATTGAAAAGCAGAGACATTACTTTGCCAACAAAGGTCCGCCTAGTCAAGGCTGTGGTTTTTCCAGTAGTCATGTATGGATATGAGAGTTGGACTACAAAGAAAGCTGAGCACCGAAGAATTGGATGCTTTTGAACTGTGGTGTTGGAGAAGACTCTTGAGAGTCCCTTGGGCTGCAAGGAGATCCAATCAGTCCATCCTAAAGGAGATCAGTCCTGGGTGTTCATTGGAAGGACTGATGTTGAAGTTGAAACTCCAATACTTTGGCCATCTGATGTGAAGAGTTGACTCATTTGCAAAGACCCTGATGCTGGGAAAGATTGAGGGCAGGAGGAGAAGGGGATGACGGAGGATGAGATGGTTGGATGGCATCATCAACTTGATGGATGTGGGTTTGGGTGGACTCTGGGAGTTGGTGATGGACAGGGGGGCTGGCGTGCTGTGGTTCCCTGGTTCCATTGTCCCTGGTTGCAGGGAGTTGGACATGACTGAGCGACTGAACTGACTGAACTGATTACTGAAGAAATCAAATAGGAAATCAAAAGTTTTCTAGAAACAAATGACAATGAAAACATGACAACTCAAAACCTATGGGATGCGTCAAAAGTAGTTCTAAGAGGGAAGTTTATAGCAATACAATCCTACCTCAAGAGACAAGAAAAACATTGAATGGACAACCTAACTTTATACCTAAAACAACTGGAAAAAGAAGAATCAAAAAATCTCAAAATTAGTAGAAGGAAAGAAACAAGTGAAAATAAAATGAAATAATAGTAATGATTAATAAAACTAAAAGCTTGTTCTTTGAGAAGATAAACAAAATTGAAAAACCCTTAGCCAGACTCACCACAAAAAAAAGAGAGAAGAATCAAATCAACAAAATTAGAAATGAAAAAGGAGAGGTTACAACAGACAATGCAGAAATACAAAGGATTATAGGAGACTATTATGAACAACTATATGGCAATAAAATGGATAACCTGGAAGAAATGGACAGATTCTTAGAAAAGTTTAATCTCCTAAGACTGAAACCGAAAGGAATAGAAATTATGAACAACACAATTATAAGCAGTGAAATCGAAGCTGTGGTCAAAAATCTCCCAAAAAACAAAAGCCAAGGACCAGATGGCTTCACAGGAGAATTCTATCAAACATTTAAAGAAAAACTAATGCCTATCCTTCAAAAACTCTTTCAAAAAATTGCAGAGGAAGGAACACTTTCAAACTCATTCTACGAGGCTACCATCACCCTGATATCAAAACCAGACAAAGACAACACACAAAAAAGAAAACTACAGATCAATATCACTGAAGAACATAGATGCAAAAATCCTCAACAAAATTTTAGCAAACAGAATTCAGCAACACATCAAAAAGCTCATACACCATGATCAAGTTGGGTTTATTCCAGGGATGCAAGGATTCTTCAATATACAGAAATCAATCAATGTGATACACCATATTAAAAAATTGAAAGATAAAAACCATACATTAATCTCAATAGATGCAGAAAAAGTCTTTGACAAAATTCAGCACCCATTTATGATTAAAACTCTTCAAAGAATGGGCATAGAAGGAGTGTACCTCAACATAGTAAAGGCTATATATGATAAGCCTATAGCAAACATTATTCTCAATGGTGAAAAATTGAAAACATTTCCCCTAATCAGGAACAAGACAAGGATGTCCCCTTTCACCACTATTATTCAACATAGTTTTGGAAGTCCTAGCTATAGCAATCAAAGAAGAAAAAGAAATAAAAAGAAAACATTGGAAAAGAAGAAGTAAAGCTCTCACTGTTTGCAGATGACATGATACTATACACAGAAAACCCTACAGATACTATCAGAAAATTACTAGAGCTAATCAGTGAATTTAGCAAAGTTGCAGGATATAAAATCCATACACAAAAAATCACTTGCATTCCTATATACTAACAATGAAAAATCAGAAAGAGAAATTAAGGAATCAATCCAATTCACCAGTGCAACAAAAAGAATAAAATATCTAGGAATAAACTAATGTACAGAGACAAAAGAAATGTACATAGAAAATTATAAGACAATAATGAAAGAAACGAAAGACAACATAAACAGATAGAGAGATATTCCATGTTCCTGGGTAGGAAGAATCAATATTGTGAAAATGACTGCACTACAAAATGCAATCTACAGATTCAATGTGATCCCTATCAAATTACCAACAGCATTTTTCACAGAACTAGAACAAAAAATTTCACAAGTCATATGGAAACACTATAGACTTTGAATAGCCAAAGCAGTCTTGAAAAAGGAGAATGGAGCTGGAGGAATCAACCTTCCTGACTTCAGATTATACTACAAAGCTACAGTCATCAAGACCATATGGTACTGGCACAAAAACAGAAATACAGACCAATGGAACAAGATAGGAAGCCCAGAAATAAACCCATGCATGCACCTATGGGTACCTTATTTTGACAAAGGAGGCAAGAATTTACAATGGGCAAATACAGCCTCTTCAATAACGGTGCTGGGAAAACTGGGCAACTATATGTAAAAGAATGGAATCAGAACACTTCCTAATACCACATCCAAAGATAATCTCAAAATGGATTAAAGACCTACATGTAAGACCAGAAACTATAAAACTCTTAAGAGGAAAACATAGGCAAAACACTTGATGACATAAATCAAAGCAAGATCCTCCATGACCCACCTCCTAGAATATTGGAAATAAAAACTAAACAAGTGGGACCTGATTAAACTTAAAAGCATTTGCACAGCAAAGGAAACTATAAGCAAGGTGAAAAGACAATCCTCAGAATGGGAGAAAATAACAGCAAATGAAAAAACTGACAAAGGATTAATTCCCAAAACGTACAAGCAGCTCATACAGCTCAATATCAGAAAAACAAACGACCCAATCAAAAAGTGGGGAAAAGACCTAAACAGACATTTCTCCAAAGAAATACAGATGGCTAACAAACACATCAAAAGGTGCTCAATATTGCTCATTATAAGAGAAATGCAAATCAAAACTACAATGAGATATCACCTCACACTGATCAGAATGGCCATCGTCAAAAAGTCTACAAACAAATGCTGGAGAGGGTGTGGAGAAAAAGAAATGCTCTTGAACTGTCGGTGGGAATGTAAATTGATACAGCCACTATGGGAGACCGTATGGAGATTTCTTAAAAAACTAGGAATAAAACCATCATATGACCCAGCAGTCACACTCCTAGGCATATACCCTGAGGAAACCAAAATTGAAAAAGACACATGTATCCCATTGTTCAGTGCAGCACTATTTACAATAGCTAGAACATGGAAGCAACCTAGATGTGCATCGACAGATGAATGGATAAAGAAGTGGTGGTACATATACACAATGGATATGTATCAGCCATAAAAAAGAATGCATTTGAGTCAGTTCTGAGGTGGATGAACCTAGAGACTATTATATAGAGTGAAGTAAGTCAGAAAGATAAATATCGTATTCTAATGCATATATATGGAATCTAGAAAAATGGTACTGAAGAATTTATTTACAGGGCAGCAATGGAGAAACAGAAATAGAGAATAGACTGATGGACATGGGGAGAGGGGAAGAGAGGGTGAGATGTATGGAAAGAGTAACATGGAAACTTACATTACCATATGTAAAATAGATAGCCATATAGCAAATGGGAATTTGCTATATGGCTCAGGAAATTCAAACAGGGGCTCTGAATCAACCTAGAAGGGTGAGATGGGGAGGGAGATGGGAGGGAGGTTTAAAGAGCGGGGGGCATATATATGTATACCAATGGTTGATTCATGTTGAGGTTTGACAGAAAACAACAAAATTCTATAAAGCAATTATCCTTCAATTAAAAAATAATTTTTTTTAAAAAAAGAAAAAAAATGCATCAATTTTTCAGCACTCTGCTTTCTTTATAGTCCAATTCTCACATCCATACATGACTACTGGAAAAACCATAGCTTTGACTAGACAGTCCTTTATTGGCCAAGTAATGTCTCTGCTATTTAATATGCAGTTTGGGTATGCCATAGCTTTTCTTCCAAGGAGCAAGTGTCTTATTAAATTCATGGCTGCAGTCACCATCTACAGTGATTTTGGAGCCCCCCAAAATAAACTCTATACTGTTCCCATTGTTTCCCCATCTATTTGCCATGAAGTGATGGCACTGGATGCCATGATATTTGTTTTTTGAATGTTGGCTTTTAAGCCAGCTTTTTCACTCTCTTTCACTTTCATCAGGAATGATTAATATGCCACTGTGTATATGCACCATGTCTTCCTTTTCTGATACTCTTTTCTAACTTTCGGATTTTATCAGTCCTTTGTCTGAACTCCTTTCTGCTCTCCTAGCAATTAATGAGGCCTCTCACTGCCTCTCTCCTGTATTCCTAAACCACTCTTTCTCTTCAAGGTAGCCCATCACTAGGGTTTTCTGAGCACTGAAGGCAGCATTATCTGGACACCTAAAAGGTCACTTCAGCCTTGTAACCCTCAGTGGTCCCCTGGTCTCCAGATTCAAGTCCACATTTCTTGACTGGGCAAACAGGCTTGACAATCCCTCTCTCCTCCTCAGTGCCACCATTGAGCCATCCCCACCTTCCACTGTGCTTTGGCCATGGGGAGTAAAGCATTTGCAGTTCCATCGACATGCCCAGCTCTCTCTCATCCTGATATATTTACACCTGCCACTCTCACTGCTGAGAAAATCCTGTCTTTTGCTTAACTAATCCCAACCTGTCCTCCTTGGGTCTCAGATTAAATATTATCTCCTTCTTTGCTGATTCCCCTAACTAATGTCATACTTACAGTCCCCAGGCAGTAATACATATGATGGCAGCACTTGTATATGCTCTATGTCAGTACTCATTATTCAATTGGCACATATTAATTATATACCTACTATGTAACAGGTCATGTGCTAGGTGTTGGATGTACACGGATGCAAAAAAAAAGAAAAAGTGATCTCTCCAGTACTCTAAAGCATCTCACATTTATTATCTCATTTAGTTCTTAAAAATAATCTTACAAATTACTTTGCTTCTAGCTCACCACATTGTGTTTGAATTTCCTATCACAGATCTGGCCTCTGTCACTGGAACTTAAAGTCTTTCACAAAAGAACTATATATTGTTCTTCACTGATTCTCAACTCCTGAACATAGTGCTCAGAACATGGGCTCAAAATTAATGTTTACCAAATAACGATTATCCATTTATTTCCATAGCCATACACATTTGAGCCACCCAAGTCATGTTGAAAAATACCACTTTTCCTTAGTTGGGTAGAGAAAGGAATCAGATTTTCAAAAAACTCAACTCTCTTTATCCCTTACACACACACAATACATTTTAAATAGAAAATAATAAAAACTAGCAAACATATGGAATGTTTATATATTCTGTCTTAAGCAGATTGCTTTTATCACATATGTTCTCATATGATCCTATGAGATACGCATTAAATTATGACTCACATTTTAGAGATGAGAAGATAAAGCTCAGAATTTAAGGAATGTCCTCTAGACCAAGAGCAAGTAAGTAAAATGGTGACGTTAAGGAGCAAGTACAGGTTTGTCATATCAAAAGCCTAAGCTTTTAAATATCATATCGTGTTTATCTTTCTAGTTCATTTCAGTCATTCAGTCGTATCCGACTCTGCAACCCCATAAACAGGAGCACACCAGGCCTCCCTGCCATCACCAAGTCCTGGAGTCCACCCAAACAATGTCCATTGAGACGGTGATGCCAACCAACCATCTCATCCTCTGCCATCCCCTTCTCTTCCTGCCCTCAATCTTTCCCAGCATCAGGGTCTTTTCCAATGAGTCAGCTCTTCACATCAGATGGCCAAAGTACTGGAGTTTCAGGTTCAACATCAGTCCTTCCAATGAACACCCAGGACTGATCTCCTTTAGAATGGACTGGTTGGATCTCCTTGCAGTCCAAGGGACTCTCAAGAGTCTTCTCCAACACCACAGTTCAAAAGCATCAATTCTTCGGCACTCAGCTTTCTTCACAGTCCAACTCTCACATACATACATGACTACTGGAAAAACCATAGCCTTGACTAGACAGACCTTTGTTGGCAAAAAATGTCTCTGCTTTTTATATGGTGTCTAGGTTGGTCATAACTTTCCTTCCAAGGAGTAAGCGTCTTTTAATTTCATGGCTGCAGTCACCATCTGCAGTGATTTTGGAGCCCCCAAAAATAAAGCCTGACACTGTTTCCACTGTTTCCTAATCTATTTCCCATGAAGTGATGGGACTGGATGCTATGATCTTAGTTTTCTGAATGTTGAGCTTTAAGCCAACTTTTTCACTCTCCTCTTTCACTTTCATCAAGAGGCTCTTTAGTTCTTCTTCTCTTTCTGCCATAAGGGTGATGTCATCCTGAGGTTGATATTTCTCCTGGCAATTTTGATTCCAGCTTGTGCTTCCTCCAGCCCAGCGTTTCTCATGATGTACTCTGCATATAAGTTAAATAAGCAGGGTGACAATACACAGCCTTGACGTACTCCTTTCCTATATTGAAACAGTCTGTTGTTCCATGTCCAGTTCTAACTGTTGCTTCTTGACCTGCATACAGGTGTCTCAAGAGGCAGGTCAAGTGGTCTGGTATTCCATCTCTTTCAGAATTTTCCACAGTTTATTGTGATCCACACAGTCAAAGGCTTTGGCATAGTCAATAAAGCAGAAATAGATGTTTTTCTGGAACTATCTTGCTTTTTCCATGATCCAGCAGATGTCGGCAATTTGATCTCTGGTTCCTCTGCCTTTTCTAAAACCAGCTTGAACATCTGGTAGTTCACTGTTCATGTATTGCTGAAGCCTGGCTTGGAGAATTTTGAGCATTACTTTACTAGCGTGTGAGATGAGTGCAATTGTGCGGCAGTTTGAGCATTCTTTGGCATTGCCTTTCTTTGGGATTGGAATGAAAACTGACCTTTTCCAGTCCTGTGGCCACTGCTGAGTTTTCCAAATGTGCTGGCATATTGAGTGCAGCACTTTCACAGCATCATCTTTCAGGATTTAAAATAGGTCAACTGGAATTCCATCACCTCCACTAGCTTTGTTCATAGTGATGCTTCCTAAGGCCCACTTGACTTCACATTCCAGGATGTCTGGCTCTAGATGAGTGATCACACCATGGTGATTATCTGGGTCATGAAGCTCTTTTTTGTATAGCTCTGTTGTGTATTCTTGCCACGTCTTCTTAATATCTTCTGCTTCTGTTAGGTCCCTACCATTTCTGTCCTTTACTGAGCCTATCTTTGCATGAAATGTTCCCTTGGTATCTCTGATTTTCTTGAAGAGATCTCTCGTCTTTCCCATTCTATGTTTTCCTCTATTTATTTTAAATGATCGCTGAGGAAGCTTTCTTATCTCTCCTTGCCAATCTTTGGAACTCTGTATTCAAATGAGTATATCTCCTTTTCTCCTTTGCTTTTCATTTCCCTTATTTTCACAGCTATTTATAAGGCCTCCTCAGACAGCCATTTTGCTTTTTTGCATTATTTTTTTGGGGGATGATCTTGATTCCTGTCTCCGTATCTTTCTACGTAAACAACCAAAAACCAAACCAAAAATATCTGAGAAATCAATGTGTTCATAAAACACAGTCTTCATACTAAAATCCCCTGAAGTGTTAAGTGTTAGTTGCTCAGTCATGTCCATTCTTTGTGACCCCTCCTGGCTCCCCTGTTCATGGAATTCTCTACCCAAGCATATTGTAGCGGGTAGCCAATCCCTTCTCTGGGGATATTTCCAACCCAGGGATTCTCAAAACCAACCATTAAAAACTTTTGTCAAAAAATCTTGCTTTTTTTTTTTGGCTCTGACTTATCTGAATACATTGACCCCATAATTCTCTTTGTCAATGTTTAAGCCACAGATCAGCCTTATCTTCAACATTTCTGTTACTAATGCTCTTTCCCTCTAGATGACAAAGTTGAATTTCTTACCAGCTAATCACAAAAAAAGGTAAAGGAAGGAAAAGATATTTAACATTTAAATCCATTTAGATCTAGAAGGACCTACATTAGGCTTCCCTTGGGGAAAATTTAGCCTATGTAACCTGCATAAATCCCAGGGATTCAGTAAGTCCTTAGAAGGTCAGAACTGCCTTTAAACATGCATATTTGTACAGCCAAAGATATAAACTTTCCAATATTAACCCAAGCCTCACAAGGACTATTCAATGAGTTCTACAATGTAAAATGATTTTGCAGTAGTCAAGTATGGATGTGACAGTTGGACCATAAACAAGGCTGAGCAGTGAAGAATTAATGCTTTCAAACTGTGGTGCTGGAGAATATTCTTGAGAGTCCCTTGGACAGCAAGGAGATCAAACCAGTCAATCCTAAAGTAAATCAACCCTGAATATTCATTGGAAGGACTGATGCTGAAGCTGAAGCTCCAACACTTTGGCCACCTGGTGCAAAGAGCCAAACCATTGGAAAAAAACTCTGATACTGGGAAAGAGTGACAGCAGGAGAAGGGAGTGACAGAGGATAAGATAGTTGGATGGCATCATTGACTCCATGGACATGAGTTTGTGCAAACTCTGGGAAATAGTTAGGACAGGGAAGCCTGGCGTGATGAAGTCCATGGAGTCACAAAGAGTTGGACAGAACTGAGTGATGTAACAATGCTGCAATGTAACTTACAGAAAGCTTCTGAAAAGTGCCACACTCTACTCTATCCCTCACTTCGACACTTATAAGCTGATGTCCCAAACCACTTGATGTTACTTTCAGCTGGAGGTCCTCTCTGTCAGCCTGTATGTATCTTAAATCAATCTCCCTCTTGCCTGGTATACACCCCATCTTCTGGTTTCTCCATTATTCCCTTCCCATGAATTAACCCAAATCCCCTTTAAAGTTTGGGGATGGGGACCGATGGAAATATTAACCACAGTACATTATTAAACCAAGGTCCTCAGTTCAGTAGCTCAGTCGTGTCCAACTCTTTGTGACCACATGAATTGCAGCACACCAGGCCTCCCTGTCCATCACCAACTCCCAGAGTTACTCAAACTCTTGTCCATCAAGTCGGTGATGCCACCCAGCCATCTCATCCTCCATCATCCCCTTCTCCTCCTGCCCCCAATCCCTCCCAGCATCAGAGTCTTTTCCAATGAGTCAACTCTTCCCATGAGGTGGCCAAAGTATTGGAGTTTCAGCTTTAGTGTCAGTCCTTCCAATGAACACCCAGGGCTGATCTCCTTCAGAATGGACTGGTTCAAACTCCTTGCAGTCCAAGGGACTCTCAAGAGTCTTCTCCAACACCACAGTTCAAAAGCATCAATTCTTCGGTGCTCAGCTTTCTTCACAGTCCAACTCTCACATCCATACATGACCACTGGAAAAACCATAGCCTTGACTAGGCAGACCTTTGTTGGCAAAGTAATGTCTCTGCTTTTCAATATGCTATCTAGGTTGGTCATAACTTTCCTTCCAAGGAGAAAGCGTCTTTTAATTCCATGGCCACAATCACCATCTGCAGTGATTTTGGAGCCCCCCAAAATAAAGTCTGACACTGTTTCCACTGTTTCCCCATCTATTTCCCATGAAGTGATGGGACCAGATGCCATGATCTTCGTTTTCTGAATGTTGAGCTTTAAGCTAACTTTTTCACTCTCCTCTTTCACTTTCATCAAGAGGCTCTTTAGTTCCTCTTCACTTTCTGCCATAAGGGTGGTGTCATCTGCATATGTGAGGTTATTGATATTTCTCCTGGCAATCTTAAGTACATACAAAAAACAGACAATGAGACAAAGTACAGTGCCACAATCTTTCTCAGCTTTAATGATTTCTTTAAAAAATGACTTTTCTGAAAATTGAGAATTTGAGACCTAAAAAGACAAAGACCATTATCACAGCCTGAAACCATTCCAGATCTGTGAATAAGAACCCTAATCCCTTGCTTGCAGTCCATAGGACCTCCTGGAAGACTAAATGGCAACAAATAAAGCCAGTGAGACACATGGTTGTATGAACACAAAGCCCATGAGGTCTCCACAGCAGAGACTCGTCAGAGACCATCTTCTGCTGAGCTGGGCTCTGAGGAATGCAGACATTGACCCAGCACACCCGAACCACAGCCAAGAAAAATCTCTCATCTCCTCAAGCCATCACCCTACCCTCTCCAATTCTGTGCTTCACGCTCCATGAATGGCCTGGCTGATTTCATTTAATCAAGCACATTATGCATTTATTGCCTCATTTTTTCACCCTGTTGTAGGGATTATTACTTGAATAAGTCTCAGTGGATAGGAAATGAACAGGAAAGCATCACTTACAGACTTGTTAGTGAGACACGGTTTCCTTGCATTAAGATCTTCATAAACCTTGAATAAACCAAATTCTTCCTTATTTATGTCAAAGAAAAGAAAGAAATATTGCATGCACATGTATACATACACATGTACATACACACATTAATACACACCCACATATATAAATATGTATGTACATAACTAAAAGGCTCCTCTCTTAGGAATTCTCTAGCAGTACACTTCCTCAGAGTATAATTTTAAGTGAAAGAACAGGAGATGTTGCCATGAAACACCCTCAACCCTACTTGGCAGTGAGCACCTCAACTCCGAGTCACTGGTCTGCATCACCCTGACAGTGAAGTAACAAAAAACGTCAGCAGCACCTGTGTGCTCATATTGCCTGGAATTTAATAATCAAGCATTCTCCCACACTTTTTTTCAGAATTTCTACCGGAAAAAAAAAAAGTGTCATGAATACACTGGAACCTCTTCACCCTCTACTAGCCTCCACCTCATTCTCTTCCACCCTTGCAGGAAACCACTACTTTGAAATAAGTGCATAACTCTCCCATTCACGTTCTTATGTTTATTACATATGTTCATAATATTAATTTACATAATCAACATAACATTTTGTACATTTTTAACATTTTCATATGGGTCACATTTTCACCATTGGCTTTTGAAATGCAGTGGATTTTAGTTTTGTCTCTACTGACATACTGATGTAAAGTCATTTATTGTAAATGGCTAGTATAAGTTTATTGTAAATGTACTATATTATTATCACTGTAAACCTATCCTATTGTCATAAAAAGTTACCAGAATTCATTAACTCATTCACTGATTAGTGGACATTTGTTTCCAGTTTTTACCATGGCAACAATGATGCAATAGATGTTCTCAGATGTGTCTTCTTTGGCACAGAATACTAGTTTTCCTAGAATATAACCCTGAATATATATGTACAATAGCTGGCTATTAGGGTATGCCAATATTCATCCTCATTAGATATTGACAAAGTGCATGACACACCAATTTCTCTGAGTCACAAACAAGTATTCACTCCTACCCTGAGGAGATAAGGCTCCAACCCATGTTGTCTCCTTACCCAAGGATTTTCTACACGAAGTCTCAAAGAGACCATTTAGCTTCAGATTGGTGCAGACACGGTATGGGAAATTCCAGAGATACACATTCTGCTGCTGTTTCTTCCATTACTCCTAGTGTGACCAGTTTCTCTAAGCTTCTTGCCCCCGTATGTGCAATGAAGACAAGACCACTACCACCTATTAGAGCAACTGTCAGAATTAAAGGAAACGTTGTGGTTACAGCATCTGGATAGTGCCTGACTACCTTTGGGTCACTCAGTGAGTGAATGAGTGTCTTTTTTTTATTTAATTGTTGACTTCTATGCTATAGATCCCAAAGTGCTTTGGGGGTTTCACAGGCAATGTGAAACTGAACAGATCATGAGAAACTAATGAAAAAGAGACAATTGCCAAGGTTTGCCCATGTACTGAGGTTTCACAAAAGGGTCAAGGAAAACCTCAGGGGTATCAGAGCTTGGGTGACACTCAAAGTAACAGAAATAGGTCCTGCATTCATGCTGCAAGACTCCATAAGGGTTCTTTCTTCCTTTCTCTGTTTAAAAACAAAAATCTAAGAACACATCATAGGAACTCTTAAAAAAAAAAAAAAAAAAAACTCCCCAGAGAACTCCATGCAGCAAAGAACCCTATAAGGAACCCCTACTCATTTTCCTGAAGCCCTGGGAGGCTACTGATTGTCCTTCACATACCCAGAACAAGCTCCCACACACCTCCAATGCAAAGCATTTCTCTAGAGGCCACAAGTATTAAAAAAAATAATAAATAAATAAAAAGGTGCTCTCTCCAGAATGTTAGCAGAGGATGCCAGCACCTAAAACCCAGTGGGAGGAATCCAGGAAGCAGAGAGAGAGATGCTTGCTGCTGCTGCTAAGTCACTTCAGTCATGTCTGACTCTGTGTGACCCCATAGACAGCAGCCCACCAGGCTCCCCCATCCCTAGGATTCTCCAGGCAAGAACACTGGAGTGGGTTGCCATTTCCTTCTCCAAAGAGAGATGCTTAGAGTGAGAGAAATAAAGTAGCAACTGAGAGCAAGGAAGGCTGAACACCAAGATTGCTGTCTAAATAGGGTAACTTGCAGGGTATCTCTTTTTTCCTGACAAAATCAGTAATGGATCACCTGCACTGATAATGTATTCTCCCCTTTATTTTGCACAAAAAGAAAAGCACAGTAAGTAGATAGAAGTGTGGTTGCTCAGGAGTCCTGAACAGGAGACAGAAATGGGATGTCAGTTTGTTTGGTCATTAACAAATGCATTGGCAAGACTAAATCTGGGCCCATCAGGATTTGGAACAAGAGTATGATCTTGTGAGTCACAGAGTCTTACGGGGTTGGTGTTCATTCCTGTATAATACAGAGGAATTTAACTGAGTAAAGGCCCTGATGTGGAAGGTCAAAGCAAGCATTGCAGGTACTGTGCCCTTTATTCCATCCCTCATCCTTCCAAGTCGAGCAGGATGAAAGCCTCTGAGCCTAAAATTATCAGACCAATTAGCAGGATGGATGGGAAGACATTAAGCAAGAAATGTTCCCTAGTTCAGTAAAATCTCATTAATTTAAACCCTATTTGATGAGTTGAACAGAAGCTAGAATGAAATCTACAATAGAGTGCAGCTGTGAAGAACATGTAAGTAGGTCCAAGTAAGGAGGGCCTGTCCATTAACCTAAGCCTCAGTCTTCTCACATGTAAAATGGGCATATTAACAGTACCTTATTTATTACTAGGCTGGTGTGGTTCCATGATCTGTGATTCCAAGATCGCATGGAATAGGGGCTGTCAGAAGCTTTGCACAAGGATTAGAATGGAGCTGCATGCTAACCCCCTTCAGTCGTTTCTGATTCCTTGGGACTCCATGGACTATAGCCCACCAGGCCCTTCTGTTCATGGGATTCTCCAGGCAAGGATACTGGAATGGGTTGCCATTTCCTTCTCCAAGGAATCTTCCTGACCCAGGGATCAAACCCACATCTCTTATGTCTCTGACATTTGCAGGAAGATTGTTTACCACTAGTACCACCTGGGAAGGCTAGTGCTCAAAAAATTTGACCTATTATTTTTAATTGTCAGTATAACTCAAGTCACAGAATGAAGAATTTCTGAGCCCTAAGTGATCTTAGCCATCAACTGGCAGAAAATCAAAGGAGCCCAGCCCGGCTCAGAGACTTGTGTGAGGTCACCCAGCCACTCCATGCCTCCTGTGTTCTAGGAAAACATATCCAGGAACCTCTGTCACACATGAGTCACCAGGCATTAGCACCTATGGCCAAATAGGGAACTCTCTTTAGAAACAACTTTATGTCTTCATTAAATTGAAGCTACAGAGAGCTCTACTTACAAGTACTTGATAAACAGCTAATTCTAGGTAGGATGGTACTTAAAAGATCAAAGTTGTTTTAAAATAGAACAGAAAAGCCCCAAACAAAGCAACCCACTAATTAAGACTTGATGGTACCCAGAAACATCTTTCCTTCTCAAAGTCCACCCAAGTATTTAGCTTTTATCCATTAAAAGTAACCCAATATTTAAAATATATAAATAAATAAGAGGAAGCCCTTTTTGTTGAAGGTAAGAGGAGAAGGTAGAAGAAAAGCAAATGAAGAATGGAGACAAGGATAAACAGAAATCAACAAAAGGGCTTTGTAAAGAATTCCACCTTAGAATGACCACTGGAAACTGAGGACCTGTGGTGAGTATACTATTCCTTTGGTCTGTGCCTGAGGCTCCTACTCAACACCCTATTCCAAATCAGGGCAAAGCAGTTATATTTAAAAGTATAAACTTAATCCAGAGAAAACCATAACTTCAAAAGATATGCATCCAACGTTCATAGCAGCACAATTTACAGTAGTCAGGAAATGGAAGCAACCTAAATGTCCAAAAACGTATGAAGAAGATGTGGTACATATATACAAAGGAATACTACTCAGACATTAAAAGGAATAAAATTGTGCCATTTACAGAGATGTGGATAGACCCAGAGACTGTCATATGATGCGAAATAAGGCAGAAAGAGAACTATTGCACATAAACATACGGAGTATAGAAAAAATGCTATAGATGAATCGATTTGCAAAGCAGAAATAGACACAGAGATGGAGAGAAAAAACATATGGATGACAAGCAGGAAAGTGGTGGTGGGAAAAAAAGGGAGATCAAGATTGACACACGCACACACATGTATAAAACAGATAACTAATGAGAACCTATTGTATAGAACCAGGTTGGGGGGGGGGAGTAAAATCTGTTTGTAGGATATATATTAATATTAAAAATGCATTCCAATATACACTCAGTTCAGTTCAGTGGCTCAGTCGTGTCTGACTCTTTTGAACCCCAAGAACTGCAGCAAGCCAGGCTGCCCTGTCCATCACCAACTCCCAGAGCTTATGCAAACTCATGTCCATTGAGTCAGTGATGCCATCCAAACATCTCATCCTCTGTCATCCCCTTCTCCTACTGCCCTCAATTTTTCCCAGCATCAGGGTCTTTTCCAATGAGTCACTGTTTGCATCAGGTGGCCAAAGTATTGGAGTTTCAGCTTCAGCATCAGTACTTCCAATGAACACCCAGGACTGATCACCTTTAGGATGGACTAGTTGGATCTCTTTGCAGTCCAAGGGACTCTCAAGAATCTTCTTTAACACCACAGTTCAAAAGCCTCAATTCTTCAGCGCTCAGCTTTCTTTATAATCCAACTCTCACATCCATACATGGCCACTGGAAAAACCATAGCCTTGACTAGACAGACCTTTCTTGGCAAAGTAATGTCTCTGCTTTTGAATATGCTATCTAGGTTGGTCATAACTTTCCTTCCAAGGAGTAAGTGTCTTTTAATTTCATGGCTGCAGTCACCATCTGCAGTGATTTTGGAGCCCCCAAAAATAAAGTCTGACACTGTTTCCCCATCTATTTCCCATGAAGTGATGGGACCGGATGCCATGATCTTCATTTTCTGAATGTTGAGCTTTAAGCAAACTTTTTCACTCTCCTCTTTCACTTTCATCAAAAGGCTCTTTAGTTCTTCACTTTCTGCCATAAGAATGGTGTCATCTGCATATCTGAGGTTATTGGTATTTCTCCCGGCAATCTTGATTCCAGCTTGTGTTTCCTCCAGCCCGGTATTTCTCATGATGTACTCTGCATATAAGTTAAATAAGCAGGGTGACAATATACAGCCTTGACGTACTCCTTTTCCTATTTGGAACCAGTCTGTTGTTCCATGTCCAGTTCTACCTGTTGCTTTCCGACCTGCATATAGGTTTCTCAAGAGGCAGGCCAGGTGGTGTGGTATTCCCATCTTTTTCAGAATTTTCCACAGGTTATTGTGATCCACACAGTCAAAGGCTTTGGCATAGTCAATAAAGCAGAAATAGTGTTTTTCTGGAACTCTCTTGCTTTTTTGATGATCCAGCAGATATTGGCAATTTGATCTCTGGTACCTATGCCTTTTCTAAAACCAGCTTGAACATCAGGAAGTTCATGGTTGACATATTGCTGAAGCCTGGCTTGGAGAATTTAGAGCATTACTTTACTAGCATGTGAGATGAGTGCAATTGTGCAGTAGTTTGAGCATTGTTTGGCATTGCCTTTCTTTGGGATTGGAATGAAAACTGACCTTTTCCAGTCCTGTGGCCACTGCTGAGTTTTCCAAATTTGCTGGCATATTGAGTGCAGCACTTTCACAGCATCATCTTTTAGGATTTGAAAGAGCTCAACTGGAATCCCATCACCTCCACTAGCTTTGTTCATAGTGACGCTTCCTAAGGCCCACTTGACTTCACATTCCAGGATGTGTGGCTCTAGGTCAGTGATCACACTGTTGTGATTATCTGTGTCATGAGGATCTTTTTTGTATAGCTCTTCTGTGTATTCTTGCCATCTCTTCTTAATATCTTCTGCTTCTGTTAGGTCCATACCATTTCTGTCATTTATTGAGCCCATCTATGCATGAAATGTTCCCTTGGTATCTCTAATTTTCTTGAAGAGATCTCTCGTCTTTCCCATTCTTTTGTTTTCTTCTATTTCTTTGCACTGATCACTGAGGAAGGTTTTCTTATCTCTCCTTGCTATTCTATGCAACTCTGCATTCAGATGCTTATATCTTTCCTTTTCTCCTTTGCTTTTCATTTCCCTTCTTTTCAAAGCTATTTGTAAGGCCTCCTCAGACAACCATTTTGCTTTTTTGCATTTCTTTTTCTTGGAGATGGTCTTGATCCCTGCCTCCTGTACAATGTCATGAACCTCCGTCCATAGTTCATCAGGCACTCTATCAGATCGAGTCCCTTAAATCTATTTTTCACTTCCACTGTATAATCATAAGGGATTTGACTTAGGTCATACCTGAATGGCCTCGTGGTGTTCCCCACTTTCTTCAATTTAAGTCTGAATTTGGCAATAAGGAGTTCATGATCTGAGCCACAGTCAGCTCCCGGTCTTTTTTTTGGCTGACTGTATAGAGCTTCTCCATCTTTGGCTGCAAAGAATATAATCAATCTGATTTTTGAGTTGACCATCTGGTGATGTCCATGTGTAGAGTCTTCTCTTATGTTGTTGGAAGAGGGTGTTTGCTAATATTCATTAGGTTTACCAATATACATTAGGTGCAGACAAATACTGTTTGATTATATTTATATAATGCCAGGAGCCAAGGAGGGATAGGGAATGGGGACTTAGTGTTTTGAGACTGAGTTTCAGTTTAGAAAAGTGAAAAATCTGGGATATGGATGATGGTGAGAGTTTGACAATGTGAATGTACTTAGTGCCACTGAGCTATACAGTTAAATATGGTTAAAATAGAATCACCTATATTATGTGATTTTTACCAAAATAAAAAAAATTAAAATATATATAAACTTAAATAACTGTTTACTTTTCAACTAAATTGTCCTTTGCTTGACAGATTTAAGGTATCTATCTGTTCTGAGTTCTTAACTCTGATGGAACTAGACCCATAAAGGACATTCTTTAAGTAATTAAGTTCTTGATGGGTGTCTTTGGTGCAAATTCTCATAACATGCAGTCAGGGCATTGAGATTTAAATTTCACTAAAAAGCAGGTTAGTCAACTTGTAGTTGTTTCCATTTTAACCAAAAAAAAAAAGATATTCTTTGTTCTCCTTCTTCCTTTGCCCTCCTTCCCCTTGCCTCTCTCCTTCCTTCCCTTCCTTTTAGAGAATCTAAAACAAACTGAACATTTTAACCTGCCTAATGAAAAGTCACTTGTGTTGACTTTAAGGTAGGAGTGTGACTGATACTCACTTGATTTTTTAAATCCGTCTTTTAGTACATCCTCTCACCTGACCCTCTAAAAACACATAAACCGAAGACCAGCATCCCCTGAGTGCCTTTTCCCTAACCCGACAGCCCCACATGGCACACTGAGGCCCTGCTCTCACGGGGTCTCTGGTCTGCACAGTGGCAGTCAGCCTCTGACAAATCATGCCAGGATGCTGCTTCCGTTAGGGTTGCTTGTGGCCCACAAAAAACAAAAACAAAAACAAAAACAAAAACAAAAAAAGGGAAACAAATGCAGCTAATGAACTGGAAAAATAATGCACTTGGAAGAATCAGTATAGAGATTAGATGTGCCCTATTCTCAGGAAATGGAAAATTGAGTCCGAGAAAAAAAAAGAAAGAAAAACATCTCCCCACCACCAAACGCTCACACCAGGTTATACCCTGGTGTCTGGTCTCTCTCCTCCCTGTCTCACTGTGTATATGATGTGGGTCAGTGTGTTTGTCTCTGAGTATCTGTCCGTCTCTCCCATGAACATAAGCACCAGAAGATGCTATGTTACAAGAGTTGGAGCACAGCATCTCTGGAGCAACACAGTAGAACCTGCTGTCTAAGTTATTCAGAGGAGGTTTTACATTTTAAGTCTCAAAAGTGGATGAGTGGGAAACTCCATGTGGCAAACAAGGACACGTGCAGCCTCCTCACTCTCACAGACATTAGCTCTGGGCCGTCTGCCACACACACGTCACAGTCCTGTGGATCTGTTATCTTTTTTCTAGTGGTGCAATGCATAGCTTAAATTTCACATCTTCTGTTAAAGGAGGTCTATCCTAGAGGCTGACAGCACAGCTGGGTTCCTAATGGACTGGAGTGAGAGTGAAGTAAACACTGGCTGAAGTCAGTACAAATCGCCACCGAATCTCTTGTGGTCACCTGACTTTCAGGGAACACTGCAGACCAGAGTAGCCTATACTTGCTGACTGTACTAAACCTCACTTGTTTTTGTTTCCCCCATGTATGTGCTTTACCAATTATCGTCAACTGCTAGCTTCAAAGAGTGGAAATTTGGAGGCCAGAAATGTAAAAATCCAGGTGTCCTTGGGGCTGGTTCCTTCTGGAGGTCCTGGGTAAGAAATTGTCCCCATGCCTGTCTCCTAGCTTCAGTGAATGCTGGCCATCCATAGGATTTCTTGGCTTACCCATGCATCACTCCAGTATGTACTTCCATGTTTACATTGTTTATTCCATTCATCTTCTTTCTCTTCCAAGGATACCAATTGCTGGGTTTAGGGGCCCACACAAATCCCAGATGATTCATTTTGAGATCCTTAACTACATATATGAAGATGCTTTTTCCAAATAAAGTCAAATCCACAGGTGCCAGGTAGACATATCTCTTGGTCTCTTGGGGGACACTACTCAAGTCACTCCATCTAGTAGCTATTGTCCTGTCTACTGGTAATACCACCTCAGTTTTCCTTTAGGATACTCCAATTACTTCCTGCTCAACCCACAGAATTTGATTAGACTCTCCTGGACTCCGAGGGTGAATCTATGACACAGACCAAACCAATCAATAACCCATCTCCAAAGTCTCTCTGGATCAGCCTGCAATCTAGCTGTCCATTTATTAATAGATTCCATCTTGGGTTATTTTCACGAAGTTAATAGGGGTAAAACCATTTTCTCCCAGAGCTGTTGGCAAAGTTAGAGGAAAGGTCTGCCTTGAAAGAATGTATCCCTGTAGAGCAGACTCAGTATGAGGAAAGAACAGAGAGTTTCTGGATCCACCCATGCCTAAAGGTACCCTGGGATTTCACAGTTACATGTTCTACTTAAGAAACCCCCCTCTCACTTCACTTTACTTGGGTCTTGAGTTTCCTTCATTTCCAAGTGATTTAAAAAAACAAAAACAAAAAACTGAGTAATGCATGATCATTCATTCCACAAATATTTGAGTGCCAATCATGAGCCATGCATGGTATTAATCACTAGGGATAAAGTGTAATAATCAAAGATGATGTCCCTGTCTTCCACAGTTTAAAGTCTCATATGGATTATTGAGATGTTCTAATGGGATTTCTGCAATGGGTAAGAGGGAAGCTTCGAGATCACCTAGAGTTCAGTCCCATCTTTTCACAGAGGCACAGAATCTCAGAGTAAGATCCATAGGCCAGAAGAGTCCGAGGGCAAATTTGCAAAACACTGTCATCACTCCAAAAGCTCTGGGAAAAGACAAAGGTGTGGAAATGAAGGTAGACAGAGAAGATGGATTGCAGATTGGCTGGCCCTGTTCAACCCGGAAGGAGCCGGCCCTCTCCCCAAGGTATTTTTAGCTTTCTATTCTTAGAGATGATCACAGCATCCCAATCTGCTCAGTACTTCCAGCTGAAGAAAGGCCAGCAATAATGGGAAGATACAGGCTTCTGGAGACACAGGTGCTGGGAAGCAGCTGGGTGTCCCAAAAGAAAATCCAGCAACAGCCCCTCCTCTGGGTAATCTTTCTAGGTAAATTCAGAGTAGTGAGACAGCTAAATGTCTACTAATAGAAACCAGTCATAGATTAAAATTGTGTTACATATTTAAAACATGATTATGTATTTCCAATTTGACTATAAATTCCTGGAGAATAGGAACTCTAGGGGATATGGTTCCTTGGTTGGCCTTGAGTATCTAAACCTCCTTCTTGTATAAGGGAATCCAGTGTTTCACAAAACCCAATCTACGTGCTTCCATAGGGGATAAAATTGAGCCTTTTGGGGTCTAGGGTGTGGGCATGGCTCTGGGGCTCTGCCAACCACACCTATCAGCACTGAGTGTTGAACTACATGTGAGTGATGGGAACACTGGGCTTTTCTGTGATGGCAGCCAAACATGATGAGCAGTTTCCATGTTTGTGGGTGTGTTATGCAAGATTGCTGCTTTCATCAATACACAGTGGGGAGGCGGGTTCATGATAGGGCACATGTATATCTGTGGCTGATTCATGTTGATGTATGACAAAAACCATTACGATATTGTAAAGTAAGTATCCTCCAATTAAAATAAATTAATTTTTAAAAAGAAAAGAAAAAATACATGGTGAGGTATCTGGTGCCAAAAGATTGTAGTATCTTGGCTGATCCTGTTGCATGATTTTAGATGTTACTGGGTCCACAGTCTCTGAATCTACTTCTCCTATCTTCCTGGAGATTCTTATCTACTTACTGAATTCCTTTTCTGTTTAATGAGAGCTATCTTTCACTGTTTGCAACTTATGAACCCTGAGGTTGCTTCTTGCTTTAGTCTTCTAGCTAACCCCAACAGAAGAATTGTCCACCAAGTAGTTACTTCAACATAGTATCCTTGTTGACAACCCCCATGTTAATTTTTCCAGGCAGGTATTATCTTCTGCCTCCCCAAAAGCTGGGAAACGAGGCCTGGAAAAGTTCGATGACTTACAAAGTTGCATCGCTGGCAGTGAAATATCCCTTTGCAGCTGTACCAGAGGACACGAAGTATTTGCGAAGGCAACAAATAATAATTAGGACATCTCTTATTTCTAGACTGGATGTTCAGCTTCAAAGTCATGAAATAAGGTTAGACTAGCCCTGCACTCCTACTGGTAATGACCTACCAGAGCCAGGCTGGCCCTCCTCTCCAAGGACAGAGCACTCACTGCCCAGCTCCTAACAGTTCCCGGCACCCTTTTCTTTCACACCCTACCTTCTTCACTCACCTCATCTGCCTGGCTCCTGAACTGTACGCTTCTACCTTACAGAAAAATAAACAAATAAACAAACAAGAATCCACATCTTACTGCTTCAATTTTAAGACAATATTCTTGATCTAAAGTGCAAAAGCTCAAAACAAAACATTGCAATTTACAGAACCAGGATTCTGACCAATGGGTTATGGTCTGATAAAGAATCAGGGGGAGGAAATGCCTCAACTGTGCTTCATGTTGTTGCTGTTTTAAGATTTATTTATTTTTGGTTGTGCTTTGTCTTTGTTGCGATGCATAGGCTTTCTCCAGTTGCAGCAAGTGAGGGCTACTTTCTAGTTGAGGTAGAAGCTCAGGCTTCTCTTGTTGTGGAACATAGGCTCTAGAGCACACAGGCTTCAGCAGTTGTGGTGCACAGGCTTAGTTGCCCCATGGAATGTGGGGTCTTTCTGGACCAGAGATTGAACCCATGTCCTCTACTTTGGAGAGTGGATTCTTAATCACTGGACCAGCAGGGAAGTCCCTGTGATTCATGTTTTATTCCTTAGGTACTAGCCTAATCTTTTCAACTAAAGTTCAAATTAGATCATGCAGAATGCTTTTCATTTTTTTTTCCCATCAATTTCATTTTCCGATAGCCAAAGTAATGTGTGTTATGTGGTTAACTTAGAAAGTAAAAAGGCAAGAAAAGAAGTTGCATACACACCACTCAATTTCTCATTGTTAGGATATATCTATCATCTTGAATTCTCTCTTGAAGCGTTTTAAATTATAAAGTTCTCTAGAAAGTTACATTTTTTTGTTTTGTCCTACTATACTTTGCCCACTGCTCAACTCCTACAAAACATAGAAACAGATGATCTGAACTACTTAAAGTCAAAAGCAGGCATCCACAGACCTGGATTCCAGACAGATGAGGTTCCCTGGGCACAGAAGAATTCTGGGACAGTCAGAGATGAAGGAAGGGGAGGGACAAAGTTCTTCTGTCAGTCTTCAGAAAGGACAGAGCCCTGAAGCTTAGCTGTCAGAGGTAAGGATGCAGTGATGTGGAATAAGTGCCCCAGAGCTAGAA
The DNA here is from genome assembly GCF_002263795.3 of Bos taurus. Classification (NCBI taxonomy): domain Eukaryota; kingdom Metazoa; phylum Chordata; class Mammalia; order Artiodactyla; family Bovidae; genus Bos; species Bos taurus. The sequence goes on from NC_037334.1 coordinate 64,336,711, forward strand.
ATGGAAAGAGATATCCCCCCGCTTCTCCCCACGGGCACTCTCCCCCCAATAAGGAAATACAGAGGCAATGAGGCATGATTCAGGTAAAAGGGTAACCTTCCTGGGCTGCAAGAATAAAAGTAGTAGATGAGACACACCCCTTACCCCCAAGGAAAGGCTGAGCAAAGCTGAAACAGTATGGGGTGGAGGCAGGGGGAGGTAAACTCAAATAGCTCCAGGAGGCAGGCAAGTAATGCAAATGAATGAAGTAGGCCAGGTGTGAGGAAAATGAGATGCTTTGCTGGAATCTTAAACACACAGGCATAGTTTTCATTTCTACAAACAAGTATTCTGCCTCACTTTTTGGAAACAGGGCAGTCTTCTTCATTTATTTTTCATTTTCACACTTTTGAGAGAGATTTCTTCACAGTAGAAAAGACAGTAGGTCTTTGGATAATACATGGAAATTGACAACAGGTCTTGGTTTCAGGCAGACAATTGCAAGTGGTGGTGAATCTACCAGACTGAGGAACTCATATCCCATTCTAAAGTGCTATGTCCCAACTATTAAGAATAAAAACAATCAGAAATAAACATTATCAGATATTACAAGCTTCCCAGAGAAGTCAGAAACATAAATGCTTATATGCATTTTTCTGGCTTTTAAAGTTAGTTCAAGGCTTGTGCATTGATTTTTTTTTAAATAGAAGTATAATTGCTTTACAATTCCACGTTCGTTTCTGCTGTACAACAATGTGAATCAACTATATATCCTCTCCCTCTTGGACCTCCCACCATGTCCCTGTCCCATCCCTCTAGGTCATCACAGAGCACTGAGCTAAGCTCCCTGTGCTATTTAGCATGTTACCACTAGCTGTCTATTTTACATGTTTGTTTGTTTTTAAATTCGATGAAACACATTTCTACGCCCTCATAGGTACTATGAACTGCCCATTTGTGACTATCGCCTCATGTCTTTCTGGATTTCATGCTGTGCTGACAGTCACTCAGAACCCAATGGGATGGACATCTGTGACTTCCTTCTCCTATACACTGTAAAAAAATATAACTCATAAAACTAGCACTTAAGGGAGGCAGTGACAAATTCAATTATGATCAAAGGACAAGAAAGGAACCTGAAACTAAATGCACTGGGGAACACGTCTAGGAAAAGACAAACAATATGACATGATATAGTGCCTGGCAGGCTACAGTCCATGGGGGTGCAAAGGGTCAGACATGACTGAGCACCTAAGCACAGTATAGCACAGTGATAAAAGATTATATAGAATGCTATACAATGCTTTCTCATTTACATGGTATTTTCACATCCACTCTGTCATTGGAACCCACAGCAAATTTCAAAGGCAGACTGAAAGGCATTATTAATACCACTGATAGGAATGAAGTAACAAAGGAAAGAGAATTAAGTAGGAATAGTGGATCAGAGATTAAGTGACTTGCCAATATTATAAAAATATGCACTGGAAGACATGACTCATTAACTTATGATAAAAGGAAAACTGATGCTGAGCATCATTTATAGAAAACACAATAAATTATTTTTGTTCTAATAATACTTTCACAAAAGCACTGAAGTCAATAGAGTATAAATGATTGTGGGGGAACAAAATGGTTAACACTTTCTGTTTTACTCATGCTTTGAAGAATTAATGCTGATGTCTACATTTGTTTCATGTAAAGAATTCATGGTTTTCATATTTAACTTTTACCTATAAGAAAGAAAACTGTACAAGCTAATATTTCAGAAAACTATAAAAAAAACTTCCCAACATCAAGAACTATTCACCTATGGAAAATACAGCACCAAGAGTGAGAATATTGGGCTCTAGAACCAGCACTGCATGTGACTTTAGTCAGGCATCAATCTTTCAAGTTTCAGTTGCCTCTTTTTTCAAATGGGTATAATAATACCTGAGTATGTGAAAATAGTTGGGTGTAGGTGAACTCTCTGCAAATAAACAAGCATTTCAGACAAATATAATGTAGGGTAGGCTAATATGAGTGAAAAATCTGTAAACATATTAGAAATATTTTGTATTAAATGTAAACTCCATACGTTGGAGTTCAAGGATCCTGTATCATCCGGTCCAAATCAGCCCACTCAACCTCATCTCCTTCCACCACGTCTGATACCAATTATACTCTGGAACCATGGGAGCATCCAATTCCTGAGCCTGGAGATGCATGGATACCTGGGGATTCAACCCACATGCTGAGCACTTGGTTGTCTCTCTCAGCCAACCCTACATATCTTCTTGCCTCTAACCCCTACAGGAATCCCCCATGGACTATTCTCCCCCTCCATCACCACTCAGTTCTAGCATGTTATCTGTTCTCCACCCAAATCCTTCCTGTCTCAAAAAACTCAAGTCTTAAACCCCAAAATTCTCAGTCTACAAAAAGTTGTTTCCCTGGAAATAAAATCTAGACCAACCAGATATAGCTCAAATTCCAACTTGACAAGCTTAGCTTCTCTGATCTTGTTTCTTTACTAGAAGATTGCAATCCTAAGGCTTACTTAAGAGGTGGTTTTACACAGACATTTTTCCCTCATGACATCAAGATTCATTAACCCTTGATCACCCAGAGCTGTGTGACAGTATCTCCTATCATGTGTGTGCCTCCTCACCATCATCACAGTTACCACATCACACACTTCCTGAGGATACCGATCATTCATTCAATATTTTTTAAAGTATCATTTCCCTGCTGGAAGTTTTTCTCAGACCTGGCACTCTCAAGGAGACTGGCTTTCTTTGCCCTTGTGGATCTTACATTCTGAGGAGAAGCTGCTGATCAACAATGAACTGAAATAAAACATTAAATAATAAAACAAAAATTAAAAAGAAGCTTCTAGCAAATGGTATAAATGAAATAATCAAATATCTGAGAAAGGAAGAGGAAGAGAAAGACATGGGAGACAGGGAAAGATATACCCACCTGAATGCAGAGTTTCAAAGAATAGCAAGGCGAGACAAGAAAGACTTTTTAAGTGAACAATGCAAAGAAACAGAGGAAAACAATAGAATGGGAAATACTAGAGATGTGTTCAAGAAAGACAGAGATACCAAGGAACTATTTCATACAAAGAGGGACACAATAAAGGACAGAAACAGTATGGACCTGAAAGAAGCTGGAGAGACTAAGCAGAGGTGGCAAGAATACACAGAACTGCACAAAAAATGTCTTAATGACCCAGATAACCACGATGGCATTGTTATTCTCCTAGAGCCAGACACAATGCAGTGTGAAGTCAAGTGGGCCTTAGGAAGAACTACTACCAACAAAGCTAGCGGAGGTGATGGAAATCTAGCTGAGTTATTTCAGATCCTAAAAGATGATGTTTTTAAAGTGCTGCACTCACTGTGACAGCAAATTTGGAAAACTCAGCAGTGGCCACAGGACTGGAAAAGATCAATTTTCATACCAATCCCAAAGAAAGGCAATGCCAAAAAATGTTCAAACTACCACACAGTTTCACTTGTTTTACATGCTTGTAAGATAATGTTCAAAATCCTTCTAGCTAGGCTTCAATGGTATGTGAACTGAGAACTTCCAGATGTTCAAGCAGGATTGACAAAAGGCAGAAGAACCAGAGATCAAATTGCCAACATCCACTGGATTAAAAAAAAAGTACGGTGGGGTAAGAATTTCATAAAAACATCTACTTCTGCTTTATTGATTATGCCAAAGCCTTTGACTTGTGTGGATCACAACAAACTGTAGAAAATTCTTCAAGAGATGAGAATGCCAGACTACCTTACCTGTCTCCTGAGAAACCTGTATGCAGGTCAAGAAGCAACAGTTAGAACTGGACATGGAACAAAGGACTGGTTTCGAATCGGGAAAGGAGTACATCAAGGCTGTATATTGTCACCCTGCTTATTTAACTTATATGCAGAGTACATTATGCAAAATGCCATGCTGGATGAAGCACAAGCTGGAATCAAGATTGCTGGGAGAAGTATCAATAACTTCAGATATGCAGATGACGCCACCCTTATGGCAGAAAGTAAAGAAGAACTAGAGAGCCTCTTGATGAAGGTGAAAGAGAGTGAAACAGTTGGCTTAAATCTCAACATTCAAAAAACAAAGATTATGGCATCTGATCCCATCACTTTAAAGCAAGTGAAACTTGAGCAGTTGTGTCCAACTCTTTTTGACCCCATGGACTATGCAGTCCATGGAATTCTCTAGGCCAGAATACTGGAGGGGATAGCCTTTCCCTTCTCCAGGGGATCTTCCCAACCCAGGGATTGAACCCAAGTCACCTGCACTGCAGGCAGATTCTTTACCAGCTGAGGCACAAGGGGAGCCCCTTCGTGGCAAATAGATGGGGGGGGGGGTGGGGGGGAACGATGACAGACTTTATTTTCTTGGACTCAAAATCACTGCAGATGGTGACTGCAGCCATGAAATTAAAAGATGCTTGCTCCTTGCAAGAAAAGCTATGACAAACTAGATAGCAAATTATAAAGCAGAGACATCACTTTGCCCACAAATGTCCATCTAGTCAAAGCTATGACCTTTCCAGTAATCAGGTATGGATGTGAGAGTTGGATCATAAAGAAAGCTGAGCACCACAGAATTGATTCTTTTGATTTGTAGTGTTGGAGAAGACTCTTGAGAGTCCCTTGGACTGCAAGGAGATCAAATCAGTCAATCCTAAAGGAAATCAGTCCTGATATTCATTGGAAGAACTGATGCTAAAGCGGAAACTCCAATACTTTGGCCACCTGATGTGAAGAACTGACTCACTGGCAAAGACCCTGATGCTGGGAAAGAGTGAGGGCAGGAGGAGAAGGGGACGACAGAGAATGAGATGGCTGGATGGCATCATCGACTCAATGGACATGAGTTTGAACAAACTCTGGGAAATAGTGAAGGACAGGGAAACCTGGCATGCTGAAGTTCATGGGGAGGCAGACAGTCAGACACAGTGAGTGACTGAACAACAACAAGAAATCATGTGACCAATATCCCCTGAGGTAGCAAATATATGGACCTACTTTTTTAAGAATTTTTTGACATTGACCATTTTTCAATTTTATTTTATTTTTAACTTTACAATATTGTATTGGTTTTGCCATATATCGAAATGAATCCACCACAGGTTTACACGTGTTCCCCATCCTGAACCCTCCTCCCTCCTGCCTCCCCATACCATCCCTCTGGGTCATCCCAGTGTACCAGCCCCAAGCATCCAGTATCGTGTATCGAACCTGGACTGGAGACTCGTTTCATATATGATATTATACATATTTAAATGCCATTCTCCCAAATCATCCCACCCTCTCCCTCTCCCACAGAGTCCAAAAGACTGTTCTATACATCAGTGTCTCTTTAGATGTCTTGTATACAGGGTTATTGTTACCATCTTTCTAAATTCCATATATATATATGTGTTAGTATACTGTATTGGTGTTTTTCTTTCTGGCTTACTTCACTCTGTATAATAGGCTCCAGTTTCATCCACCTCATTAGAACCAATTCAAATGTATTCTTTTCAGTGGCTGAGTAATACTCCATTGTGTATATGTACCACAGCTTTCTTATCCATTCATCTGCTGATGTACATCTAGGTTGCTTCCATGTCCTGGCTATTATAAACAGTGCTGCGATGAACATTGGGGTACACGTGTCTCTTTCCCTTCTGGTTTCCTCAGTGTGCATGCCCAGCAGTGGGATTGCTGGATCATAAGGCAGTTCTATTTCCAGTTTTTTAAGGAATCTCCATACTGTTCTCCATAGTGGCTGTACTAGTTTGCATTCCCACCAATAGTGTAAGAGGGTTCCCTTTTCTCCATACCCTCTCCAGCATTTATTGCTTGTAGACTTTTGGATTGCAGCCATTCTGACTGGCGTGATATGGTACCTCATAGTGGTTTTGATTTGCATTTCTCTGATAATGAGTGATGTTGAGCATCTTTTCATGTGTTTGTTAGCCATCTGTATGTCTTCTTTGGAGAAATGTCTATTTAGTTCTTTGGCCCATTTTTTGATTGGGTCATTTTTCTGGAATTGAGCTGTAGGAGTTGCTTATATATTTCTGAGATTAGTTGTTTGTCAGTTGCTTCATTTATTATTTTCTCCCATTCTGAAGGCTGTCTTTTCACCTTGCTTATAGTTTCCTTTGTTGTGCAGAAGCTTTTAAGTTTAATTAGGTCCCATTTGTTTATTTTTGCTTTTATTTCCAATATTCTGGGAGGTGGGTCATAGAGGATTCTGCTGTGATGTATGTCAGAGAGTGTTTTGCCTATGTTCTCCTCTAGGAGTTTTATAGTTTCTGGTCTTAGGTTTAGATCTTTAATCCATTTTGAGTTTATTTTTGTGTATGGTGTTAGAAAGTGCTCTAGTTTCATTCTTTTACAAGTGGTTGACCAGTTTTCCCAGCACGACTTGTTAAAGAGATTGTCTTTAATTCATTGTATATTCTTGCCTCCTTTGTCAAAGGTAAGGTGTCCATATGTGCGTAGATTTATCTCTGGGCTTTCTATTTTGTTCCATTGATCTATATTTCTGTCTTTGTGCCAGTACCATACTGTCTTGATGACTATGGCTTTGTAGTAGAACCTGAAGTCAGGCAGGTTGATTCCTCCGGTTCCATTCTTCTTTCTCAAGAGAGCTTTGGCTATTCAAGGTTTTTTATATTTCCATACAAATTGTGAAATTATTTGTTCTAGCTCTGTGAAGAATACCATTGGTAGCTTGATAGGGATTGCATTGAATCTATAGATTGCTTTGGGTAGTATACTCATTTTCACTATACTGATTCTTCCAATCCATGAACATTGTGTATTTCTCCATCTATTAATGTCCTCTTTGATTTCTTTCACCAGTGTTTCATAGTTTTCTATATATAGGTCTTTAGTTTCCTTAGGTAGATATATTCCTAAGTATTTTATTCTTTCCATTGCAATGGTGAATGGAATTGTTTCCTTAATTTCTCTTTCTGTTTTCTCATTATTAGTGTATAGGAATGCAAGGGATTTCTGTGTGTTGATTTTATATCCTGCAACTTTACTATAATCATTGATTAGTTCTAGTAATTTTCTGGTGGAGTCTTTAGGGTTTTCTATGTAGAGGATCATATCATCTGCAAATAGTGAGAGTTTTACTTCTTTTCCAATTTGGATTCCTTTTATTTCTTTTTCTGCTCTGATTGCTGTGGCCAAAACTTCCAAAACTATGTTGAATAGTAATAGTGAAAGTGGGCACCCTTGTCTTGTTCCTGACTTTAGAGGAAATGCTTTCAATTTTTCACCATTGAGGATAATGTTTGCTGTGTGTTTGTCATATATAGCTTTTATTATGTTGAGGTATGTTCCTTCTATTCCTGCTTTCTGGAGAGTTTTTATCATAAATGGATGTTGAATTTTGTCAAAGGCTTTCTCTGCATCTATTGAGATAATCATATGGTTTTTATTTTTCAATTTGCTAATGTGGTGTATTACATTGGTTGATTTGTGGATATTGAAGAATCCTTGCATCCCTGGGATAAAGCCCACTTGGTCATGGTGTATGATCTTTTTAATGTGTTGTTGGATTCTGATTTCTAGAATTTTGTTAAGGATTTTTGCATCTATGTTCATCAGTGATATTGGCCTGTAGTTTTATTTTTTTGTGGCATCTTTGTCAGGTTTTGGTATTAGGGTCATGGTGGCCTCATAGAACGAGTTTGGAAGTTTTCCTTCCTCTGCAATTTTCTGGAAGAGTTTGAGCAGGATAGGTGTTAGCTCTTCTCTAAATTTTTGGTAGAATTCAGCTGTGAAGCTGTCTGGACTTAGGCTTTTGTTTGCTGGAAGATTTTTGATTACAGTTTCAATTTCCATGCTTGTGATGGGTCTGTTAAGATTTTCTATTTCTTCCTGGTCCAGTTTTGGAAAGTTGTACTTTTCTAAGAATTTGTCCATTTCTTCCACGTTGTCCATTTTATTGGCATATAATTGCTGATAGTAGTCTCTTATGATCCTTTGTATTTCTGTGTTGTCTGTTGCGATCTTTCCATTTTCATCTCTAATTTTATTGATTTGATTTTTCTCCCTTTGTTTCTTGATGAGTCTGGCTAATGGTTTGTCAATTTTATTTATCCTTTCAAAGAACCAGCTTTTGGCTTTGTTGATTTCTGCCATGGTCTCTTTTGTGTGTGGTTTTTTTTTTTTTTTTTTTTTGCATTTATTTCTGCCCTAATTTTTAAGATTTCTTTCCTTCTACTAACCCTGGGGTTCTTCATTTCCTCCTTTTCTAGTTGCTTCAGGTGTAGAGTTAGGTTATTTATTTCACTTTTTTCTTGTTTCTTGAGGTATGCCTGTATTGTTATGAACTTTCCCCTTAGAACTGCTTTTACAGTGTCCCACAGGTTTTGGGTTGTTGTGTTTTCATTTTCATTCGTTTCTATGCAAATTTTGATTTCTTTTTTGATTTCTTCTGTGATTTGTTGGTTATTCGGCAGCCTGTTGTTCAGCCTCCATATGTTGGAATTTTTAATAGTTTTTCTCCTGTAATTGAGATCTAATCTTACTGCATTGTGGTCAGAAAAGATGCTTGGAATGATTTCAATTTTTTTGAATTTACCAAGGCTAGATTTATGGCCCAGGATGTGATCTATCCTGGAGAAGGTTCCGTGTGCGCTTGAGAAAAAGGTGAAATTCATTGTTTTGGGATGAAATGTCCTATAGATATCAATTAGGTCTAACTGGTCTATTGTATAGTTTAAAGTTTGTGTTTCCTTGTTAAATTTCTGTTTAGTTGATCTATCCATAGGTGTGAGTAGGGTATTAAAGTCTCCCAATATTATTGTGTTATTGTTAATTTCTCCTTTCATACTTGTTAGCATTTGTCTTACATACTGCGGTGCTCCCATGTTGGGTGCATATATATTTATAATTGTTATATCTTCTTCTTGGATTGATCTTTTGATCATTATGTAGTGACCATCTTTGTCTCTTTTCACAGTCTTTGTTTTAAAGTCTATTTTATCTGATATGAGTATTGCTACTCCTGCTTTCTTTTGGCCCTATTTGCATGGAAAATCTTTTTCCAGCCCTTGACTTTCAGTCTGTATGTGTCCCGTTTTGAGGTGAGTAGACAGCATATGTAGGGGTCTTGTTTTTGTATCCATTCAGCCAGTCTTTGTCTTTTGGTTGGGGCATTCAACCCATTTATGTTTAAGGTAATTACTGATAAGCATGATCCCGTTGCCGTTTACTTTATTGTTTTGGGTTCAAATTTATACACCGTTTTTGTGTTTCCTGTCTAGAGAATATCCTTTAGTATTTGTTGGAGACCTGGTTTGGTGGTGCTGAGTTCTCTCAGCTTTTGCTTGTCTGTAAAGCTTTTGATTTCCCCTTCATATTTGAATGAGCTCCTTGCTGGGTACAATAATGTGGGCTGTAGGTTATTTTCTTTCATCACTTTAAGTGTGTCTTGCCATTCCCTCCTGGCTTGAAGAGTTTCTATTGAAAGATCAGCTGTTATCCTTATGGGAATTCCCTTGTGTGTTATTTGTTGTTTTTCCCTTGCTGCTTTTAATATTTGTTCTTTGTGTTTGATCTTTGTTAATTTGATTAATATGTGTCTTGGGGTGTTTCACCTTGGGTTTATCCTGTTTGGGACTCTCTGGGTTTCTTGGACTTGAGTGATTATTTCCTTCTCCATTTTAGGGAAGTTTTCAACTATATTCATGGTCTTTCTTTTTGTCTTCTTCTTCTGGGACCCCTGTGATTCTAATGTTGTAGCATTTAATATTGTCCTGGAGGTCTCTGAGATTGTCCTCATTTCTTTTAATTCGTTTTTCTTTTTTCCTCTCTGATTCATTTATTTCTACCATTCTATCTTCTAATTCACTAATCCTATTTTCTGCCTCTGTTATTCTACTATTTGTTGCCTCCAGAGTGTTTTTGATCTCATTTATTGCATTATTCATTATATATTGACTCTTTTTTATTTCTTCTAGGTCCTTGTTAAACCTTTCTTGCATGTTCTCAATCCTTGTCTCCAGGCTATTTATCTGTGATTCCATTTTGATTTCAAGATTTTGGATCAATTTCACTATCATTATTTGGAATTCTTTATCAGGTAGATTCCCTATCTCTTCCTCTTTGGTTTGGTTTGGTGGGCATTTATCCTGTTCCTTTACCTGCTGGGTATTCCTCTGTCTCTTCATCTTGTTTAAATTGCTGAGTTTGGGGTGTCCTTTCTGTATTCTGGCAGTTTGTGGAGTTCTCTTTATTGTGGCATTTCTTTGCTGTGTGGGGGTTTGTACACGTGGCTTGTCAAGGTTTCTTGGTTAGGGAAGCTTGTGTCGGTGTTCTGGTGGGTGGGGCTGGATTTCTTCTCTCTAGAGTGCAATGACATGTCCAGTAATGAGTTATGAGATGTCTATGGTTTGGGGGTAACTTTGGGCAGCCTGTATCTTGGAGCTCAGGGCTGTGTTCCTGTATTGCTGGAGAATTTGCTTGGTATGTCTTGCCTTGGAACTTGTTGGCCCTTGTGTGGTGCTTGGTTTCAGTGTAGGTATGGAGGCATTTGATGAGCTCCTGTCAATTAATGTTCCCTGGAGTCAGGAGTTCCCTGGAGTCAGAGTTTGGACTTAAGCCTCCTGCTTCCAGTTATCGGTCTTATTTTTACAGTAGTTTCAAAACTTCTCCGTCTATATAGCACCACTGATAAAACATCTAGGTTAAAGATGAAAAGTTTCTCCACCGTGAGGCTCACCCAGAGAGGTTCACAGCATTACATGGAGAAGAGAAGAGGGAGGAGGGAGTTAGAGGTGACCCGAATGAGTTGAGGTGGAATAAATAGAGGAGAGAGTGGGCTAGCCAGTAATCACTTCCTTATGTGCACTCCACAACTGGACTGCTCAGAGATGTTCACGGAGTTATACAGAGAAAAGAAGGAGGAGGAAGGAGACAGAGGTGGCCAGGAGGATAAAAGGGGGGAATGAAAAGGAGGGAGACAGATCCAGTCAGTAATCAGTTCCCTAAGTGTTCTCCACCATCTGGAACACACAGAAATTCACAGAGTTGGGTAGAGTAGAGATGGGTTAGGGAGGAGACACAGGCGACCGGGTGGAGAAAAAGGAGGGTCCAAAGGGGGAGAGAGCAGTCAAGCCAATAATCTCACTCCCTAGTTAAAAATGGGTACTGAAGATTGGGTTCTAAAAGGTACAAAATTGGTAACAAATACATAAAAGCAAAAATTAAAAATCTAGAGTAGAGTTTGGAATTTCAAAAAATACAATGTTAAAGAAGAGAAGAAGGAAAAGAAAGATAGAAAAAGAAAAAAAAAGTCAAAAAAATTATAAAGAAAATATAGGTACGTAATTGATAACACATAGCAAAAAGCAAAAGTTAAAAATCTAGAGTTTGGAATTTCAGATATACAATTTTAAAGAAAAGAAGAAGAGAAAGAAAGAGAAAAAAAAGTCACAAAAATTATAAAAAAAAAAATATATAGGTAAAAAATTGACGACAAATACCAAAAAGCTAAAATTAAAAATCTAGGGTAGAGTTTGGAATTTCAAAAATACAATGTTAAAGAAGGAAAAAAAAAAAAAAAACAAGGTCACAAAAATTATAAAAAAAATATATATGAAGTTTGCTTTTTATTTTTTTTCGAAGTTTGCTTTTAAAAAAAAAATAGGGTCTTTTATTTTTTTTGCAAAGTAAGAGAAGCAAAAAGCAAAGGAGAAAAGGAAAGATATAAACACCTGAATTCAGAGTTCCAAAGAAGAGATAAGAAAGCCTTCTTCAGCAATCAATGCAAAGAAATAGAGGAAAACAACAGAATGGGAACGACTAGGGATCTCTTCAAGAAAATCAGAGATACCAAAGGAACATTTCATGAAAAGATGAGCTCGATAAAGGACAGAAATGGTATAGACCTAACAGAAGCAGAAGATATTAACAAGAGATGGCAAGAATACACAGAAGAACTGTAGAAAAAAGAGCTTCACGACCCAGATATTCATGATGGTGTGATCACTGACCTACAGCCAGACATCCTGGAATGTGAAGTCAAGGGGGCCTTAGAAAGCATCACTACGAACAAAGCTAGGGAAGGTGATGGAATTCCAGTAGAGCTATTCCAAATCCTGAATGATGATGCTGTGAAAGTGCTGCGCTCAATATGCCAGCAAATTTGGAAAACTCAGAGTGGCCACAGGACTAGAAAAGGTCAGTTTTCATTCCAATCCCAAAGAAAGGCAATGCCAAAGAATGTTCAAACTACCGCACAATTGCACTCATCTCACATGCTAGTAAAGTAATGCTCCAAATTCTCCAAGCCAGGCTTCAGCAATATGTGAACCGTGAACTTCCTGATGTTCAAGCTGGTTTTAGAAGAGGCAGAGGAACCAGAGATCAAATTGCCAACATCTGCTGGATCATGGAAAAAGCAAGAGAGTTCCAGAAAAACATCTATTTCTGCTTTATTGACTATGCCAAAGCCTTTGACTGTGTGAATCACAATAAACTGTGGAAAATTCTGAAAGAGGTGGGAATACCAGACCACCTGATCTGCCTCTTGAGAAATTTGTATGCAGGTCAGGAAGCAACAGTTAGAACTGGACATGGAACAACAGACTGGTTCCAAATAGGAAAAGGAGTTCGTCAAGGCTGTATATTGTCACCCTGTTTATTTAACTTATATGCAGAGTACATCATGAGAAACGCTGGACTGGAAGAAACACAAGCTGGAATCAAGATTGCTGGGAGAAATATCAATAACCTCAGATTTGCAGATGACACCACCCTTATGGCAGAAAGTGAAGAGGAACTAAAAAGCCTCTTGATGAAAGTGAAAGTGGAGAGTGAAAAAGTTGGCTTAAAGCTCAACATTCAGAAAACGAAGATCATGGCATCCGGTCCCACCCCTTCATGGGAAATAGATGGGGAAACAGTGTCAGACTTTATTTTTCTGGGCTCCAAAATCACTGCAGATGGTGATTGCAGCCATGAAATTAAAAGACGCTTACTCCTTGGAAGGAAAGTTAGGACCAACCTAGATAGCATATTCAAAAGCAGAGACATTATTTTGCCAACAAAGGTCCATCTAGTCAAGGCTATGGTTTTTCCTGTGGTCATGTATGGATGTGAGAGTTGGACTGTGAAGAAGGCTGAGTGCCGAAGAATTGATGCTTTTGAACTGTGGTGTTGGAGAAGACTCTTGAGAGTCCCTTGGACTGCAAGGAGATCCAACCAGTCCATTCTGAAGGAGATCAGCCCTGGGATTTCTTTGGAAGGAATGATGCTGAAGCTGAAACTCCAGTACTTTGGCCACCTCATGTGAAGAGTTGACTCATTGGAAAAGACTCTGATGCTGGGAGGTGTTGGGGGCAGGAGGAGAAGGGGACGACAGAGGATGAGATGGCTGGATGGCATCATTGACTCGATGGACGTGAGTCTGAGTGATCTCCAGGAGTTGGTGATGGACAACGAGGCCTGGCGTGCTGTGATTCATGGGGTCGCAAAGAGTCAGACACGACTGAGCAACTGATCTGATCTGATCTGAGTAGGTTATAAAAGTGAAAATTAAAGGAGTAATAGAGGACTAAAAATTTTCTAAGAATTAAAAAAAAAGAAAGAATGATTGTAAAAATAGTGAAAGTATATCTAGGACTTTCTCTGGTTTTGTTGTGGGTATTGTGGGGTCAGTTCATTTTCGGCTAGTTCCTTGGTCCGATTTATATTTCTCAATAACTATAGGCCCCTTCCTATGTAGTTGGTACTAACTACAGGGTTTTAATCTATTGCCTGTAGCTTCCAAGGTCATTCCCTCTGTTATAGCTTCTTCCGTTTGCTGGTCTCTTCAGTGTCTGATCCACCCTGACACAAAGAGAATGATGGTGGACTTTTTTTTTTTTTTTAAGGCTCACTTGTTCAGTCGAGCTGTGGGGAGGGAGGGAGGGACGCTGCAAACAAATAACACTGGCGTGTGCTCGCAGTGCCTCAGCCACACTGGGCCTGCCCCTGCTCACACCTCCTGTAGCCTCCCTGCCCACACTGCTCAGGCTCTAGGTTGCTCCGCCAGGGCTGCTTGCACTTCCCAGGTCTAAGGTGCTCAGGTTCAGGCACTTGGGTAGTCCTCAGAGGTGCAGACTCGGTTGGGTCTGCGTTTTGTGCCCTTCCCAGGTCCGAGCAGCTCAGGTGATGAGGTGTTTGGCCAGCGCGGTTGCTGCGACTTATCGCCTCCCTGCTGCTCGGTTATCTAGGTGTACAACCAGCGCACCTTCTCAGACGGATGTTTACCGTTCAGACCTCCAAGAAGTTTTAGTTAGCAAAGAAGCCTGCTTACAGTTTTGTAGATAATGTCTCTCTGGAGCTGCGATTGCCCCCTTCCAGCTCTGGCTGTCTGTCACCAGAGGGGGATGGTCTGCAGCTGGCTGTCTCTGTTCAGTCCTTTGTTCTGTGCACGGGCCTGGCGGTGTCTTAAGTTAGGGCTGGCTTTTTGCGTGGTAGATATCCCACAGTCTGGTTTGCTAGCCCAAATTATTTCTCTCAGATAGCGCTCGGGGTATTCAGGCCAGATCCTTACTCTAAGCGATGCAGCCCGTGCTGCGTCTCCCTGCCCAGCCCCTGCTTACTAGTGGCGTGTGCAGGCATCTGTGCTGCTTCTCCACTGGGGGAGTTACCACAGGGCTCGTAATCTGCGGGTTTTAATTGTTTGTTTATTTTTCCTCCCTGTTATGTTGCCCTCTGTGCTTCCAAGGCTTGGCACAGATTCAGCAGTGAGAAGGTTTCCTGGTGTTTGGAAAGTTCTCTCTTTTTAAGACTCCCTTCCCGGGATGGAGCTCCATCCCTCCCTCTTTTGTCTCTTTTTTTTTGTCTTTTATATTTTTTCCTACCTCCTTTTGAAGACAATGGGTTGCTTTTCTGGGTGCCTGATGTCCTCTGCCAGCAATCAGAAGTTGTTTTGTGGAATTTACTTGGCGTTTAAATGTTCTTTTGATGAATTTGTGGGGGAGAAAGTGTTCTCCCTGTCCTATTCCTCCACCATCTTAGCTCCTCCTCTGTCCATTTTTCAAATCTTTATTGAATGTTACAAAATTGATTTTGTTGTCCGCTTTGGTTTTCTCCCCCAAGGCATGTGGGATCTTGGCTCCCTGACCAGGGATGAAACTCACATCCTGGAAGGTGATGTCTTAACCTCTGGACCACGAGGGAATTCCCTGGACCTACATTTGATAGAGGGGGAAGGAGAGCTTTTGAAGCCACAAGGTCTGGCACATGAGAAGCCAGCTACACACAGATCTGAATGGGAACACAGGCAAAGGGAACCAAGCAAAAACAGAGAAGAAGGAATGCGCCCTGGGTCTTTGAAGAACAACAGGGAGGATGAAGAAGCTGAGTTTGGGGGAGAATTACCCCAAATGATGTTGGAGGGGTGGGTGGGCTCTGTATGTCATAGGGCTGTAAGCAGGGGAGGGCTCAGATCCTGTGCCTCTTATTTCACCATCATTTCCTCATGGCTAAACTGCACATCAGTTTTCTGTTTCCTTTTATTTTTGTTTGTAATGTGATGTCATCTAGGTCATCCTTGCCTCAGCACCTCGCAAGAAAATACCTGATGTCACATCCAGAGCTGTCATCCCCAACCTTCCTGTCATCTCCAGGGGAGAAACTTGGATGAGGAGCCCTTTGGCTCATTTCAAAGTCCTCTCCTTCCAACCACCAGAGCTTCACTCAGTGTGACAGTCCAATAAGCACTGCCTCAGCCCATATTCTGCTTCTCGCTGGCATTTGGGAAGTTGGCTCTGTTGCCTAAAGGAGACATTTTAGGAGAGGTTTCCATAGAAACCCAAACTTTCTCTCCAGCTGCTCATGTAGTGTATCCCTTTATTTTAAAATACACATTATTTTTCTTTCATTGGCTTTTGGGCACTTTATTCTTTGGGTACCAAAGAAATAGTATCAGAGCTTGAGGAACATAAGTTGTCACATTCTACACTCAACAGTCTTTCCTAATTGTGTTTCTGTGGCTGACAGGAAGGATAGTAGAAGCTTTGATGCCAAACTAACCATTTCTCCTGTGAATATACACTTGTCATCTCAGAATTCCCTTGGTGGCTAGCTCTTCATCAATGTACTATTGGCATCACCAGCTTTATAGAAGTCTCACTGAACTATGGTCCAAGCCTCTCTTTCCCAAACCTTCTCCCTGAATGACTATATTCCAAATCTAGAAACAGTTGCATTTTTTTTTCTTATTCCTACAAGCTGAAGTCTTGCCTACTTTGGGCCATTAAAAGTGTCATTTCTTTAAGCTTCCTATCTCATACTCATTCTTAATTTATGTTAAACCATAGGCATCATTTTCACAGTGGAAACTACTTTACCTGCCAAAATGAGGTTATATTTGCTATGTTTTCTTCCTAACAATTCCCATAATTCTAATGACATCATTTTGGTGGTTATACATTTGATGTCTCTCTCCATTAAAATGCAAACTCCTTAAAAAACTGTATCTTACCAATGTCTGGATGGATAGCATCCAGCACAGTGTTTTGGAAAGAATAAAAAAAATTAGGGGAATATTTATATTTCAGCCCAAAAGAGAAGCAGAAACAAGTAACTAAATGAATTCTGCTTTGTGCATTTATAGGAATAAAGTTTATTTTCTCCAAGGAAACACAAATCTATGTCACCTGTTGTGAAACAAGTGGGAAAAATAAATCTGTTTTGGTTTTAGAGAAGCCATTGTATGATATGGTATGAATCAAAGCAAAGGAAAAATGCATTTAAGGATTGCAGAGAGGATTTGATGTGGGAATCATGTACCTCTTCACCCCCACTGTGTACAGCTGAGCAACAGGTAAGCAGGAATGTCAGCTAGAGGGCCAGAATTTGCCCTGCATAAGGAAGCTGAGAGAGAAAAAGCAGAGGAAGGAAAAACAGAGGGAAAGAAGGCAATGAGGGAGGAAGAGGGACAGACAGACTATTTAAGAAAAGGAAAAATAAAGAGAGACCACATCCAAAGAGGAAAGAGAAGAGACTCCTGGAGATTCCAAGTTCACCTTAGGGAGGGAGAAGGGGGCGGCAATGCAAATGAGCTGGAGGGGCGGGGCCTGGGGAAGGGGGCCAACCCACACCTCAGGCGTCCCAGAATTCCTGGGGGTTTACAATTCTGTTTAACCGGACAGACACTTGGCAGGATACCTGCCAAGAGGCTGATGTGTGAGATGATTTCTGTGAGCCTGCAGGTCAAATCTAATCGTAGCAGCCAAGATTTACTGAGTCTCTGATATGTATGCCAGGTGCCTTTGACACACTGTTGTATCAATCTTGACAAGAACTTATATTACCCATGAGGAAACTTGAGACTCAGAAAGGTGAAGGTTCTTGCTTCAAGAGACCCAGGTAAAATGCAACAGAGCCTATGTCTGTCTGTCTGTCTTCAAAGGTGGGCTCCGTCTATCATGCTACCCTGACCCAACTGATAGAAGAGGCTTCAAAAAAAGATGTCTGTCATTCTGCAACACAAGGGAGAGAAGAGTATAAAGTGAATATATAATGTGTATGGTGTTCAATTCAGCTTTCTAATAATGGAAAAGCTGCTCAAGAAGGGGCTGAGCTTCTCTGTGAGGAAGGAACCTCACTATGAGGGGTGGACCAACCTGATGTGCTCTTTGAATGTTACCCACTCACCCTCCCCTAATACTCTGCTGTGGATTCCCACTGTACTCGGGATGAAACTCTCACTTTTCACCACGGCCTGTAAGACTTGGCACCATCCAGCCCCTATCTGTTCTACAGCTTCACCCTGACTCTAGCCTGCAGAGCCGTGTAGGTCCAGCTCTTCCCAGTCAGGCCACACATCATCCCAGGAATGGCACACAGTCCCATCTCCCCTCCATAGAAGATTCTGCCCTCCATTCTTCACTTGACTTCAGGCAACTCTGACCTTCAGAAAAATCTTTCTGGGTCTCATGATGTAATTCAGATCCATACTTTCCTCTTTGCTGTCACATCTTGCACTTTTCCTTTCTATCACATGATTGTGAAAATCTCTGAATACATAGCCATACAAAGATATGGTTACTATCACTGGACAGTGAGCTCTAGATATACTGGAACCCTGTCTCTAGTTCACTGTGGTATCCCCAAACCACAGCACAGGGTCTCAGATATTGTGGAATTGTAGAACTCGAATAATTTTTGCGGACTAGTACAATTAACTTCATTCAGGAATGTGCTTAAGGAAATGCCCTAAGGATTGAGGTAATGAGATGACCCCTGAAGAAACTGCCAGTTACAACCATGACCTGTGTTACTAGCTTGCCATATCACTTCCCACTACTTAGAAAAAGCGGGCATCATTTGGAAAATGAAAACTAGCCTGTACTCCCCCACCCAACCCTCAAAACTACTTTACCCTACTTTATGAGTTTTGTTATGTATATCTTTGTTCTCATATGCATTTGTTTTACATCCATTCCTTCTTTATTCCAAATACCCATCGGAAAGCCAGTGCCACAGAGATCCAGGTCCTCAGAGACCGTTAGAAAAAATGAAAACCAAAATGAATTACCAACAGTATTGGCAACAAGACAGTCTCTGAACCAGACTGGCCCCAATCTGCTCAGTCACCAAGGCATTTCCACCCTGATGACTATGATATCACCATTCCAGAATTTGAGTTCAGGTGGGGCCCAACTCAGAAACCTGAACTTTAGGAAAACAAAGAATCTATTGTTATGCAAATTGCTTTAAACACTGAAAAAGAGAGGAAATGAAAAGATAAGCAAACACAGACTGCATAATGCCACCTGGCTTCTAAAATAGTTCCCTCTACAAAGTTTCAATAGGATGTCAGCTCACTGGAAACGAAGTCTCTAATGACAGAGAAAGTGTTTGACTCAAATGATTTCATTTTCTATTTTGGTAGCTCTTGCAATGGTGCCATTGTGCTTTCAGAGAAAAGAATAACAGGAGACCCTGAATGGTTTCCTTGTAGGGACAGAAATTTCTACTTCTGTTGCCAAATGGGCAATCAGGCCCTGTGCTTATTCAACCAGCACCGATAGTGTATCAGGCACAGTGCTTGGTCCTAGGGCATAAAGTATGGAGAAGAAACAGAAAGGCCTTGTTTCCCTGGAGCTGGCAGCCTCGTATGAACACAGTCCAGCTTAGACATTACAAACACGTTTGCCTTGCTGTTGTAACACATGCAGTATGGCACTTTGTGCTTCACAAAATCCTCTCAGATATATCACTTTTTTTTTTTCCTTATCCAACAACCGTGTAAGAACAGCATGAATGTTAAGACTTCCTTCTTTTCTAAAATGAAAGGAAGGCTCAGAGCCCAGAAGAACTGGCCATAAGTCGCATCAGTCATGTTCTTTCCATTACACCAATAGCAACAAAAAAGCAAATGTTTAATAGCATTTATAAATGCTTTTTCACACAATACCATAGTGAATTCTTGCAACAAATTTATGATTCCCAATTTAAAAAACAAAGGAAAGAGGCTCAGAAGTTGAATAACTTTTTTAAGTCATTCAGGAAAAAAAAAAAAGAGAGAGAGAAGGATTGAAGTAGAGATTCGAATCTAAGCAATGTGACTATATGTGGCATTTAACCAGTAATTGACTGACAACACAGCATAAGTTGGTCATATCCCTTATTTTAATTGGAGCAACTATTAGTAGAGTCAATTTAAAAATAGAGTACTGAGGTGCACAGAGGTTTAGAGCCACATTCAAGGTCATACATTTCAAAGTGTTGAAGTTAAAGTAGCATCTCAATTCCCAAGATGTGAATTCAACTCGCTTTTCCACGCGACCAAAGGTTCTCACCCATGCACAACTGAAAGAGAAGGAGAGAGACCATCAGGTCTACACGGCTGCTTCATTTCATGGTGAATTGAGAAGTCCCCTCATACTGGACCTAGACTGTCAGCACTCTGGGTAAAAGTAAGAGCTGAAAGTAGAACATTTATAGTCAGAATGCTCTGGTCCACCCAACACCTCAGAGGTACTGGAGCCCCTATTCTAAATGAAATTTGAGTCTCACCAATGTGTCAAAGTTTGCCAATCGAAAGAGGTTGACAGCTCCTGCCCTTTCAAAGAAAAATGTTAATAGAACAGCTCTCATTAGTAAGAGTGTAATTAACTGGAGCTACATTTGGGTAGAATGTAGGGTTAATTCAAGAGAGAATCAGCTTTCCAGGTGGCTCAATGGTAAAGAATCTTCTTGCCAAACAGGAGATGTGGGTTCGATCCCTGGGTCCAAAGATCCCTAGAGAAGGAACTGGCAACCCACTCCAGTATTCTTGTCTGGAAAATTCCATGGACAGAGGAGCCTGGTGGGCTACAGTTCATAGGGTCACAATGAGTCAGACATGACCAAACCACTAAACCATCAACACCACCAAGAGAGAATCAGGAGATAAAATGCAGAGCAAGATTAACTCCAAATCATCCATCCATCCAAAAAAAAAAAAATCACTACTTTCTAAAAGACCAGAACTGTTTAGTCCTTGGGAACAAAGATGAACATGAAAGAAATAGTCCCTGACCTCCAAAACCTTACCATCGAGTACACCATGAATATACAACTCAGTTTACACTTCTTTTTCTGCAGGTGCTAGAAAGCTGTTGAAGGTTTCCAAGAAGGAAATGATTGGATGGCAGCTATTCCTTCCACAGACTCAGAAATTCTGAGTTGAAAAACTTACAAGTTATAAATACCCTCCCCATTGGCGTTCATAGCTGCAGTCACATATGGCTGTTCAACACTTGATATGCAGCTAATCCCAGATGAGATGTGTTCTAAGTGTAAAAAGCACACTGGATTTTGAAGATTTGTTATAAACAAAAAGGTAAGATATCATTAAAACTTTTGAAAATAATGATTAACAATAGATATGGTAGCATTTCTGGTACACAGTGCTCCCTCATTATCTATGGAGGGATACCAAAAACAGTACAGAAAGCCAAAATCTGCTCAGGCTCAAATCTCCAGTTGGCTGTCCATATTGACAGATTCCAAATCCATAGATTCAACCAATTGTGGCTCAACACAGCTCAAGATCTGAGGTTAGCTCAATATGTGGATGTTGAACACAGAGTTTCAGAGGACTGACTGTATGGGGTTAAGTACATTACTAAAATTAATTTTATCTGTTTGATTTTTTTAATGTGGCCATGAGAATATGTCTAGAATATGTGGCCACTAGAAAAGGAAAGATATAACCATTGGAATGCAGTTTCAAAGAATAGCAAGGACAGATAAGAAAGCCTTCCTCGGTGATCAGTGCAAAGAAATAGCAGAAAACAATAGAATGGGAAAGACTAGAGATCTCTTCAAGAAAATAAGAGATACAAAGGGAACATTTCATGCAAAGATGGGCGCAGTAAAGGACAGAAATGGTATGGACCTAACAGAAGCAGAAGATATTAGGAAGAGGTAGCAAGAATACATAGAAGAACTATACAAAAAAGATCATAACCCAGACAACCACAATGGTGTGATCACTCACCTAGAGCCAGACATCCTGGAATGTAAAGTCAAGTGGGCCTTAAGGAGATCACTATGAACAAAGCTAGTGGAGGTGATGGGATTCTAGTTAGAGCTATTTCAAATCCTAAAAGATGATGTTGTCAAAGTGTTGCACTCCATATACCAGCAAATTTGGAAAACTCAGCAGTGGCCACAGGACTGGAAAGGTCAGTTTTTATTCCAGTTCCAAAGCAAGACAATGCTAAAGAATGTTCAAACTACTGTACAATTGTACTCATCTGACGTATTAGCAAACTAAGGCTCAAAAATCTCCAAGTCAGACTTCAACAGTACATGAACTGTGAACTTTCAGATGTTCAGGCTGGATTTAGAAAAGGCAGAGGAACCAGAGATCAAATTGCCAATGTCCACTGGATCATCAAAAAAGCAAGAGAATTCCAGAAAACCCTCTGCTTTTGCTTCAGTTATGCCAAAGCCTTTGACTGTGTGGATCACAAACTGGAAAATTCTTTGAGAGATGGGAATACCAGAGCACCTTTCCTGCCTCCACAAAAATCTGTATGCAGGTCAAGAAGCAACAGTTAGAACTGGACATGGAACAACAGACTAATTCCAAATAGGAAAAGGAGTACGTCAAGGCTGTATACTGTCACCTTGCTTATTTAACTTATATGCAGAGTACATCATCCAAAATGCCAGGCTGGATGAAGCACGAGCTGGAATTAAGACTGCCAGGAGAAATATCAATAACCTCAGGTATGCAGATGACACCACCCTTATGGCAGAAAGTGAAGAAAAACTAAAGAGCCTCTTGATCAAAGTGAAAGAGGATGGTGAAAAAGTTGGCTTAAAACTCAACATTCAGAAAACTAAGATCATGGCATCCCATCCCATCACTTCATGGCAAATAAATGGAGAAACAATGGAAATAGCGACCGACTTTATTTTTTTATTTTATTTTTTTTATTTTTTATTTTTTTAGAGTCAAGTGAGTGATGTTGGGAAAGATTGAAAGCAGGAAGAGGAGAGGACGATAGAGGATGAGGTGATTGGACGGCATCACCGACTCAATGGACATGAGTTTGAGTAAACTCCAGGAGTTGGTGATGGACAGGGAGGCCTGGCGTTCTGCAGTCCATGGGGTTGCAGAGTCAGACACGACTGAGTGACTGAACTGAACTGAACTGAAAGGAAAATACACAGTATTTGTTTTTCTTTGTCTGACTTATTTCACTAAGCATAACACCTTCCAGGTCCATCCATGTTGTTGCAAATAGCAATATTTAATCTTTTTATGGCTAATATTCAATTGTGTATATTGTTTCATCATTTTTAAATAGACACACTTCATAAGTAATGCTTATAAGATCAGAATTGACTGTGATTCCTTAAGAATTTTAAGTTCTGCCACATATGGGGTAAGATAAAATAAAGGTAACTGCAAATGAATCTTTTTGTTATAGTATCTTTTTTTTTTTTTCAATGCCATTCTCCCAAATCTTCCCACCCTCTCCCTCTCCCACAGAGTCCATAAGCCTGTTCTATACATCAGTGTCTCTTTTGCTGTCTTGTATACAGGGTTATCGTTACCATCTTTCTAAATTCTATTTTTATGAGCTCCAAAATCACTGCAGATGGTGACTGCAGCCATGAAATTAAAACATGCTTGCTCCTTGGAAGAAAAGCTATGACCAAACTAGACAGCATATTAAAAAGCAGAGACATTACTTTGTCAACAAATGTCTATCTACTCCGAGCTATGGTTTTTCTAGTAGTCATGTAAGAGTTGGACCATAAAGAAAGCTGAGCACCGAAGAACTGATGCTTTTGAACTGTGGTGTTGGAGAAGACTCTTGAGAACTCATCGGACTGCAAGGAGATCTAACCAGTCCATCCTAAAGGAAATCAGTGCTGAATATTCATTGGAAGGACTGATGCTGAGGCTCCAATACTTTGGCTATCTGATGTGAAGAACCGACTCCTTGGAAAAGACCCTGATGCTGGGAAAGATTGGAGGCGGGAGTAGAAGGGGATGATAGAGGATGAGATGGTTGGTTGGCATCATCAACTCAATGGACATGAGTCTGAGCAAGCTCTGGGAGTTAGGATGGACAGGGAAGCCTAGCATGCTGCAGTTCATGGGGCTGCAAAGAGTCGGACACGACCGAGCAACTGAACTGAACTGCTGCTGCTGCTAAGTCACGTCAGTCATGTCCAACTCTGTGTGACCCCATAGACAGCAGCCCAACAGGCTCCTCTGTCCCTGGGATTCTCCAGGCAAGAATACTGGAGTGGGTTGCCATTTCCTTCTCCAATGCATAAAAGTGAAAAGTGAAAGTGAAGTTGCTCAGCAGTGTCCGACTCTTTGCAACCCCATGGACTGTAGCTTACCAGGCTCCTCCATCTATGGGATTCTCCAGGCAAGAGTACTGGAGTGGGTTGCCGTTGCCTTCTCCGAACTGAACTGAGAATATGTCAATTAACATATGTGGCTTCACTGTGTGTCTTTCAGACAATGCTGTTCTGTAGAATTCCTGATAAATGTTCAACTAGGCTTTCTTGAAATCTCTCCAGACTGAACATTCTCCTGTCCTTGAGAAAATCCATTCTGTGGCTTCAGGCTGCATATTAGAAATAATTTTTTTAACCATAAAATGTCTTTCTGCATATTTTATACATTGAAAATCATGATGCTCTATTGCAGTGGTCCTGAGCCATTTTAGCACCAGGCACTGGTTTCATGGAAAACAAATTTTCCACTGACTGGAGGGCATGGGGGTGTCAGGTAAGCATGATTTTAGGATGATTCAAGCTCATTACATTTCTTGTGCGGTTTGTTTCGATCATTGTTACATCAGATTCACCTCAGATCATCAGGCATTAGATCCCAGAGGTTGGGGACCCCTGCTCTATGGCGTTCTTCCAACAGTAACCCTCAACTATCTTTTATCTCCCCCCACTTCCATTTTCCCCAGGTCATCTAATCTTCCCTTGTTCTAAGCAAATACCTCCAATTAGTTTATTATTCCTTGCACAGTATGTTTTCTGGGTCTCTAATGATCCCCATCGCTTTTCTCTACACATTTTCTCAATTATCAGCATTCCTTCAAAAAAAAAAAAAAAACACAACTTTTCTAGTTGTCTCATTGGAGGTAACAGTATATGATGGTAAAATGACCCTTAGACTAGAAGTTAGAGATAAGTTATTTCTCATCTCACTCACCCTGTGCAACCTTCTATAAGTAATTTCACCTTGTGAGCAAAAGCTTATGAAAGTGAACTTAACAGGGAAGCCAAACTAGAAGGAAAAAAGAAAAAATAAATAAATAAAAAATGTTCCACATACAACCTCAACAGTGAACCTTTATTTTTAATAGCTGAGCATTCATGTCTCCTGCTAATAGAACCCATCTTCTCCACTTTCAAACTGTGCCATTTTTCAGTTGTTGGAGGGAGGAAGAGTAGGTTCACCCTGTCCCTCAGCTTCAGGGAAGACTGAGGCCAGGATTGGAGAATCAGAGGCACAGAAATTGGTTCAGTGACCAGCACAGTACTCAGCTGAGGCAAGTGCATTACATGGAGATAGCCTGCTGTAGGAGGATGCTAACAGGGGAAGCAGAACTCCAAGACTTTGGGGTGGAGGGAAGGACCTGATGATGCAATTCACATTATTGCAACCCCTGCTTACAGCTGTGCTTCAAGTAAAGTACTTTCTGGCCTTTTTTTTTTTTTTTTTAAAGAAACTGAATTCATGTATTTCTTTTTTCCCCTAACATCAGTTTGAGTCTACAACCAAGAGACCTGTCGCACTTTTTTCAGGAACTAAAATGCTTCCAGATCCTCGACCTCATTTCCAGACTTTTGATTTGTTGTATATGTACCTGGCCTCATGAATAAGCAGTGATGTTCTGCATATCAATATGGAAGGATAGGAACTTCCCTGGCAATCCAGTGGTTAAAACTCCATGCTTCCTGTATAGGGGGCACAGGTTTGATCCCTGGCAGGGAAACTAAGACACTACGTGCAATGTAGACAAAACAAAAAATACACACAGAATGACAGACATGTTGAGTGGTAAAAGTCAAGGATGGTAGAATCCTGATTCTGCGTCTCTGTCCTTTTCTCTTAAGCAGTGTTATCTGTCAATCTTTCACCCATGTCATGGAAAAGCTACATGGTCAATGCTTCATTTAGTCAGCTCATCTTTTCATATTAAAATGATACTTGCTCTATAGTGTGGCAAGTAATTAAGTAACATCACAGCATGCCTTGTTTTATAAAATCAATGTGTGTGCAGAAACAAACTGACTTCCATTAGGATTCACAACCCACTTGATTTTCACTTCTCATGGATCTTCAGTAGGCAACATCTTCCAACACTGCTAGTTCTCTCCTCTGCACCAACCACCACCCCCACCCCCTGCCCGGCCCCAGGTCCTAACACAGGTTTTATTGCAGCATTCGAGATCTAGAAAGGGCTTTAAGACATGGTTGCTTAATGCCATGACTTTATACTATCAGTGTAAAAGGATTTCTAGAGAATGGGAAGTGACTTTCTCAATGTACAATACAGTTGGAAACAGAGCCTAGATAAGACTTTTGTGCTCCCAGAATACGGTATCATATAGCAGCTGTATTCTAAGTGGAGTCACCTGGTTAGAGGCCTCTTTGGGTAAATCATTTCCCAATTTTCTTCTTTCACAAGATCATTTAACTGCATCTCAGTGTTTGTTTATAAAGTGGGCTTAACTCTGTTTGGGTCCATAAGCTGTTATTATTAATAGGTGCATGATGAGTGTGTGTGCTCAATCGTGTCTAATTCTTTGTGACCCCATGGACTGTAGCCCCCTAGACTCCTCTGTCTGTGGAATTTCCCAGGCAAGAATACTGGAGTGGGTTGCCATTTCCTTCTCCAGGGGATACTCCCAACCCAGGGATTGAACCCTTGTCTCCTGTATCAGCAGGTGGATTCTTTACCACTGCACCACCTGGGAATCCCACTAATAGGCCTAATCACTATTTATGGACCAGGCATCTACTACGTGCTTATGAATCCAATCTGGCTTAATCGTTATAAGTATCTCTGAAGTTGGTATTCTAAGGTTTCTCTTTTTTATAGAAAAGGAAGTTGAGATTTAGAGAGGTGATGGAGATAGCCTAAATCAGATATCTGATAAATATTGTCAACAGGATTCAATTCAATTTCTAGCTCTGACTCCAGAGCCTGAATTTTTAACATGAATATTCTGTCTTCTCAGAAAGATCAAGCAAATTTTTTCATTAGAACATGTCTGGAAACTGACAAGGCTGTAAAATAGAGTGATCACTTTCTGAGCCCTCACTGACCTGTAAAACATTTCAATATATCACCAGCTATGCTCAAGAACATCCCTGTTCAAGCCCTCTGACCCCCTATTTAAATGTATAATAAACAAAAGTCCATAATTCACTTACATCTTGCTATGTGTTCAATAGCTACAGAAGTTTTTACAGAAATTTTTAAGAGAGACAGAAATGTAAAACAGGAGGTAGAAGAGCAGAAGCCTCTCATTCCCACTGCATCTTCTGCCCTCACATGTTGCAGATACAGTTTCTATCTAGCTGAGTGTGTCCTTTACAACAGACTGTACCTAAAAACCCTAGATTGGCTGTGTGGTCGTTATCTACTGCTGTGTAACAAATTATCCCAAAGCTTAGTGTCTTAAAACAACATTCATTTTTGGCAGAAAGTAACAAACTTATTTTAGAATTCATATGGAAACTCAAGGGACACAGATAGCCAAAATGATCTTGAAAAAGAAGTTGGAGGATTCACAATTTCCAATCACAAAACTTACTACAAAGCTAGAGTAATCAAGAAAAGTCTGAAACTGGCATAAGGATAGCCATATAAATCAATGGAATAGAACTGAGAGTCTAGACATAAATCTCCCAGCTCAGTCATTTGATTCTTAATAAGGATGCCAAAACAACTCAATGAGGGAAAGGGCAGTCTTTTTAACGAATGGTTCTGGGGCAACTGGATATCCACATACAATAGACTGAAGTTGTGCCAACTTCACACCATTTATGAAAAGTAACTCAGAATGGATCAAAGGCCTACTATTTTATAGCTACAACTATAAAATGCTTAGAAGAAAACATAGGTCTAAATCTTCAAGATCTTGGATTAAGCCATGGTTTCTTAGATATGACAGAAAAAGCAATGAAAGAAAAAAGAGATAAACCTGACATTACCAAAACTGTAAACTTTTGTGCTTTAACAGGCACCATTAAGAAAGTAAAACAATACTACCTGAAAGTAAAACAACCTGATAAGGGCCTTATATCCAGAATATATAAAGAACCATTACAACTCAGAAGTAAAGACAAAAAAGTGACCAAGGGTCTGGATAGACAATCCTCCAAAGAAGATACACGGTCAGTAAGCACTTGAAAAGATGCTAAACACCATTAGTTATCAGGAAAATGGAAATGAAAACAACAGTGAGATACCAATTCATACCCACCAGAATGGCAATTATCAGTTGGACAGATAAGTGCTGGTAAGGATGTAGAGAAGCTCAAAATAGGCACTTTGGAAAAGTTTGGCAGCTCCTCAAAAAGTTAAACATAGAGACTTAGCTGTTTCATCCATACACACACACACAAACAGACCCAAGAGAGTAAAACATATGGAGCAATACCCATCTTGCTCAGAAGTCAAAAAAGCTGAAAGAAAAAGTAATTTTAGTTGCTACAGGCTCACCTGCTATTCCATGCCAACCTGCAACAGCTCAGTCTAAAAAGGTAAGATAGTTACAGTTCTATTTCTGACTTCCAAATCTCATTCAAAATGTCCTGCGGTCCATGCTAATCCACAACTAGGTACGAAAGGAAACTCCTGGAAGTTTCGTTTCAGTTTAGCTAGATTAGCATAACAAAATTAACTTCAATTATTATTAAAGAATTTGTGACTTGGGAATGGTGTTCAGTACACAAATTGTATTTCTGCAGAGTTATTTTTTTGCCAACAAAGGTCCATATAGTCAAAGATACAGTTTTTCCAGCAGTCATGTATGGATGTGAAAGTTGGACCATAAAGAAAGCTGAACACCGAAGAACTGATGCTTTTGAACTGTGGTGTTGGAGAAGACTCTCGAGAGTCCCTAGAACTGCAAAGAAATCAAACCAGTTAATCCTGAAAGAAATCAATCCTGACTATTCATCTGGTGACTTTGGCCACCTGATGCAAAGAACTGACTCATTAGAAAGACCCTGATGCAGGGAAAGATTGAAGGTGGAAGGAGAAGGGGACGACAGAGACCAAAATGGTTGGATGGTATCACTGACTCAACGGACAGAGTTTGAGCAAGCTCCAGGAGTTGGTGAAGGACTGGGAAGCCTGGCATGTTACAGTCCATGGAGTCTCAAAGAGCCGGACATGACTGAGTAACTGAACATCAACAAGAAATGGAAACTTGTATTAAATACCCTGGTATAAATTTCTCTTAAATATCAGAAAGCTGCAAAGGGTATATTCTTTAAAAAGGGTTTCTCAACCTCAGCACTACTGGCATTTTATGTTTGGTAAATCTTTTTAACAGGGGGCTTTCCTATGCATTATAGAGTGTTCAGCAGCACCTTGGTATCTACAAATTAAATGGAGTTCTCACAATCAAAAATATCTTCAGACAATGCCAACTATTTCCCAGGGATCTAAAATTGCCTCCAGTTGAGAACTACTGCTTTGAATGATACTAAATATTCCAAAACAAAGATGCTATGTAAACTCAGGTCTAGCTGAAATTAGATTATATGTTATGCTGCTTATATATTTAATTCCCTGTGTGTGTGTGCTTAGTTACTAATATTAATTCACTACATTGGAAGAGATGCTGTCTGGTTGACTTTGAGTCAAAGCTTAATAGCAAGGCTCAGTTGGTCAAGGTCACTAGTTAAAAACTATGGATGTGTTAGCTTTAGAAGATCCTGTCTTTTATCTCAGCAAGGGGAAGGAGGCAGCAGCTCACAGATGGCCCAAGGCAAATCTATGCCTGTTTCAAGAAGTTTGACAACTAGTTCCCTTGGTACAAAACACTACAGAGATGACACTCTTTCAATAGTGAATTGTCTTTCTTGACCATTTCAAATTCTCTTTCATTATTATAAGCAAATTATGTTTTTCTTAAGTAAAATGGTTGGACTCAATCTTGTACTCTTAAATGGCCCACCCTGTAGAAGTTTCACCTATTTCAAAAGTGACTAGCTGTGCCAGATATCATTATCAAGAGAGAAGATTCAAGTGGTTACAACTTACCTTTTGTCAAATCATACTCTAATTCAAGGGCAGAAAACTCAAATATCTTCAGGGATCAATTGGAAAAGTTAAACGCACAGTGGTTCTTAGCAACTATAGTAAACTGGAAAGTCTGTTCCCCCCGCCTAAAATGGTATACAAACTCTGCTTAGAGATGTCATTTAGGAAAATGTGACTTTTTTTTTAATTTTATGAAGCCAGGAGTCCATATATGTATATGAAATTAGCTGGCAATTAATTCAATTGTGAAAAATCATTACAAAACAATACCACATAGGGAGAAGCATGTGTGTGTGTAGGTACATGCCTGTAAGTAAAAGCAGGGCTCAGTTGGTAGAGATGGTGTGTATATATTTGTATGTATGTATGTATACATGAGGGCTTCTCAGGTAGCACTAGTAAAGAACCTGCCTGCCAATGCAGGAGACTTAAGAGATGCAGGCTTGATCCTTGGGTCAGGAAGATCCCCTGGAGGAGGGCATGGCAACCCACTCCCGTATTCTTACCTGGAGAATCCCATGGACAGAGGAGCCTGGCAGGCTACAGTCCATGGGGTCACAGAGTCGGACACAACTGAAGTGACCACATGCACACATGTATACATGTGTGTATATACACATGTGAGTTTGCCTGTAGGCTGCATTCACCCATCAAGAGACTAGATTATCATTTTTATTCTTATCAGCCAACCGAAAGGCAAAACAACTTACTAGTAAGGGAGGTGGAAAAATTAGTTATTTCAGAGGATGTTTCTCTTATTTTATCCTGTGACTTCTCAATACCATCAATAACTCATTGTTGTCCCACATTGTCAAAATATCCATGGTAAGCTTAAAGTTATTCAGACCAGTAATAAAAACTCACTTACACTTTCACGACAGAAAACTGAGGATCAGACAGTTTACATGACCTCAGGTCACAAAGCCTAGAAGGAGTGAAGCCAAGGCTGAAACTTGTCTCCTGAAACACACACCCAGCACCCTTCGGCTACTACGTAATTATGTCTAGGACCTTGTGGAAATCATCTGCCTTAAGTTAACATAAATCTAGTAAGTATCTGTGTGCAATCTTCATTTTTGAAAAAGACTATTTTATCCTTGTACGTCCCCAGGTGGAAATTTGACAAGTGTTGTGCTGAAAACAAATTATGCTGTACTGTGTGCGCATTAATTTCTTGGCTAATATTTCAGTTCACTACATTGTAAGCCCCTTCACAGTCATCATGATCTGGAAGCATATGTTTTATTGCTTCTAAATATTTGAATTCCAATACGAAGGCCTGTCAATCTACCCAGACTCATAAGTTGGCTTAACCTGATTTTCTCTGCTTCATGACAACATTGTTTAGTATGCGCTGGGCTGTACCTGACATAAGGAAATCTTATATTACATTTAATCAAATAGATTGAAAGCAGCTAAAATGCTCACTCTTCCCAAATTTGCAAAGCATTGCATTTTTCCCCCTTTTCTTTTTTGACTCTGGTGAGTCTGCTATCAAAGTATTTACAGAATTTATGTACATTGGGAAGCTGTCAAATGCATAAAACCCAGCGTGGTGTGAATCTCAGTTTTTGAAGAAAATATTGAAAGAGTTTCCTTTATTCTCCTGAGGACCCTCTCACAGAAGAAATTCTTAGGTCTGTAGGTAACTTGGTTATCTAGTGGCCTATATTTATAGTGTGTGTTATCTTCAAACCAAAATATAAATTTTACATTTATCCCTACCCTGTCCAGTAAGTTTCCATGTCTTTCCTTTCTTACTTTATAACAGAAAGAAACATGTTAAAAAAAAAAAAAAATTGTTCTCAAAGCCTTGACTCCATGAATAATGGAGAGGGAAATCTCAGTAAACCCTGTCTGTTCCAACTTTAAAATAGCTCTCAAGCTCACCCTTTTCTTCATCTCTAACTTTTTACTCCATCATCACCCCAACTCTCCCTTGTAGCTTGAGCCAAAAACTTCAATCTTCTAGATTTCGATGGTCCCTCTCATTTATACTTTGTCATCTCCAAGCCACTGCCCACACTACATTTGTGGTGGAAGCTGCGCTCGCCTTCCCAGTAAGCACCCTTGTGTAGTAACAGAAATTCGGTTTTCTTATGAATAGCACTACAATCAGCTTAAAAAGCTCTATTTCCTGATCTCTCCTGTGGTTAGCAGGAGCTAATTATTAATATTTGGAAGTCAATGAACCAAAGTTGCAGGAAATGGAACCAGGACCAGTCCAACAGCTATCACCCCCTCCCCTGTCTCCCCACTATGTGGATGATGGAAAGGATGCTGGAGTTCTAGCGCCCACTGTGTATGGGTGAGTATGCACACCAGGTCTAAAGACAGTGGAGCAAAAAAGCAGGAGCCTAGGTCCCTGATGACTTCATCAAGTTCCCATGTCAGCCTCAGAATGTGTTCTCTACAGTTTTCCCCCTGTGTATCTAACCCCAGTATGTTTATTGTCACTAGAATTGACAATAATATTCTTTATTCAAGCGAAAAAAAAATGATCACTTAAGAAAGTAAATCAGACCAAGTTATGAAGTTTAGTAAATTGTTCAGATTCTCACCTTCTTGCCATGGCTTACACATCTCTGATTTCATATGAATCGCTAGCCAAACTACCTTCACACCACCCCTCTGGCTGCCTTTCAGTACCTCACACTATTTTGTACTTTTTAAAGCTTTCCTCTTCACACTCACTGGCCTCAATGCCTTGACAGTGTGGTTAATTCTGTCCCCATTTTTCAGATATTGCCTCAAATAGCAGTTCTTCTGAGGGGCACTCTCAACTTTCCCAACAAAAAGTAGCTTTTCAACATCACTTTTATCTTGCTCCCGCCCATCAGAGAGTGTATCGCAGTCCTTAATTATCTCATTTACTCACTTATTAGTTGTCTGTTTCCACAGAATAGAAGCCTTGCTTTTTATGGAAGCATATAACATTCACCTGATAGATTTATCACAATTTTAAGTGAATAAAGTTTCCACTTCTCCTGTCTAAAAAGCTTACCTCAAACCCCCTTGCTTTGGTCACATCTTAAACTCCTATACTTATAAAATAAATTCCATCCCCTAGTAAATACGTTCTTTTGGGACATGGCCTTTTATCTAGCCTCTACTACCCATGCTTCTTGAAATGTATATTTTATTCTGATTTGCATGTGCATTTCAAAATCACCTGGCTAGATCCTAATTCCTTGAAAATCTCTCCAAGGCATCACCTTCTCCAGAAGACTTCCTGGAGTTCAACTCTAAAATCTGTGTTTGTTGTCTCTTCTTACAGAGGTATGGAGATTGTTACATAAAGCATCATACTTTGGGAGTGAGTGTTCCATCTTTAAAGTCAGATAATTTAGGTTTAGATCCCAGATCTGCCACTTGATTATGCCAAATGATTATGTGCCTGAGAGCAGTTTCAGTTCAGTTAAGCTGCGTCCGACTCTTTGCGACCCCATGGACTGCAGCACACCAGGCTTCCCTGTCCATTGCCAACCCCTGGAGTTTACTCAAACTCATGCCCATCAAGTTGGTGATGCCATCCAACCATCTCATCCTCTATCATCCCCTTCTCCTCCTGCCTTCAATCTTTCCCAGCATCAGGGTCTTTTCCAAGGAGTCAGTTCTTCACATCAGGTAGCCAAAGTCTTGGAGTTTCAGCTTCAACATCAGTACTTCCAACCAATATTCAGGACTGATTACCTTTAGTATGGACTGGTTGGATCTCCTTGCAGTCCAAGGGACTCTCAAGAGTCTTCTCCAACACCAAAGTCCAAAAGCATCAATTCTTTGGTGCTCAGCTTTCTTTATAGTCCAACTCTCACATCCACACATGACTACTGGAAAAACCATTGCTTTGACTAGATGGACCCTTTTCAGCAAAGCAGTGTCTCTGCTTTTGAATATGCTGTCCACGTTGGTCATAACGTTTCTTCCAAGGAGCAAGTTTCTTTTAATCTCATGGCTCCAGTCACCATTTGTAGTGATTTTGGAGTCCAAAAAGATAAAGTCACTGTTTCCACTGTTTCTCCGTGTTTTTGCCATGAAGTGATGGGACTGGATGCCATGATCTTAGTTTTCTGAATGTTGAGTTTTAAGCCAACTTTTTCACTCTCCTCTTTCACTTTCATCAATAGGCTCTTTAGTTTTTCTTCACTTTCTGCCATAAGGGTGGTGTCATCTACATATCTGAGGTTATTGATATTTCTCCCGGCAGTCTTGATTCCAGCTTGTGCTTCATC
This sequence comes from Bos taurus, assembly GCF_002263795.3. Taxonomy (NCBI): domain Eukaryota; kingdom Metazoa; phylum Chordata; class Mammalia; order Artiodactyla; family Bovidae; genus Bos; species Bos taurus. Next base: position 64,370,707 of record NC_037334.1, read on the forward strand.
CAGCCCAGCATTTCTCAAGATGTACTCTGCATAAAAGCTAATCAAGCAGTTTCAGTCATCATTAATTTGAAACCTAAGATGACTTCAGCCTGGCGCAGTCTATGTAATTGTCATAAGATAACATGTGTAACATACTTGACAAGGTAAATTTTCAATCAAGGGTGACTACATCATCATTAATAATTACCTAAGGTGGCTCAGTGGTAAAGAATCTGGGTCAGGAAGATCCCCTAGAGGAGGAAACGGCAACCCACACCAGTATTCTTGCCGGGAAAATCCCATGGACAGAGGAGCCTGGTGGGCTAAAATTCATGGAGTCACAAAGAATCAGACACAACTGACTCTTAATCAACAACAGCATTCAACACCCTACGTCAGCTACTATCACTTTAATAAATGTCATAAATATGTCCCCTTGATTCTTTTCCCACTAGTGAGTTCAATAAAAGATTGGCTATGCTTCTTCCTAACTCATAACACTGAGCCCCAAACCTTGACAAAGTAAGTGTTCAAGTAATCACTGAAATCTACTAAGATGGCGATGAAATCAATTAATTAAAACATTATGAAGTTCAATTCTATACCTGACACTGCTCAAAGCATAGCAGCTGACAGACTGGAGCTCATCTTCATAGATTCATAGTCTATTACAAGAAGATAATCCAATGAGTCTTTGCAACTATGAGAAATGTCATGAAGGGGAAAGCACAGGATGCAGCCATGTGGACACACATACAACAGAAGGATGAAACTTTATCTAAAAGGGCAAAGGTTCACTGCCTTTTGCAATTTCTAAGACCACCCACCACAAAGCCCCACATGGCAGGTATTTATCAGGTGTTTTCGGTTTCTTTGTAAGACATGTCTAGTGTTTGCTCTTCTGTTTAAGGTTGTTCCCTTCAAACATCAGGTCTCCAAATACCCCTCAGACTTCACAAACTTAATAAACTTTATTGTTCAATAGATGATTAAATTTCCTCAGAACAAGGGAAGAGTAAAATGTGCAAACAAATGCAAGCATCATTTAACTTGCTTTTATTTAGAAGTCCATTATCCTGCCAGATCAGAGGAGAAAAAAATAAGGAAAATTTAACATAAAAAAGGAACACTGACCACAGAGTAGATGCTGGGGGAGTGGGGAAAAAATACAGAAAAGAGAAAAAAGCATAGAGAAATGACCAAAACAAAGTGGAAATCCTGATGGGGTAGGGCTTCCCTGGTGGCTCAGATGGTAAAGTGACTGCCTGCAATGCAGCAGACCTGGGTTTGATCCCTAGGTTGGGAAGATCCCCTGGAGAAGGAAATGGCACCCCACTCCAGTACTCTTGCCTGGAAAATTCCATGGACTGAGGATCCTGGTAGGCTACAGTCCATGGGGCTGCAAAGAGTCAGACACGGTTGAGCAACTTCACTTTCATTTTAATATGCTAGGACAGTCTCATGACAAGCAGTTTACATTCTCAATCTCTATAAACAAGTTATAGAAACAAGTAATTATAAATATTTGCCAAGGAATAGATTTCAGGTTTTGGAGTTTCCTCCTAACTAAAGATTATGAAGTCACACAACAAGCCCGTTCATCTAGGCTCTGTTCTGAGCGATGAGCACAGACAATAGGATTATGGGTTGAAAATGCACACTTCGCTTTATAATAGCCAGGACATGGAAGCAACCTAGATGTCTATCAGCAGATGAATGGATAAGTGTTGGGGGCCAGAGTGAGGTACTCCGCCCATGACAAAGGTCATGAGGAAGGAGGCTCGACATACGCAAAGGCGGGATCGAGCCTCAGGAGTCCCCCTGGAACTCCTCGAGCATCTACCCCCATTACCAGAGCCTGCCTACTTTACTACTTTGTGCTGTTACCTACACCTCTGACTTTATGGGGGGCTGTCCCCCACCACCTCTTTCAGAGAAGGAGTTAACCTAGAGCTCCAGTCAATAAAAACTCTTGGGTGTGACAAGAGTGTTTTAACCTACAAACTCCTCTGAAGGTTCTCTAGCTTGCCTGACAGGCTCGTCCAGCCACATGTGATTGCTCACAGCCTCCCAACCGTGAGAGGCACAAGATGCTTTAAACCCTCTAAAAACAGGTTCTTTAGAGAAGTTAGAAAACTATTAGTATAAGTATAATGGGCTAATTAGAAATTGTGTTGGTGAAGGGTTTTTCATTTGTTGAGCCAATGTTTGTTGCTAAGTCTCCATATCCCCTGCCTTTACACACATTAATGAATATATAGAATTAACCTTTGATATTAATCACATTAGACCTTAGGCTAAGTAAATTCTTTCCTTAACTAAAACCCACTACACCCTCACCCTGTAGGAATGTAACTTTACTTGGGTGGCATCTGTTTTGAGAATAATCAGCCCTGGAGAAATAAGTGTCCTGATTGACTGACCGCTGTCACAAGGAGAGGGTCGTAAATTGTCAGCAGGCCCCCCTGGCCAGAAGATGATGTAACACCCCTAAGACCTCTGTATACATTTGTATGAAGCACCTGACTTTGGTAAAAGTCAGGACTGCTGACCCCGCGTGACTTTTGCATAACATCTCAGTGTATAAAAGTAGACCATGGAAAATAAAGAATTGGGATCAGTTTCTCGAAATACTGGTCTCCCCATGTCGCTCTCTCTCTCACTCTGGCTGAGTCTCCATCTGGAGCGCGGAACCCACCATGCTTACTAATTATGCCTGGGCTTCTAAGATCCGACCGGGGAGGCCTCAGTGTCTCCTCTCCTTCGGGAGAACGGAAGGACGCCTGCGGCCTACGTAAGTGGTGCAAACTTCTTGTCTTGAAGTTTTATTGGTCTCCCGCGTAAACCAAGCTACTCAGCCTCTTTTCTACACTGAATTTTCCTACTGAGCTATCCTCATCCTATTACTCTTTATATCTTTGATAAAATATTTAAATAAATAGGTCGCCGACGCCGTCCCCACTTCGAATACCCTGGATCAGCCAGGGCTGGACCCCGGCAGATAAGAAAGCTGTGGTACATATACACAATGGAGTATTACTCAGCCATTAAAAAGAATACATTTGAATCAGTTCTAATGAGGTGGATGAAACTGGAGCCTATTATACAGAGTGAAGTAAGCCAGAAGGAAAAACATCAATACAGTATACTAACGCATATATATGGAATTTAGAAAGATGGTAACAATAACCCGGTGTACGAGACAGCAAAAGAGACACTGATGTATAGAACAGTATTATGGACTCTGTGGGAGAGGGAGAGGGTGGGAAGATTTGGGAGAATCACATTGAAACATGTAAAATATCATGTAAGAAACGAGTTGCCAGTCCAGCTTTGATGCACGATACTGGATGCTTGGAGCTAGTGCACTGGGACGACCCAGAGGGATGGGATGGGGAGGGAGGAGGGAGGAGGGTTCAGGATGGGGAACACATGTATACCTGTGGTGGATTCATTTTGATATTTGGCAAAACTAATACAATTATGTAAAGTTTAAAAATAAAATAAAATTAAAAAAAAAAAAAAGAAAATGCACACTTCACTGTAAACCAGAATTGGCTTGAATTCTGGTTGTGATACATACTGGCTGTGTGATAAAATTACTTCTGTCATATCTCCTCTGAAAAACTGGGGTAACCTCTAGCTCCTAAGGCTGAACCCAAACCTGAAAGAAAAAAAAAATCATAGAAACCTATAGTGCCGGTTAAATTTCTTGGCAATGAGGCAAAACAGTTTTCTCTGAAATCCAAGCTCTGTAGAGCACAGCAGACCACTTTCCAGCGCCCACGAGGCAGTGCCAGGTGAAGCAATTACCTGGTTGATTGCAGGGGCTGAAATGTGCTGGAATGAGTCACTGATTAAGAGATTTATTTGGATTTCTGTTTGAGCTGTGTTTGATTAGCTTGTCCATGAAAGTAAGCAATTCCGTCTCCATGGACACATTCTACTGGACACAGAAGAGCTCTGTATCCCCAGCCCCAATTGTCGTTCAGGAAAGAGGCATAAGTTGGTATCATTAGCACATGTTCATTTGTTTTAATGGGGCATTAAGACTGATTTATATGGTGGCATTCGAGGTGAAAACTCATTCCAGAATTACACCTGTATAAGAACACTTAACATTAGCTTGCCAATGGGCCTTCCAAAAGGATGAAGACCAGTGTTCCTGATTTAGGGAATTTCCATTTCACTTAGCCATCAAGAGGATTGGTCAGAAACAAATGAACAAACAAACGAAAACCAGGAGCAGCAGCCCACAAAGAATCATCTTGTGAGTTTCTATTTGGAAATCAAGCTCATGTTAGTGCTGCAGAACTCCAAGGTTGGCAGAGAGCAAAGTTAATATTCATTTGCTCAAATTTCTGTATCTATCCTAAAGTGAAGTGAAGTGAAGTGAAATCGCTCAGTCATGTCCAACTCTTTGCGACCCTGTGGACTGTAGCCCACCAGGCTCCTCTGTCCATGGGATTCTTCAGGCAAGAGTACTGGAGTGGGTTACCATTTCCTTCTCCAGGGGATCTTCCCGACCCAGGTATTGAACCCAGGTCTCCCGCATTGGAGGGAGACGCTGTAACCTCTGAGCCACCAAAGGTGACTGTAATTCTTTTTACTAGAAATGCTTCTCTTTCTTTCATTGGTAACACTAACACTTTGAGATACTGATATAATCATTATCGATTTTGTTATCATTCATCATGACGGCCTTAAGAGAGGTCAGTTCCCTATTTCTTTACAATAGCAAAGTCAAGAAAAACAACACTGCAGATTATCATCCTTTTTATACAATTTTCCCCTCAACATTAGTTCCTCTCCAGGTCCTGTTTGCTGTTCTACCTCCCGTTCCCTAATGACTGTCCCTTTATCCTCATCATTAATTGCTGGTGGTTCTGTTGGCAAAGAGAAATGGAGGGGAACATTATAAAAGTCATTCCAGCTAATATAAGGCTCATTCAATTGAAAATATGGGGAAAAATAACTTTCTACAGAGGACTTTGAAACAATCAGGAGAAAGAACTTTTTCAATGCCGGCACTGGTGTTGATGTGAAGAGAGGTAAATATTTAGTGACTTAATACTTAGTGATTTATTTGTAGGTTATTCCTTTAAAATCTGACTTGTTTGTTAAGCTTAAGCTATGAAAATAAGATCTGAGTCTCAATATTCACCAATGAATCTCCAGTTTTTTTTCCGTCAGTATTTATCACATAGGGTTTCCCAGGTGGCTGAATGGTAAAGCATTTGCCTACCAATGCAGGAGATGTGAGTTGAATCCCTGGGTTGGGAAGATCCCCTGGAGTAGGAAATGGCTACCACTCAAGTATTCTTGCCTGGAGAATTCCATGGACTGAGGAGCCTGGCGGGCTACAGTCCGTGGGGTCACAAAATAGCTGGACTTGACCTAGCGGCTTTAAAAAAATAAATAAATAAACTCACATAAGGTGATTGATAAATCCATCAAAGTAATGGATAAGAAGGGAGCTTAGTTTGCCAGGACTATTCTTACCTGTTCACTGTCAACCCTCCCTGTTAGGAGAGTAAAATTAACAGTCAAGTATGTTCCTATCTGTCTTTATTCAAACCTTCCTAAGCTCATGGGATGAATACATAGCCTTGCAAGTGCATCTCTAGACCTTGATGCAAGGATCCATCCATTACACAAACCAACAATATTCATAATAACACAGTTTTCAAAAAGTAATTTTAGAATTTAAGAGCTGGAAAAGGAAGAGAGTGCTTAAAATAACAGCACTATTGAAGTCTCTACTTGCATTCTGACCCAACAGGATAAAAATTTTATTTTCAGCCCAGGTATGAAATTCAAACTAAATATTAAAAAAAAATGTATTTACAAAGGCATTCACATTTCAGTACAAGATTCTCTCCAGGTTACATTTATTATCAAGGCAAGAATATTTCAAGAAGTGGGACATGCTTCCTAAGTGAAACCACCTTAAGCTTGCTTTGAAACTCTGGGGATGTACCCGTGTTTGTATTACCAGCACCTCATCCTTCCAAAAATAAATGCAATCAGGCCTCCAGATACTTCTAAACATATTGCACTTTTACTTTCTACCTGAACACAAAACATCTCCCAGGTGTTTGTGATCTTTATGTTTTAAAAATAAGGTTTAAGGTGTATATCCATCCATCTCTCATATCTGATTTCACATCTTGTTAGTCTGAACTGAATTCATTTATTTTATCTTTCAGTCTAACACCATCAGTAATTTCACATGAGAATCAACTCTAATATGTTCATACCTCATCAAGAAGGATAATGGTCCTGCCAAAAAGATCTATTTCTTTAGGTGTGCTTCTGCAGTGAAGGAGAGCTTTGCACTTGCAAAGCAAGAGGCTAGAAAGATGTTTGATTTTCATGGGTGTAACTGATCCTGTCATATTCTCGGGAACAATAGCTGTCAATCAGAAGAACATTAGATTTAAATTATTTATTTTGTATCACTTCCTATGGCTTCCCTTTATGCCAAACACCTAGGCTGATGAATTTATTAATCTGTAGCTGGTGGTTTCATCCATGCTGCAGAAAGAAAACAATTCAAGTGAGTAATCCCAGGGAACAAACTGTTCTATCATCAAACCTACATCTCCCAACCATCATTTTAAGCACTAAAGTCCTTTGAACTGTCAAAACAATGGGGCAATATTCATGATTTCTCTCCTATTTATAGAAAACTTGTCACTTCATTATTTCCAAGAAAGAAACTGTGCATATCCAAGTAGATTGAGGCAAAAAGGAAGATTTTCAGTGAGAGAGAGGCAACTGGCCATATCTAAATAGTGTGTTGGGGGCGGGTTGGGTTAATAAAACCTAATTTCTTATTCTATCAACAGGACTGATATTCAGATTGAAGTATCAGGTTGATTTTGATGAACTCTAGAACATGACCTCCCAACTCTACAGAGTCAATCTATCGTTTAAAGGGTAAATCTATCATTTAAAAGAAAAAATCAGGGAAAGGTAAAAATCATGGTTCTCCTATAGGTATAAAAATTAACATGTGTTAAAGATTTTATTCTGGTTGGATGGCATCACCGACTCAATGGACTTGAATTTGAGTAAACTCTGGGAGTTGGTGATGGACAGGGAGGCCTGGCGTGCTGCAGTCCACGGGGTCTCAAAGAGTTAGACGCAACTGAACTGAACTGAACCTCTTCCAGACCAGACAGAATCCACATGCCTACAAGATATCTGCAATTTACAGAATTTTAAAATAATTCCCATAGAATCAGAATATAAGACAGAAGGCAGAAGGGTGCCGTGTAGGTAATGTCTTCTTTCCCACAGGAGCACAAAGTGTTAACTATGAAAAGGGCTAAACATAGCAGGCTGCAAACATCCTCGCTGGGTAAAATAGGAAGCCTGCCAGCTCATATTAATTGCTTGCCTTGTGTCTTGACTAGCTGTAGCCTCTGTTCCACATACACTTCAGCTATTCCTCCTCAAACTAGCATGTGGCATTTTTCTACTTGTGCTGAAACAGAGAAAGACAGGGAACAGACTCTCCATACATAAAACCCAGTGAAGTTGTTCAAAAAGGCCTCCCCAAGATGTACTGGGTTGACCAAAAAGTTCATTTGGGTTTTTCCACAAGATGTTACAGAAAAGCCCCAGTAAACTTTTTGGTCATCCCAATACTACTCTGGCATGCGGATTTTTTTGAGCTAATGGCAAGGGAGACCATGTGGGCTCGAGACAAACCATGGCTTCTCTTAACTACTGAGAAAAATTTAAATTGGGTTATCTTCCCCAGAAAAAGAGTTATGACCAGAGGTAAAATTTAGATGTTGGCCCATCAGTATGGCACAACAAACGTCTTCTCTTCTGCTGTGAATAACCCTCTTATTCTTGGAAGCCTCAGGGCCCTATCTCATTCCCTAGCTCAGGATGGTGTACAGGTGACTCTTACTGAACTGTGTCAAACCCACAGGTTTGAACTCTGTGGGTCCATTTATACAGGCATTTTTTTTTTCAATAGACACACACTGCAGTACTGCATGATCTATAGTTGTTCAAAAAATTGTGTTCCAGGAATGTGGAACCACAAATGTAGAGGCCAATCTGTAAAATGACATGCCAGTTTTCAACTGTTTGGGGATTGGTGCCCCAATTCCCACATTTTGCAGGTTCAACTGTATATACTTCATTTTACATTTCTGTACCTGAATATCTCATATTTTGGGGGGCCCTCTCTTTGTGTGGATCACACTAAACTGTGGAAAATTCTGAAAGAGATGGGAATACCAGACCACCTGATCTGCCTCTTGAGAAATTTGTATGCAGGTCAGGAAGCAACAGTTAGAACTGGACATGGAACAACAGACTGGTTCCAAATAGGAAAAGGAGTACATCAAGGCTGTATATTGTCGCCCTGCTTCTTTAACTTATATGCAGAGTACATCATGAGAAACGCTGGACTGGAAGAAACACAAGCTGGAATCAAGATTGCCGGGAGAAATATCAATAACCTCAGACATGTAGATGACACCACCCTTTATGGCAGAAAGTGAAGAGGAACTAAAAAGCCTCTTGATGAAGGTGAAAGTGGAGAGTGAAAAAGTTGGCTTAAAGCTCAACATTCAGAAAACGAAGATCATGGCATCCGGTCCCATCACTTCATGGGAAATAGATGGGGAAACAGTGGAAACAGTGTCAGACTTTATTTTTCTGGGCTCCAAAATCACTACAGATGGTGACTGCAGCCATGAAATTAAAAGACGCTTACTCCTTGGAAGGAAAGTTAGGACCAACCTAGATAGCATATTCAAAAGCAGAGACATTACTTTGCCAACAAAGGTCCATCTAGTCAAGGCTATGGTTTTTCCTGTGGTCATGTATGGATGTGAGAGTTGGACTGTGAAGAAGGCTGAGCACCAAAGAATTGATGCTTTTGAACTGAGGTGTTGGAGAAGACTCTTGAGAGTCCCTTGGACTGCAAGGAGATCCAACCAGTCCATTCTGAAGGAGATCAGCCCTAGGATTTCTTTGGAAGGAATGATGCTAAAGCTGAAACTCCAATACTTTGGCCACCTCATGCGAAGAGTTGACTCATTGGAAAAGACTCTGATGCTGGGAGGGATTGGGGGCAGGAGGAGAAGGGGACGACAGAGGATGAGATAGCTGGATGGCATCACTGACGCGATGGACGTGAGTCTGAGTGAACTCCTGGAGTTGGTGATGGACAGGGAAGCCTGGAGTGCTGCAATTCATGGGGTCGCAAAGAGTCGGACACAACTGAGTGACTGATCTGATCTCATGTAAGTGGGGTTCCCATGCATACGAAATTAAATTTGACTTTTTCCTATAAATCAGTCTCATGTCAACTTAATTCTTTGACCAGACACAAGAACCTAAAAGGATAGTTTTCTTCCTCTGCAACCCAGGATTCTAATAGCTGACATCTATAGATGACATTTAAATAATCAATTATTTCATGAATCTATATCAAGTGCCTGCACCAACACCCTCTCTTCTAGGTAATGGAATCAATGTTATACGATGAAGATGGAGGATCTCAGGAGACTTTATTAACATGAATAGAAGAAAACATCTAGTCACCAAGGCTTCCTTAAATCAAAGGACATTCATGAGGAATCATACACAAGTCACTAGCCAATACATTATGTCTTTTTTAAAAATTTCCTCCAAACTTCAGTTTCCTTCCATCATCATCATAACCAATGTCTTGTAATTAACAGAATAACAGCTATGGTTTTCCCTTTCTGGGCTATTTGTGACATCCCATGACTTAAAGAATGTTTAATTTAGACTTGAGGGTGGGAGACATTGCCAGCCACTCTAGACCTTCCCATTTTCTTGCCATATTCAAATCTGGCACTGTGCTTTAAAGACTCAAGTTATGAATATATTATACAGCAGGTAAAGGAAGCTAGATCTAAAATATAACAGATGAAGGAAATTAGATTTTTATCAGGCAGCCATAAGAAGGCACGAATTGAGAAAATAAAAAAAGTTAGCCAAGTATTCAAAAGCAATTTCCTAAGGAGACAAAGAGAACAATGAAAGACAATTAGTGAAAGAAAAGACTTTCAGTCTATTCCTGACCAGAGGAAATAAATTCTGCTCTAATACTAGGCTTCTAAATTAGTAATATTAATATGAGGATTTAATAGTAACCAATCAAGCCCTAAATCAGTAGTTTTGAACTGGTAAAAGACCTTTTTTAAATTTTTTTTTCAAGTATGCTTCAGTTTAAGGGCTTCCTTGATAACTCAATTGGTAAAGAATTCACCTGTAATGCAGGAGACCCTGGTTCAATTCTTGGGTCGGGAAGATCCACTGGAGAAGGGATAGGCTACCCACTCCAGTATTCTTGGGCTTCCCTGGTCGCTCAGCTGGTAAAGAATCTGCCTTCAATGTGGGAGACCTGGGTTTGATACCTGGGTTGGGAAGATCCCCTGGAGAAGAGAAAGGCTACTTCTGTATTCTAGCCCAGAGAATTCCATGGAGTGCATAGGCCATGCACATAGGGTTGCAAAGAGTCAGACACGACTGAGTGACCTTCATCTTCACTTTTCAGTTTATTTTAGCAAAAATTGATTTCAAACCAGACAACACCAAACCACAAGTGTTTAGGAGTGCTCCACCAACAGAAGCTCAGTGAAGAACATTTACAGAGAAAAGGAAGAAGAAAATGACTATTGATGGCTATAGCCTAAACCCTACTTTGCTGTTGGTGATCAGTGGCCCATAGCTTTCAATTTCATAACCTTGACCTATTTCCAGCCTTATTTACTGCTTATTAGGCCTCCATGGCCTGAAAAATGCTTATTAGGCTTCCATGGCCTCTAGCCTGGAAAATCCCACGGATGGAGGAGCCTGGTAGGCTGCAGTCCATGGGGTCGCAAAGAGTCGGACACGACTGAGCGATTTCACTTTCACTTTTCACTTTCATGCATTAGAGAAGGAAATGGCAACCCACTCCAGTGTTCTTGCCTGGAGAACCCCAGGGACGGGGGCTGCCCTCTATGGGGTCCCACAGAGTCTGACACGACTGAAGTGACTTAGCAGCAGGCCTCCATGGCAGTAGAGCCTCTTTAGTCTCATTGCCTCCTTGTCTTATTTAACAAATCCGAGACAAACTGTCCCTATATCCTTGCCCCAATCACTTGTATTTTTCTTAGCTCACATTCTGTTCTTTGCCCTCTGATCATCAGCAAGTCCGTGAGAGGTGAGGGTGGGGAGAGAAGAATTAGACATTGTGAGTGTCTGACAAAGGATTAGTACAGTAATGCCACAGATTTATAAACAAAATAAGACTCTGGATGATCCTGTTCAAGTCTTACATATCTTTTAGAAATAACGTTGGAGAAAAATGGTAATTTGGGAAGATTACTTGACTGGGAGCCATAAGACCAGGGCTCCAGGGCCAAACATGCCTCTAATTCAGGTGAGAATTTGAGCAGAGAGAGGCCAGTCTTAGTTGCCACATTTTTCTGAAACAAAGTAAGGTTTTGGAGAAGGATGGAAAGGATGATGACTACATAAGTGTTCTAAAGACCCTCATGGTCACACGTCTATGCCCATGGGGCTGTGGGCCAGGATGAATAGAAAGTCCACAGGCAGAGTTACTGACCTCAAGCCCACTTACACATGAGCAGAACAGTTGTTACTCTTGACATAATCTGCAAACTTCTGCTTGATCTTCCGCCCAACAGCCACAGTGCCAGTCCCTCTCTTCTTTGTCTTCTGTTCTCTAGTCTCCCATGCTTCCTTCCACTTTCACTGGTTCTTATAGCTACTCCCAGTCACCGTGCTTAATAGAACTCTGTGCTGAAAAATTGAATCCAAGCAGGACCATGGACACATCAAGTCACTCTGCTGAATAGAACTCTGTGCTAAAAATTGAAACCAAGCAAGACCCTGGGCACAGAAGCCTCTCTGTGTCCCCCTTTCTTATTTGCAGGATAAAAGCTTTCAGCCTCCTACCATAGAACAGATTTAAACAGTTCCTAACCAGGGAAGTAGGAAAAAGGGCAAAGAAGGAACAATATTGCAGCTATTAAGACAGAATCCTGATTCCTCTTCAAGGGATATAAACAGCATGTTTTAGTTCTTCTGAAGGAAGCAAGGCTCTCATCCAGATGGAGGGTGGTCATTTCAGGCTGAGCACAAGATTCCTGGAGCACCATCCTGTCACCCACCACCAATCAATGAGAAGAAAATCGTATGTCCTGCAGGTGTCAGCCCACAATTTGCCTATAAATACTTCTCCCGCAAACCATCAGGGAGTTCAGGTTTTTTGAGCATGAGACACTCGTTTTCCTTGCTTGCCCCTAAAATAAACCTTTCTCTGCTCCAAACTCTGCCATTTCAGTTTGTTTGATTTCACTGTGTCAGGCACATGAGCTTTTGCTAACAAAACAAACCTTAGAATAAACTTCTCACTCTTGGGTTTATGTTCCATCCCATTGCCATGGCCTGCAGTCCTTACATGATCTGGCATCTTCTCACTTCTCAATTCATCATGCACTGCTTTTCCTCTCATTTTTAAAACTTTATTCCATACTGTTCTAATTTCCATTTTACAAACATGACATGCCACTTGAACCTTGGGCTCTTCTGTCCTGCCTGTGTGTGCAACTCTCCTTACCCCTTCTTCATCCAGCTAACAACTACTGATCCTTTATATGCCACCACGAATGCCTCTTTGGGGAAGCCTCCTTACCATGTAGGAAGTCTTCAGCTGCAAACAATAGCACTCTATAATTTAAATAGTTTAAACAAAAATAAATGTATTTCCTCACACAAAAATCCACCTAGGGATAGAGTTCCAGGGCTAACTCCATTGTTCAGTCAGCTCATCAGGTCCCTAGGTTCTCCCCACTGGTCTGCTCTTTCTTAGGTTCCTGAGACAGCTACAAGAGTCCCAGCCATCACAGGGAGACCCTTAGCATCCAGAGAATGGAGAGGTCCCTCCCTCCATGTCTGTCTTTATCAGGATATAAAACATTTCCCAGAAGCACTCAACAGCGTCCCAGCTCCAAGTGGCCAGCATTGGCTACATTTCTTTTTTTCTAATTGAAAAGGAAGTGCAGAAACAAAGTATATTTGTAGCTTCTAGCATGAGAGGCAGAGGCTGCTATGAAAAAGATACATCCATGCAAGATAGACTCTCTTGCCGTAAGCACTTCCTATTCTTTGTTATACTTAACGGTAGTAATCACAAGATAATTGTTAGCTGTTTGATAACTGTTCATTTCCTATGTTGTTGTTCAGATGCTCAGTCGTGTCTGACTCTTTGTGACTCCATGGACCGCAGCACACCAGGTTTCCCTGTCCTTCACTGTCTTCCGGGGCCTGCTCAAACTCATGTCCATTGAGTTGGTTAATGCCATCAAAACCATCTCATCCTTGCAGTGTGATCTGAGGCAGCTACCTCACTTGGTTGAGAGTCATTTTTCTCAAATGAAATATGGTAACTAAAATGGTGACTTCTATTGATGATTCAGTGAGAGTGTGATTAAAATCTCAGGAAAAAGGGTAACCTTATTTATCTCAAATAATTGTTGCTATTAGCATTATAATCATTACTACTACTGATATTATAGAAAGATACTTTGCTTCATTTTTTTTCCTTATGACGGAGTTCAGGGAAGGCTACCCCAAATATGTCACTTTGGTTTATCAATTATTTGCCGTTAAAGTTACTTGAACAACTGATACAAGAGGGACACACTGACCCTCCTTGGTCCCGGAAACTGGAACCTAGCAGGATCCCATGGGGCCTTCCCTCATATCCTCTGCTTTAGCTCTTCTCTGAAGTACCTAGACAACAGTATTTGATAAGCATGTCCTGAGTTGTTTAGCAGACGTAAAAAACCTCTCCCTCACCAACAAAGGGAAGATGTTAACTACTTGATGACCATGAGCACATAACCCCAGGCCTTCTGGAGCCTAAGGATTGATGCTGTTCATCCCTGTGTCACCACCCTGTTACCTCACCATCAGCCAGTCAGAGAACGGTGCACAAAATGATCAAAGACCCTACAAACTCTCTCCCTCACCTGTCTTTTAAAAATGCTTTGCCAAAACTCTTCAGTGAGTTTGGGGCCTTTAGAGCATGAGCCACCCTTCTCCTTTCTTGACCCTACAATAAACCTTTCTCCACTCCAAACTCTGATGTTTGTTTGACCTCACTGTGCACCAGACACATAAACTTGTGTTAACAAAAGCAGGCAATAAATCCCCCAGGTCAAAGGAGCCCTCTCTGTACCAGGGCATCCTTATCCCCAGAGCAGGCTCTATCAACAAACCTTGCTATTTCTTTACCGCTTTACTTTCTAATTTACTACCCTTCACCCGAACCCCTCTGTCTTGTCAATTCTTTACAAATGTATTGTTTTTCCCCCCAAACAGTAAAAAAGCTGCCTGCTTTGGTCATTTGAGTCTCATATTCCTATGAACTCCCATAGGAGTTAATATCTTTTTCCTCCATTGTGTCCATTTAATTACTGCAACAGCCAAAAGAACCAAGAGTTGCAGAGATTTTCCCCCTCCCTGAAACTTATCTGTATGTTCATCACAGCAAAAAGGAAACAAAAAGCCCTAAGTTTCCTCTGATATCAGAGGGGTGTATCATAAAAACAGGAGGGCAGGAGAACTATGAGACCCAGAAGAAAATGAAATTCTTCATCAGCCTAAGCTTAGAGGGAGAGGGCAAAGTCTAAAGGCTTCTGCGAATCTGCACCACGCAGCCTCATTCTGCTTTCTGTTTGGATATTACGCCTCCCCAGTGGGGGAATTAAAAAAAAAAAAAAAGAACCTTTTTAACACCTTCCAACTGAAAACCGTGTGAATCTTTTCAAAAAAGGCATCTAGCTTTCTTCCCAGCATATTTATCACCATTGTTATCCTCGGCCTAGCCACTTAGGAAATTCAATTCAAGATGACAGAATCAATGGTATTGTTTTTTGGTTTTGTTTTTGTTTTTTGAAACCGTGATATTCTGAGAAAATGTAAATATATGGAGAGAGAGCAGGTGCACATGTTCACTTGGGGGGAAGATGACGACGCATTATGGCTTCAAAATCTCAGTCATGCCTCTCAGAATCGCATTTTCACCTGCCACTGAGCCCTGCTTTCAGAGCTCCCTGTGGTCTCTGGAGTCCCCAGTGCGGTTTCAGCCGCCCCTGTAAAAGCCATCTTTCCACTTTGAGAAGTGCTACCAGCCTGGGCAAACATAAGCAAGAATAACTGAGTAAACAAAGCCAGGTGCAATTTGAATGCAAGTTTAAAAAAAGAACACCTTTCAAGGGAAAAAGACTACAGATCTGATTTTGTAACAGGTTAATTACTGTCTAACATCCTAATTAGCAGTGAACACTGGATTTAAAATGAGTTAACAACGGAGGGGGGCTCCAGGAATTAATACATTTGCATTTTGTAATTCTGAATTTCTCCTTTAGAACATCCTGACCAAATATATATAGTCATGGTTTGGTGGTTCTTCCACGAAACTGGGCGAACACTTGTCATTTATAGTTGGGATGACAGACAGAAATAGTTGGACTCAATGATTTAACAAGTCAAAACATCAACTAACTATGTCTATATACCAAAAATTTTTGTGGAGACAAATATAGAACTGTTTAAATTTAGGGACAACACTTAATTGAAAACTGAAAAAATAAAACCTGACTGTGAACAGAGACTTCACATAAAACAATGAGAATCTGAGTGATTGATGGAAATAGTTGTCACTCATATCAGACTAGTTTAACCCTTGTCCTCACAGAGAAAATGTAAATGTCTAGATGAATGTATTTCCCATGCTACCTATACACCACTTGATCTGAACTCATTATATGTAGAGGAGTTCTTTGTATTTATTCATATCCAGGGTTTTGTTTAACTTTTTCAATAGTAGCTAAAATGGAGAATGTCTTTCATAGTGTCAGATATCACTATTGGCTTATACTCAGACTGGATTCATTATTTACACTCAGCTTGAAATTCTAATTATCTAAACCTCAAAGTAGCCAATATATCAGTCATGTAACTTGACATTTATATGCACATAAAACAGTAACAATTTCATGGATCTTTATGTCTGCCAAATCAGAGAATCCAAAATGACACTCAGGGTCAAAAATGATTGTGAACCAGAATTTTTTCTCTCCCCCCAAATATAATGTGCCATTGGGTATATTTTGAAGAAATACTTAAACTATGGAGTATGGAGGCTCAAGAAGAAAATGTGTTATGGAGGGGCAAAAGCAAAGCAAAACAAGACGTAACAACAAAACATACGAAAACAATAAAAAAGAACAACTATTTGATTCATTTGCTGTCTTGCAGAGTTTGTTATTAATAAACAGCAGAGATGAAATCTTATACTCCATCACAGTCTGAGAATAATAAAAACCAAAAGACATCCTTCTGTTGAGTTGAATAAAAAGTAAACAAGCAAAAAACCCTTACCATTAAAGAAGGGAATAGACCTTACCACACTATCCACATGTTTACCCCAAAACACTGCCCAAGCAGGCAATGACAGAAAGAGGGGAGAGTGAGATAGAAGAACAATTCAGTGACAGAGAAGACAGATCGAGGATCCTAGCATGTATTTGGTAGAAGCTCTAAACAAACAAAAAGAGGAAGGTGGAAAAGCAAAATTTGAATAAAAGTAGTTTTTTTTTTTTTTCTCAAAATGAAAGAAAACTCACATTTTAGATTAAAAGAGAACTGCTACTGCCAAGGATAAATACAGTAAGTCTACATATGGAAACATTATCATCACCCTTCAGGAAGGAAAAAAAGCTCAAATTACCAGGGATCAAAAACCAGCTATTCTCAAAGGAAGGACATTTTATATTATATTTTATCCTCAAATAAACGGAAAGCCAATTTTTAATCACTGTCCATTCTGGGTGGTGCTAAAAAAGTGAAAATAAAAGCAACAACAAAAACCTCAACAACCAAGAAATGTTATCCATTCAATCATTCAAAATCCATTAAACAATTATTTACAGGTATATGAGAACTAAGATCATTTATCCAAATCAACTATTAAGAGAAGAAAGGTGAACTCAATTAGAAGGTGTAGAGGTTACCAAAGAACAGAAATCTTGATTTAAAATATTGGTAAATTTTGGGGTACCTATAGGAAAAGCTGTATAGTATACTATACTTAAACTTTTTGTTTGAAATAGTGGATCACTACACTGTTTTAAGAAAGAAGACCAATTTAGGAAGGAACATTCAGAATGTTGGACTCCTGTTTATGTTAAAATATTGAAGGCTGACCAGAAAAATGTGTAAAGGAAGCTAGAATAATTGGGAAAATAAAGTCAGTATCTTCATTGAATTACAATACAGACCAATTCATGCAAAAATCATTAATGGGGGATATGATGCTGAGAATCAAGACATGAAAGGCTCTATATTTTGTAATACAGAGCCTGACTTCAGTATTTGACGTTTAACTAGTGACTGGTTTTAAGTCTCATTCCTCTCTTTTCCCTCTCTGGTCCCCATCTGAGTAAAAGGATAAGGAGGCCACGTAACTCCTTTTATTGGCAGGAGTTTCAAATCCATCAAGCTCCTGCCCACCTATAGGAAGTCTTACCCAGGTCCAAGCCCCTAACCATTGTAAAATGCCAGTCTCCATTCCCTGCTCTCTCTCAAGGGCCTGTTTGGGAAGCTGACTCTCCTGCTGTCTACCAATGAAGTAAAAAAATAAATAAATAAAACATCTTCATTTGAGTAATATATCTTTTCATACTCCCTTTCTATGTATGTGGCGTCATCATTTAAATCAAATTTTGCATTGAGTCCATCCAATCTCAATTTAATCAGAATTGAGTTGAATTCAAGATTATTCCTGTTAATCAGTTTTCAAGTACCAAGTTGTAAGGTAAAAACATACACTGTGGAGAAATAAGACAACGCTTTGACTGGGTGATCAAAGTTGACATCACTGATGAGGGGCAGACATACTCGCGAGTCCCCAAGAATGACAGGCCACTGTGCAGTTTTCCAGCTCAGAACACATGATTTAAAAACAACCCTGAGGGAAGATAAATTAAAAACAAGAAAGAGCCCATTAAAAAGGAGAGAGGAGAACGCAGATTTTATTCTTCAAATGTGTCGATATCTTAAAAACAGGGAGGGCTAGAGAAATGTACCAAATTAAAGAATACATGACAACTAAATGCAGCACCTGACTCGAGACTGGAGTCTGTATTAAAAGGAGAAATACTATAAATGACACTGGGTCAACTGATAAAAATGGAATGTAGATAATACATTTAACTAATATGTTAATATTATATTTATTAAAGTTGATGTTTGTACATGTGCTCAGCCATGCTTGACTCTTTGTGACCCCATGGACTGTAGCCTGCCAGGCTCCTCTGTCCATAGAATTCTCCAGGCAAGAATACTGGAGCAGGTTGCCATTTCCTCCTCCAAGGGATCTTTCTGACCCCAGAATCGAACCTTCATCTCTTGTGTCTTCTGCATTAGCAAGTGGATTCTCTACCACTGTGTCACCTAGGATGCCCACTGAAGTTGATAACTGCCCTTTATTTAAGAAGGTATCCTGTTCTTAGGAAATATATACTTAAGTATTCAGTTTAAAGGGCCATGACGCAACACTCGCAAATAGTTCAGAAAAAATCGCATGTGTGTACACTCATACAGACTATACTTATTAATGATAAAACACAAAGTCAGTAAAATATTAACAATCCATGAATCTAGGGCAAGAATATATATTCTTTTTATTATTAAAACCACTTTTCTGGAAACAAAAAAATTATTTTGAAATTAAAGGTTGAAACATCTTGCATGTTCTTCCATATGCATAGTTTGAGAAATAGAAGAAAAACTTTGGTGACAGATTTTTAATCCACTTGTATAGTAAAAACTTGATGCCTCTTTTTTTCCAGTAAGCAGCCTGAGGTGACCCCTAAAAGTGGTACACCATTCACTTGACCCAGAAAACCCCACAAAACCATGCAAATCAAGAGGTTCAAATCGTGTTCATTTTAAGAACACTCGTGAAACTGCCCAGGCCATAAAGGGTATGCATATCTGAAAAGCCACCAAGTATCTGAAGGATGTCACTTTAAAGAAGCAATGTGTGCCATTCCGTCGTCACAACGGTGGAGCTGGTAGGTGTGCACAGGCCAAACAGTGGGGCTGGACGCAGGGTCGGCGGCCCAAAAAAGAGTGCTGAATTTTTACTACACATGCTCAAAAATGCAGACAGTAATGCTGAACTTAAGGGCTTAGATGTAGATTCTCTGGTCATTGAGCACATCCAGGTGAACAAAGCCCCCATGATGCGGTGCAGGACTTACAGAGCTCACAGTCAGATCAACCCCTACATGAGCTCTCCCTGCCACACTGAGATGATCCTTACTGGAAAAGAACAGATCGTTCCTAAACCAGAAGAGGAGGTTGCACAGAAGAAAAAGATATCCCAGAAGAAACTGAAGAAACAAAAACATGGCCCGGGAATAAATGCCGCAAAAAATAAATGCAAATAAAAGTAAAAAAAAAAAAAAAAATTGAAGCCTTACATATGTATAAGACAAATTTATAACAAACTGGGACATATATATCCCTTCACCCAGTAAGGAATAAATATACATGTTTCAAAACTCATGTAACATATAGAAAGTGGGAAGGTTCTACACCACAAAGGACCAATGGCAACAATTTATTATGTTAGAAAACAACAAGAAGAATCTTAGAGATGTGGAAGCTTAGAATAATTCATGTGCTATAAAGAAAATCAAACTGGAAATATTCTTGTAAGAATTGGGTATTCTTACAACTGAATGACAATCAAAATATCATATGTTACAACTGAGCTAAAATGGTGCTGAGAATTATAGCCAAATTGAATTGATTTTTTTTTGAACTTTAAATAAGCATCTCCCTACAAAAGCTGAAACAGAACATAATAAACCAAATGAAAAAAGATGAAAGAATAAATAAGTAATCATCAAAGCATAATACAGAAGATGATGACAAACTTCCCTGTTGGTAGAATCTGCCTGCCAATGCAGGGGACATAGGTTTGATTCTTGGTCCAGAAAGATTCCACAAGCCGCGGGGCAACTAAGCCACTGCACCTCAACTACTGAGCTCACTAGAGAAGCCTGCTTGCCTAGAGCCCATGCTCCACAAGGCAAGCCACCCCAGAGAAGCCCAGGCGCTGCATCTAGAAAGCAATCCTCACTCGCCACCACCACAGAAAGCCTGCTAAGCAGCAAGAAGACTGAGCACAGTCAAAAATAAATATTTTTCTTTTTAAAGAAAACACGATTGTGATTTTAAAAAATGGTAAATAAAGTAAAAAAACACTATCTTATGAGCTAGACAAGCTCCAGCTAAGCTTACTGGAGGGAAAGTACTGAGAAAAAGAAATGACATAACTGGAGATAGGATAGAGTTTCTATGTGTTATCTGAATGACAAAGATATATACAAAAACATTTTGTCTATGAAACTAGCTCATTTGTACTGATACAGATGAACCTAGAGTCTGACATACAGAGTGAAGTCAGTCAGAAAGGCTTCTCTGGTAGCTCAGCTGGTAAAGAATCTGCCTGCAATGTGGGAGACCTGGGTTAGATCCCTGGGTTGGGAAGATCCCCTGGAAAAGGGAATGGTTACCTTTTTCAGTATTCTGGCCTGGAGAATTCCATGGACTGTATAGTCTGTGGGGTCACAAAGAGTTGGACACGACTGAATGACTTTCACATTCATTCAAATAAGAAAGAGAAAAACAAATACTGTATAGTAACACGTATATATATGGGATATTAGAAAAAAATGGTACAGATGAACCTATTTGCAGGGCAGAGACACTGATGTAGAGAATGGACACGTGGGTATAAAGGGGGACGGCAAGGGTGAGACAAATTTGGAAAGTAGCATTGACATATATACACTGCTGCTGCTGCTGCTGCTGCTAAGTTGCTTCAGTCGTGCCCGACTCTGGGATACTCCAGGCAAGAACACTGGAGTGGGCTGCCTTTGCCTTTTCCCATATATACACTACAATGTGTAAAACAGCTAGTGGGAAGCTGCTGCACAGCACAGGAAGCTTCACATGGTGCTCCGTGATGACCTAGAGGAGTGGAACGTGGGGGTGGTGAGAGGGAGGCTCGAGAGAGAGGAGATACGTATACATATGGCTGATTCACATTGTTGTACAGCAGAAACAGCACTGTTAAACAACTATATTCCAATTTTTTTAAAAAAGATAAATACAAAAACAAATAAAATGGCTGTTTTTTAAACAAAAATACTAATTATCAAAACCACCCAGAATAAGAGAAAACAAAAATCAGCAATCAGAAATATTCCACTCAATTTCACCTCAATAATTTTTTTAATCCACCATCAATGACACTAACCAGCAAGGAGTAGATACTTCTTTTATAATGTAATAGATGCAGAAAGTAGGAAAACAAGAGGAAAAAATGAGATAGTATAGTTTGACACCAAACCAAAGAAGTTTAGAAGAAAAATTAGACCATTTCCTTTGTCTACACAAGTGTAAAAAGACTGGGGATAGGGTATGCTGGGATCTTTACCTTACTCATGAACATTCTAACCCCTTAGAAGTCTTAATTGTTGACATACCAGATTCTCCTACTAGGCTGTTAGCATCTCAAGAACAAGCACTGTGAATTTTCCATTTCACAACGGCAGAGAAGGTCTTAAATGGGCATGGGCATAGAATCAGCTGTAGAGGACTTTTTGACCTGGTTTTTGTATTATTTTCATTTAGATCTACAAATTGTGTCCCCAAAGAAATCGATGAGGTATATGTAGACCAAGAAAGGACATAGGTGCACTTTTTCAAAAACAAATTCTACAGACAATTCTAATATCCAGCTCTAAGCAATAACTAATATACTCAAACATAATGCAAGGTTCACACATAAAATATAGTGAATATTTTATGGACCATAAAATATGGTAAGTGCTTGTTAAATAGAACTTAGTTTGCAACAGTCTACCTTCTCTTTATTTTTGCCCCTGACTTCTCACAGCCTGCTCAGAGAGGCTTACCAATAAAGTTTTAGTTTCCTTAGCCCAAATGTGCCTTTCCTCATACTGCTCTGAGCATTCAAGGCTCACTCTTTCTGCTTCCCTATCTCACCAAAACCCCTAAGCCATGTCAAATCCACTGGATTCCTCCTGGAGCATAGTTGCCCCTGGAAGAACCAGGACCCAGAGATGACAAACCCTCAGCCTGAAGAATCAGTACTCAATGACAACATGGCTCAGGCAAGAGGAACCACGTGGGTACATCTGATGTTTTCCTGATGACATGTGCTCTCTTTGTGACTATAGTATCAAAGGTCTTCATGGATAGTGCCCTAAGTGATCTGCCCTCTGGAAAGATTCATTTTAGCAACACGTCTGTCTTTTCCTCCTTCCCAACTATGCAGTGGATTGTCTCAAATCTTCAGGAAGGTGTTCATGGGTGCTCATGAGTGTGTCCATGCTACAGAGCACCAAGCTTCAAGGTGTATATTAGCCAGTGTGCTGGAGCCCATTTAATTTGTCAATTAAAAGTTTGACCTCATTTATTCTCACAGGCTGATGATCAAAGAACTCAAGGTTACTGAGATTCAAGTGCCTTCACTAGTGACAGATTTAAATGAGAAAAAAGATACTGACAGGATTTGAGCATTAGACTGTCCTTAGAATCCACCTGCAATGCAGGAGACCCAGGTTCAATCCCTGGTTCAGGAAGATCGCCTTGAGAAGGGAATGGCTACGCACTCCAATATTCTTGCCTGGAAAATCCCATCAACAGAGGAGCCTAGCAGCCTACAGTCTACGGGGTCACAAAGAGCTGGACATGACCAAGTGACTAAGCATGCACGCATGCATGCACCAGGACAAAATAAGCTGAAAAAATTTAAGAACTGAAGTTTATTAACTGGCAGTTCTTTCTATACAATATCTTTGATCAGGTTTAGAAGTAAATTTACTGTCATGAATAAGCAAAAGATTGGGAGCAAAGAACATCTTCATTTGAGGTTCAAAATCTGATATCTATTCAAGACAAGACTAGTTGGAAGTGTCCATCCTCCCTACTTTCCTTCCTGCCTCCACATTCAAATCTCCCGCATCAGCTTGCTGATGCTGGAAATCCCTTTGAGTAGAAACAGAAATGAGAGGGCCAAGGGACCTACTGCAAAACAGCCTATCCCATGAAAGAAAGATGTCAAGCAGAAGCATCTTGACACAGTGACAGTCAACCACAGTGCGGAAGCCCAGACCTTGCACATACTATGACAGCTATTAGAGATCCATACTTAATCTGACCCTAGACACATCAAGATGGGGCATGGAGGGAAATAGGGGGCAGGAAGAAATTTCTTGATTAACTCAGAAAGGAAAGAATGGTGTAGTTAGTTTACTGGAATAAACTTGGGTGAGCCAAGCCTCACTGCTTTGGGGACCACCTAATGGTGCAGTACTGAGGGGCCTTCTGGTCACTTGACCATACATCATTGTATAGCCATGACACCAGGGAGGCTCCGGCACACTGGTTAATACACCCCTTGAAGCTTGGTGCTCTGCAGGGTGGACACACTCACAAGCACCCATGCATACCTTCCTGGAGATTTGAGAAAATCAACTACATAGTTGGGAAGGAGGAAAAGACAGAGGTGTGGCTAAAATTAATCTTCCCAGAGGGCAGATCACTTAGAAATTTAATTTGTCAATTAAAAGTTAGTTTGACCTCATTTATTCTCACAGACTGATGATCAAATAACTCAAGGTTACTGAGATATCAAGTACCTTCACTAGTGACATATTTAAATGGGAAAAAGATACTGAGGATACTATAGAGCAGCAGTCCCCAACCCAACCTTTTTGACACCAGGAGCTGGTTTCTTGGAAGACAAATTTTCCACAGACTGGGGGAGAGGGGTGGAGGGGACAATTTGGGGATGATTCAAGTGCATTACATTTACTGCGCACTTTATTTCTGTTATTTTTACATCTGCTCCACCTCAGATCATCAGACATTAGAGTTTGGAGGTTGGGGGTCCATCGGAACTAATTAATCTCTTTAATTAGTCCATCTGATAGACACTGCCATTGTGCAAAAAACATAATTGCAAGAGACGCTGCCCCACAATTTTTTAAATAAGTGTCCACATGTTCTACTCCAACTATTACTACCCAGGAGTACAAGAAACTTCTTGGGGAAAAATTCTAGATGAGTCTGCTGCTGGGCCAGAAACATATTTCTTTTATGTAAATATTATCTTCCAGTCATTTTGAAAGTGATTTCATCATTAGATTAGGTGTCATTATTCTAGGTCCCTCTCTAAAGTTGATTTCTTTTATGACTGAGTCCATGCTATGTTTCCTTCTGATCTTTCTTCTCTTATTTATTATGTTCATATTCATTTTACACACTGCAGGCAATTGATATTTTTCTGCTTATAATTGCTTAAGCCCATCAACAAGCATTAGCAGATGACCCCCAACAGAGCCACACATGCTCCCCAATACCCAACTGTGTAAGTAGTCAATAGAGACTCAATTCTAGAGTTACTGATGATTGATTTTTGGGAGAATAGATGTATGCACAAAAGACGATAGGCAAAGAGACCAAAATGGTTTACAATTAGATTTTGTGTTGTGTGACTCAGTCTATTAGTGAGATAGAGCAGAAAAGAAATATCAATGCAGTTTGAGTCACTAAGAAAATTTTAGAAAAGGCTAAATGTGTATTGGCACTTGAAGGATGGGTAAAAACTGTAAAAAAGGAAATAAAGAAGTTGGAATTAAAACAAAATGTTTGACAACCAATGGAAAAGGAACCTTTTTCCTGTGTTTGAGGAGTTCCCTACTATGTAAGAAAGAATTGGCCAACACAGAAGTTGAAAATACCACATGATATTATTTCCAGTTAGCCCTTTCAGTTTAGGCATGGACACATGACCTGGGTTTGTCATATCAAATGATCTAATCCCAGCTCTTCATCAGAAGCTGGATGCTGAAGTAAGGACCATTTGTCACATAACCAGCTGCAGAGGATATCCTCTAAATCAATTTGAGACAAATTTGGGGCATTTTGTTTTTAACTTCATGACCTCAAAGCTTGGTTTTCTGGCTCTTCTGAATATTCTTTATAAGCTATTATCCATTCTTTTAATAAATATTGTTTTCCTTTGAAACTAACCAGAGGTGGTTTCTATTGTTTTCTACTAACAACCCTGAATGAAGGCATATAACGGAACACTAGGTATTTAACAGAACACTAGGTATAATACAGAGACACATTAGCACAAGGAGGCTTGGGAAAATAACAGAAAAGGGAGTACCACCTTTTCTTAAATCTACCTGACAAGTTCACATGGGCTGATCAAATTAACCAGTGAACACCAGGCACTTAAAAAATATATTGCCAGTTTGGATGAAGAAGTGATACCAACCTCTCGTTGTTCTCCCAAGTTGATCCCATTACATGATCAGATCATTCTATCTAGTTGGACAGGCTAGGAGATGATATAAAGTCAATTACTTTTTCCATTTGGATCTTAATATCCCATCTCTGGATCCCATCAAGACAATCTTCTAGAGAAAAGTTGAAGGTGATGAATCTTAAAATATGCTACATAAACATCCTGGAAAATAATCCTGGAAACTTACTTACAAATTCAGATTCCCTGGCCAGTTCTACCAAGATTTTTTTCAATAGATTACTGTGGAAGGCCCCAGGATCTTAACCGTAGTAAGTCACCTGGGTTGTCCCAGAACACTTTTACATTAGGGAACCAGTGACCTATGGGCTCAAAGTGAGTTTAGCACATCATGGAAAAGTACCACTTCATTTCCAGACACAAACTAGATCTTATACAAGGTTTTCCTTCAAGTCCTGTCCAGCAGAAACAGATTCTGTTTCTCTGTGATTTGTTTCCTTATTGATCATGCACCAGAATTAAGATTTCTTTATTCTTAACATTTTATCAAAACTGAATCTAATTATCACTTTATCCTCTTCATTTTAATTAGGGATTTCAAAATTAACATTAATATAGAGACATTATGTCTTGGCAGAAATAGTTTGCCTTGTTAGAAATAGTTTGAAATGGTCAACAACTACTGAAGCAGACAGTTTAAACCAGAATGTATCCATCATGACTCATGTTTATCCTTTCCAAATATGCTAAGGACATGATTCCCATTCACAAGGGATCCAAAGACAAGAGGAAATTAAGTTTGGTGAAAAGGAACCAGGTTTATGGGAAAATTTAAACTAAAGATCATCACACTGAGCTTTTGTGGGTATAAACAATACGGTGAAAACTACACTGTCACCTTCCCATCACATGTTTCTTAATCATGGTAATATGGATTCTCAAGAGCCTTGTATTTACTTTCTGGAATAGGAGGCTGTATTTGTTTGCCTTGAGTGCTGTAACAAATTAACATAAGCTGGATAAGTTAAAGCAACAGAAATTTCTTCTTTCACTGTCTTGGAGGCAGAAGTCTGAAATCATGGTGCCAGCATCTCCAAACTCCCTCCAAAGGTGCTAGGAGAGAACCCATTCTCTGCCTCTTCCAGCCTCTGGTAACTTGTTAGTATTCTTGACTTAGGGCCATATCATATCCACGTCTGCTCCTCTGGTCATATTGTCTCCTCCACTATGTTGGTCAAATCTCCCTCTGCTTCACAACCTGTAAGAACACTTACTATTCTAAGGTCCACCTAGATAATCCAGGATAAGATCTTTCTCTCAAAATCCTTAACTTAAACACATCTTTTGGCATATAAGGTAATATTTACTCTTATAAATAATATTCACAGGTTTCAAGAATTAGGACACTGATGCAACTTTTGAGGGCCACCATTCAGGGGTCTTTAGATTTAGGGGGAGACTATATTCCTTTAAATATAAAATTATTTGTGCAGGTGTTTTTTCATTTTTATTAGATTCCCAAAATGTTCTTGATTAAAAAAAATTTTTTTTTAATTACTGCTTTAGTAAAAGATGGGGTTGAATAATACTTGGAGAATATATTGAGAAAGTCTAACTTCCTCAATTGCCAATACAAGATTTATTGAAAGCTTTCATTGCATCTCTCCCCTACTTCCTTCTCTCTCCCCCAAGAACCCCTGGGATACTCCAGGACAGCTTATATAGAATCCACCATTAGCTCCCAAACTAACAAAAAGGGCAATTTGCCTGTCACTGTGCTGCTTTACTCATGTCACTGCTTATCTCTGAGCCTCAGACGCTCTCATCTCCAAAGAGGTGAAACAGTCCTGAATGAAGCGATTTTCTAAGGTCTTTCCTGGTATCTCCCAAGACTAAGAGATCATTACGGAGTGATACCTGTCCCCAGCCCACGATGACTACTTCATGACTTTTACTGGATCAATAAACATGCCTCCAGATTTCCTGCAATCATTCCTTCCCCATCTAGCTCCAACTCAGAGGAAAAATGAACCAGTTTTATTTTGTTCTAAGCAACTAGGATGGGATTTCTCTCAACAATTAACAGCTGTGAAACCCTTCTAATATTGGTAAGGGAGCTTCCAAGGCAGGATGATTATAAGAGCTCAACAGAGAGAGTAGAGAGGTTAAACCTACAGATAAAACATGGAAAAGATGAGTGTTACACAAATTCATAGTGTCAGGTGGTTCCTCTGGATGCCTTTCTCCTTTCAAGGCACCCCTCTTCATTTTAGTGTTCCCTGCCTTTGCATACCACATCTTTTTGGGGTGTCATGCCATGAGGTTTGTGGGATCTTTGCTCCCCAGCCAGGCATCAAACCCAGGCCCTCAGCAGTGAAAATGCAGAGTTCTAACCATGGGACTACCAATGAAGTCCCATGCCACACATTTTTTTTCTATTCCCATTTTAAATGATCAAATAAATTTAGTATCTTACTACAAACTCACCTATTGTTTCTAAAGATGAACTGCTATGTAAAGCATGCATATATGCCATACTTGTACAACTCATATTTAATTACCATTACTCACGTCTACTGAAATTTATATCCTAGTGTACAGCTCAATGTGCTAGTTTTTCTGTAATACCAATTAGAGGTAACTACTAAAATTTGAAAAATTCCCATGAATCCACCCAAATTGTCTTGCATACCTATGGTATTAATTCAATCTTTGGGATATACTGCCTTCATTAATTCATTTACCTATTCCATATGTACCTGCTGTGTACCATAGTCTGTTTCACATCCCAGTAGTAAGTCTCTTAATAACCCTGAGGGATTAAAAGGTATGACCCAGATATGAAAGGAATCCACCAATCATAAAAAAGAGGAGAGCAGCCTTTAAGGGTCATTTGGGACACATCTGCTATTACACAGCTGTGTATATCCCATCTCTTGGGAAAACTATTTAAAAAAAGGAAAAGATTCCACAAAATCAACTCATGACTCATAGATTCTTTGTCAGTTTTTCAGCTCCCCGCCACCCTCACCCCCCACTTAATGATGCCCTACCTAGCAATCAGGTTTGTAACTCAGTCAGTCTCTTTAATGTGAATTGGGCAGTTCTGAAAAGCCTAAGTCTCTAGGCTGATCACACACCTGCAAAGAGACAGGTTATGCCAAGACAAATGCAACATATGCTTTATTGAATGAGTTAGAGGTGTAGAATCAAAAGAGAGCAACTTTCCACACTGGGATGGAGAATGAAAGCAACATATCATACATATGAGAAGTCCTTGTGTTCTTACAGAAGACAAGACTAGAGACAGGATGGACTATGGCAAGCAGTCTGTGGCTTACATGTGTACAGATCAAGCACCTGGAAAACAATCCAGGCTGAAAAAGGAGTCATAGAAAGGTTCTATCACTGTCTATAACATTATTGGACTTAGAGCCTTCTCTTCCACTCTTCCAGACTCAATGCTTTGTCTATATAATCTTAAAAGATCATAGATGAGTCTTGATACATCATGGTTATCTAAAGTGTAGGACCTATAGTCAAATATACTTGGGTTTAAATATTGGCTTCATCACTTTCTAACTATGTCACCTGGAACAAATAATTTTGAATTTCAGTTGCCTCAAGCACAAAACCTATGATTGGGAGAAACAAAGAAGGTCATGCATGAACAAATGGTCCAGATCTGGCAACCAGCAAATGTTCAGGAAATGCAGCCAAATCGTCACAACTCTATCAATCAGCCCAAGTCAGGAATCAAATCTGAATAACAGAGAGACTGCGGGTGACCTGGAACAGCAAAAACTGGAAACTGAGTGGACACTTGTAGATAAATCCCAAATTTGAGTTGTAATTAGACATTTCCCGTGGACTAAGTGCCAAATGTATCCAAGCGCATCCATCAATTTCTATAGCAGCTTTTAATAATAGGATTCCCTGGATCATACCTTTGGAGAGCAGATCTCATACAGTAGGACTGTAACTGAGCAGGACCCTATGGGGCCTTCCCAGGACAGATACCCAGCCCACTCCACCTGTCCCATGTCCTCCATCTGCCTTTTGTCTGTAGAAAAATTTTAGTCAAACACTAAACTTATAGAAGTGAACAAATGCAGAAAGAAAGGGCAACAGTCAAGCAAGACAAAATAATAAACTCAATAAAACAAACTCAAGAACCTTATCTACTCAAGGGCTATTGGTAATATTTTGAGCCATGTCCTTAATGTTTTACAGATACTGAAACCCACACCAGGTGGAAGAAATTAACTATATGCTGCCTCAAAGCACGTAACGGACCTCGTAGGGGCTGAAGCTAGAAGGTTGTTGATGCTGACTCCTGATTACCTCACCACCAACCAATCAGATGAACATCTACAAGCTGATTATATACTCCACATCCCCCTTCACCCTACCTTTAAAAACTTTTCCCTGAAAGTTTTGAGAATTTTGGTCTTTTGAGCACCAGCTGCCCTGGACTCCTTGCTTGGTGCCCTGCAGTAAACACTGCATTTTGTTTCATCACAACCCAGAGTCAGTAGATTGGCTTTACTGCTTGCAGGTGAGCAAACTCAAGTTTAGTTCGGTGACAGGTCTAAATGGAATTGCTGAGACTTATTTTTACTTTTATGGGCTTCCCTGGTGGCTCAGAGGTTAAAGCTCCTGCAATGCAGGAGACCTGGTTTTGATCCCTGGGTTGGGAAGATCCCCTGGAGAAGGAAATGGTAACCCACTCCAGTATTCTCACCTGGAGAATCCCATGGACGGAGGAGCCTGGTGGGCTACAGTCCATGGGGTCGCAAAGAGTAGGACACGACTGAACGACTTCACTTTCACTTTCATTTTTACTTTTGAGCATATAAGGAATTAAGGATAAACACAAAGGACATACAAAAACATTTCTGTCTGTATATCTACAGATGAAACAACTCATTCCAGGATTTTTTTAAAAGGAATTACAATCTCATAGACTCTTGCCCTCCTGTTTGCTCGATAGGCTATTCCAATGGCCATCAAGAGAGGACCCGCCCGCTATCTAGGACAGGTCTTCTCGCATAAGCTCACCTGGTCTCCCAATTATACACATCCCTGTGCCTCAACAAAAAGCCATGCACATCACAGCCCAATCACATGCTACCTTCAGGTTTAGAGACTTGGAAGGAGCTTGCTTTGTGGTCATACACTCTTTCCCTACTGGCTAATTCTCCACAAGGGTCCATACACTTCAATGTAGCTTTCTCTCATGGCCCCACACGCTGGGAAGCTGATTCCTGGCAATGGACTCATCAGAGGAGAGCCAATCCCAGAGCACTGCTCTCCTACAAATGGTCTGCAGCATTCAGACAGGCTTTTTAGTAGTTCAGCCGCACCTCCCTCACACTCTAACGCAATTCCTCCCCAGAGAAACCCTGACAAAGATGTAAAATCGGAAGAACACATCAATGAATTGGACCTGGTGACACACCAGAGAGTCAGAATAGATCAATCTCCTTTCTGTCAGTCTGCAAACTTAATTACAGAACCTCCGCTGCTCATTACCCATCTTTCTTTGCAGACTGTGTAAGCAGAGGGAGCAGGGAAGACTTAACAAATGCAGAGGTTACGGGGCTCCGAGAGTACACCCTTGGGACTCTATGAAGTATGTTTTAAGCAGTGGTGAAAAGAAAATCAGCCTGTAAAGTTATCTGGATGAAAGGCACCGTAAAAATGCAGCTCATTATCATTATCATTAAGCAACTGTTCGGGTGAGATGAGCACAACTCGGCCTCCCCATCCTTCCCTTCTTGGGTGAAGAAAAGGATTGAATTGGTCCCTGTCCAGTGACAGGAGAAAATGTGGCACAGGAGGAAATTTTCACATCTGATTTTTCAGCTCACGGTCCTTAACAGACAATGTAACTTATTCTCCATTTACAGATGCCTTGAAATTCTTAGGCCAGATTCTGACCCAAGTCCTTGCCTCCTTGAGGAAATGATACACTGTAAAATCTAATAATTAGAAGTGACTCACCCTGGTGTTGACACTGAAGAGGCAAGCACGCTGTGGGCACCGAGGGAGAAGCTGGACAGACAAGCAGACTCCAAGGCCCAAGGAGCAGACTGGAAAAAAGCAGAACCCCGACTCAAGCTTCAGTTAAGTAGAAGCACAATTATGCTCATGGACAACACCTGGCTAAAGGGGGCTGGGTCATGCCACATAACCATGGAGATGCCTAACACCTCTAATAAGGGCCACATGGTTACCTTTTGACTATTACATACTGAAAGTAGCAGCTCACCAAGAGATGGAGGGTAAAGCAGGGATTCTCAAATTAGCATGCATCAGAATCACCTGGAGAAGTTACAAAATACAGATTTCAGGGTCTGGAGTTTCTGACTCAGTAGATGCTTTCCTTGTAAGATTGCAGGGGATACTAATGCTGCTGGTTCAGGGAAGACACTGGCAGAGGGTAAGAGGCCAGAGCTGGAAAGGGAAAAAAGATTGGACCTATCCTCCTGGCACACTTGGTAACCTTAAGTCCATTACTTCCCCTTTCTGGCCTTAGCTGAGACGTCTGAATGAGATCATGCTTCTCAGAGAATGTGTCTTTTCATCAACGACTGAATCAGATGCCTGGACCCAAGCCCGTTTATATCAGAATTCTAGGACTGGTGCCTAAGATTATGTATTTTCACCATCATACCAGCTGATTTTTATAATCATTAAAGTTGGAACATGGCTAAACTCCAAAACTTCTATTGTATCTGTTAGCTCAAAGAGGCCATAAACTCTGTTGATAGAAGAAAAAAAAAAAGTCATTTTCTGCTCCTGAGGAGACAATAATCGTCATCTCCATGGGTAAGTAAACCTTGGGGATTCAAATCCAGACAGATTATTTTGGTTTTTTTTGTTTTTTTGTTTTTAATTTAAATTTATTTATTTTAACTGGAGGCTAATTACTTTACCATATTGTATTGGTTCTGCCACACATCAACATGAATCCACCACGGGCATACACATGTTCCCCATCCTGAACCCCACTCCCACCTCCCTCCCTGTACCATCCGTCCAGGTCATCCCAGTGCACCAGCCCCAAGAATAAACCAAATATTGGCTGTCTATTAAGATCCACTGCATTGCTTATAAAAGAAACACATGCACTGATTCCCAGTATTAAATCCACATTTTTGGAATCAGAGTGGAGGAGAAAGAGGTAAGAAGATTCAAGGAGGAGATCAATAGATTTTCAATCGCTTTTCTCATTTTCCTATTTTTCTCATAATGTTTATTACCTATGTTAGGGCTGTCCAGCAACACAGAGCCAACAGGATATACTGAGAGAGAGGAGAGAGAAATAGAGAGAGGAGAGAGAGATAAAAGTTTTATTTGAAGGGATTGACTTAGAAAATTAGAGAGGCAGATAATACCAAAATACACAGGCTGCAGGCCTGAGTTCCACGGAACTGCCACTGATGTTGCAGTTTAAGGTCAAAGATCTTCCGTTGATATTGGGTTGGCCAAAATGTTCATTCAGGTTTTTCCATATTATTGTGTGGAAACACCCAAACTTTTTGACCAACCCAATATAGTTCTTTTTCTTTTGAGTGAGGTCAATCTTTGCTCTATCAAGGCCTTCAATTTACTGGATATGGACAACCCACACTATGGAGGGTAATCTGCTTTACTCAAAGTCCACCCATTTTAATGTTCATCTCATCTTAAAAAGAAAAAAAAAAAATAAAAAACAAGCCTCATAGGAACATCCAGAATAATATTTGACTAAATATCTGGACACTGTGGCCCAGCCAAGTTAGTGTATAAAACTAACCATCATATCACCCTCTAACCCACTACATAGCATACTTATTATGTTTCTTCCCTGTCATATACTGAGAGCATGTAAGTGGCTCCACCAGGGCAGTGTTTGTCTGCTTCATTCACTAACACGTCTCCAGAGTCAGGAATGCTATCTGATGCACTGCAGAAATGTTATAACTGTCTACTGAATAGATCTTTATCACATTATCATCCCCCTCACCTTCATCCAATGTCATATGGTTATTTTGGAAAAAGCAAAACTTCAACCCCCATCCATTTATGCCTCACATGCCATGTTCTTTCCATTTCTATTATGAATCATCCATCTTCAGAAATACTTGTAAGTCTCAGGATTCTTCCAAATACAATGGATGTATTTAGGCATTGAATAGGTCTGTGTACTTTAGAACCCAAGGAAGACCATTGGGCTGTGCTATGGGTATTCTCTCTCTTCTGCCAGAGAAGATGTGAGGGCTTTTCTTCCACATGCTGAAGGAACATCCCAGCTCTCATTACCAACAGAAATCTCGGTGCTAGGCAGCCCAGGACATAGATAATGGTGCTAATTGGAAATTATTTACAGCTTTAATATTCCTTTTATATCTTGGCTGTCTGAGTTACGGAATTCCTACTGCCAAGATTCACAGTGACAGGCTGTGGCTCCTGTGGTTTCTTTCCCTTCTCCTTTCCTCATCTCAGATTCATGGCCCTGAACTTGCCAGTTATTTATGGATAATTCCTGGGCAGGGCCTTCAGTGGAGGAGGAACAGCGCTCACTTCCAAAGGGCTATAGATATTCATAACTTGTGCAGGAAGATGTTTCAATAACTGACTGTCCAATCCTGTCAAAATGAAACAGAGTGAAAATTGATTCAGCCTTTTGGAAATTGATCGGTGATAACATGGATCAAGAAATTTAACAGTGACCTTTTTATTTGACCCAGTAATTTCACTATGGAGAATCTATTTTAAATGTCAGGAAATATTTATATTCAAAATGTCTATCATGATATTTGTTCAAACAGCAAACATTGGTAACAGTTTAAATGTTCAATATAACAGTTTTCCTTGAATTGCAGTTACTCAGTAGAATAAAACAGGCATCCTAAATATCGTTTACAACATGTAAATAAAACTCTTCATTATGTTGAGTGAAAATTCAGTACATAATGCTTCTTCATAAAATATTATCCAATATAAAAATGAAGAAAAAATAAACTTGTCTAAAAAAAATGAAGAGAGGGTAAAAAAGACAGTATAACATTATTTTTATTTGGTTAAACTGTGAGTGATTGTCCCTCTTTAAAAATGTCTCAGGTTTTAAGTACAAGGCATATATACAATGTTTTGACCTGCATGCTAAGTAAAGATGCAGTCTACTTGTTAATTTTCAGGAGATACATATTTTATTAGTGTTCCCTGATGGCTCAGTGAGTGAAAAATCTATCTGCAATACAGGAGCCACAGGAGACAGAGGTTTGATCCCTGGTTTGGGAAGATCTAAAGGAGGAAATGGCAACCCATTCCAGTATTCTTGCCTGAATAATCCCATGGACAGAGGAGCCTGGCGGGCTACAGTCCACGGGCTCACAAAAGTGTTGGACATGACTGAGCAAATAAACACACAAATCTCTTTTACCATAGTCAAGGTCAAAATGGATATTTTCTTTCTTTTTCAGCAGCTCCCAATCGCTCTGTCTGAAGCTGGATGCTTTCTGTCTTTCCTTGCCCATTCTTCCACTAAAGAGCCCTTCAGTAGATGAACAATGTCATTCATGTCCAAGCCTGGGTATTGATGAAAGGGAGGCAAGTACTATTAGTAGCAATACAGAAACAACAGGTATAAACCAGGAATGTCCAGGGTAAGCAAGAATGTGGGGTCACCTTTCCCAGAGAGTCTCTACCAGGCAAGGGTTGGAGTGGAATCTCATCCACAAACATCCAACAGCTGCATATGCAGGCTTTGTTCTCCTGCTCTTGTGTGACTGCTGGAACCCCAGGCTGAGGTTCCTAGTGTCCCTCAAGGCAGCCACTCTTTCAGGCTTAATTCGTTGCTTTAGTAGACTGGATTCCCTTGATCTTTGTTTTCGGATCCTGTAAATTGTCCTCAGTTTAATCACATGGACCACAGCCTTGTCGAATTCAATGAAACTATGAGCCATGCCATGTAGGGCCCTCAAGACAGACTGGTCATGGTGGAGAGTTCTGACAAAATGCAATCAAATGGAGAAGGGAGCAGTAAACCACTTCAGTATTCCTTCTTTGAGAACCCCATGAACAGTATAAAAGGGCAAAAAGATAGGACACTGAAAGATGAACTCTTCAGTTCGGTAGGTGCCCAATGTGCTACTGGAGATCAGTGGATAAATTACTCCAGAAAGAATGAAAAGACAGAGCCAAAGCAAAAACAACACCCAGTTGTGGATGTGACTGGTGATGGACGCAAGGGCCAATGATGTAACGAGTAATACTGCAAGGGAACTTGGAATGCTAAGTCTATGAATCAAGGCAAATCGGAAGTGATCAAACAGGAGGTGGCAAGAGTGAACGTTAACATTTTAGGAATCAGCGAACTAAAATGGACTGGAATGGGTGAATTTAACTCAGATGATCGTTATATCTACTACTGTGGGCAGGAATCCCTTAGAAGAAATGGAGTAGCCATCATAGTCAACACAAGAATCCAAAATGCAGTACTTGGATGCAATCTCAAAAATGACAGGATGATCTCTGTTCATTTCCAAGGCAAACCAGTCAATATCAAAGTAATCCAAGTCTATGCCCCAAGCAGTAATGCTGAAGAAGCAGAAGTTGAATGGTTCTATGAAGACCTACAGGACCTTCTAGAATTAATACCCCCAAAAGATGTCCTTTTCATTATAGGGGACTGGAATGCAAAAGTAGGAAGTCAAGAAACACCTGGAGTAATAGGAAAATTTGGCCTTGGTGTACGGAATGAAGCAGGGCAAAGGCTAATAGCGTTCTGCCAAGAGGATGCATTAGTCATAGCAAACACCCTTTTCCAACAACACAAGAGAGGACTCTACACATGGACGTCACCAGATGGTCAACACTAAAATCAGATTGATTATATTCTTTGCAGCCCAAAATGGAGAAGCTCTATACAGTCAGCAAAAACAAGACCAGGAGCTGACTATGGCTCAGATCATGAACTCCTTATTGCCAAATTCAGACTGAAATTGAAGAAAGTAGGGAAAACCATTAGACTATTTAGGTGTGACCTAAATTAAATCCCTAACGATTATACAGTGAAAGTGAGAGACAGATTTAAGGGACTAGATCTGATAGAGTGCCTGATGAACTATGGACATTGTAAAGGAGACAGGGAGCAAGACCATCCTCAGAAAAAGAAATGCAAAAAAGTAAAATGGCTGTCTGAGGAGGCCATACAAATAGCTGTGAATAGAAGAGAAGAAGCAAAGGAGAAAAGGAAAGATATACCCATTTGAATGCAGTGTTCCAAAGAATAGTAAGGAGAGATATGAGAGCCTTCCTCAGTGATCAGTGCAAAGAAATAGAGGAAAACAATAGAATGGTAAAGGCGAGAGATCTCTTCAAGAAAATTAGAGATACCAAGGGAACAGTTCATGCACAGATGGGCTCGATAAAGGACAAAAATGGTACAGACCTAACAGAAGCAGAAGATATTAAGAAGAGGTGGCAAGAACACACAGAAGAACTGTACAAAAAAGATCTTCATGACCAAGATAATCATGATGGTGTGATCACTCACCTAGAGCCAGACATCCTGGAATGTGAAGTCAAGTGGGCCTTAGGAAGCATCACTCTGAACAAAGCTAGTGGAGGTGATAGAATTCCAGTTGAGCTATTTCAAATCCTAAAAGATGATGGTGTGAAAGTGCTGCACTCAATATGCCAGCAAATTTGGAAAACACAGCAGAGGCCACAGGACTGAAAAAGGTCAGTTTTTATTCCAATCCCTAAGAAAGGCAATGCCAAAGAATGTTCAAAGTACCGCACAATTGCACTCATCTCACACGCTAGTAAAGCAATGCTTAAAATTCTCCAAGGCAGGCTTCAACAATATGTGAACCATAAACTTCCAGATGTTCAAGCTGGTTTTAGAAAAGGCAGAGGAACCAGAGATCAAATTGCCAACATCACTGAAAAAGCAAGAGAGTTACAGAAATACATCTACTTCTGCTTTATTGACTATGCCAAAGCCTTTGACTACATGTATCATAATAAACTATGGAAAATTCTGAAAGCGATGGGAATACCAGACCACCTGACCTGCCTCTTGAGAAATCCATATGTAGGTCAGGAAGCAACAGTTAGAACTGGACATAGAACAACAGACTGGTTCCAAACAGGGAAAGGAGTAGGTCAAGGCTGTATATTGTCACCCTGTTTATTTAACTTATATGCAGAGTACATCATGAGAAACACTGGGCTGGATGAATGAAGCACAAGCTGGAATCAAGATTGCCAGGAGAAATATCAGTAACCTCAGATATGCATATGACACCACCCTTATGGCAGAAAGTGAAGAAGAACTAAAGAGCCTCTTGATGATAGTGAAAGAGGAGAGTGAAAAAGTTGGCTTAAAGCTCAACATTCAGAAAACAAAGATCATGGCATCCAGTCCCATCATTTCATGGCAGATAGATAGAGAAACAGTGGAAATATTGGCAGGCTTTATTTTGGGGGGCTTCAAAATCACTGCAGATGGTGACTGCAGCCATGAAATAAAAAGGCGCTTTCTCCTTGGAAGAAAAGTTACGACCAACCTAGACAGCATATTAAAAAGCAGAGCTATTACTTTGCCAACAAAGGTCCGTCTAGTCAAAGCTATGGTCTTTCCAGTGGTCATGTATGGATGTGAGAGTCAGATTATAAACAAAGTTGAGCACTTTTTTAAAAAAATATAAATTTATTTATTTTAATTGGAGGTTAATTACTTTACAATATTGTATTGGTTTTGCCATACATCAACATGAATCTGCCACAGGTATACACGTGTTCCCCATCCTGAACCTCCCTCCCTCCACCCTCCCCATACCATCCCTGTGGGTCGTCCCAGTGCACCAGCCAGAATTGATGCTTTTGAACTGTGGTGTTGGAGAGGACTCTTGAGAGTCCCTTGGACTGCAAGGAGATCGAACCAGTTCATCCTAAAGCAAATCAGTCCTGAATGTTCATTGGAAGGACTGATGTTGAAGCTGAAACTCCAATACGTTGGCCACCTGATGCGAATAAATGACTCATTTGAAAAGACCTTGATAATGGGAAAGATTGAGGGCGAGCAGAGAAGGGAACGACAGAGGATGAGATGGTGGGATGGCATCACTGACTCAATGGACATGAGTTTGGGTAAACTCCGGGAGTTGGAGATGGACAGGGAGGCCTAACATGCTGCAGTCCATGGGATCACAAAGAGTCAGACACGACTGAGCAACTGAACTGAACTGAAAATGTCCTCAAGGTCTAACAAGGTCAGCTGTGTATTTAAATAACTTCCGGCATTTTATCGAGGACCCTTGGTAGACAGATGTTTCTCCCCAACTCCAAGCCAGCTTTCAGTCCATGGATTGCCCGAATTTTGCAGAGGTCAATTAGTGATTATTATATATCTCCTGGGAAGCTTTTGGAAAATACATTTCCAAGAGTCTCTCCAAAGATTCAGCAGGTGATTCATGGACCTAAAGTGAGATACTTACATTATATTGGACAGTCAATGTGGCAGGAATCAGTGCTGAATTCACAAAGTCAGGCACTTTGGTTCAAAATATATGCTCAGTAATTATTTATAAAATAAATGAATAAAAAGTCATTTACAAAACTATCTGATGATTTATTGTGTTTTACAACAATATTCTACTTACTTTATAGTTCAAAAATTATGTAGTTCAATTACTTAACCTCAAAATAGCTTAAATAATTACATTATATTATTACTTGCTTATAGTCATTAGAGGATTAAGTAAGTACCTAGATGCTTTTTGTTTTTTTTTTTTTTTTCTTTTTTGGATAGCTTCCCTAAATCATAATGTTTTATTTGATATATATGTGTGTATACACACACACACACACATATATATACATATATATATATATATATATATATATACACACACACACACACATACATATACATATCCTCTGGAGGAAGAAATGGCAACCCACTCCAATATTCTTGCCTGGATAATTCCATAGACATAGGAGCCTGGCATGCTACAGTCCATTGGTTTGCAAAGAGTCAAATATGACTGAATGGCTTATGTGTGTGTGTATGTGTGTATATGTATATATATATATGTGTGTGTGTGTGTTTATGTTTCTTAAACTTCCATTGAAAAGTGGCTTAGCAGATTTCAAATACAATAGTTGGAATTAAATAAAGCCTGATAATTTTCTATCTACCTAAACATGCTTTTTGATTAGTTCACTTTATAGAATGTGGCTGTTGTAAAAAAGAAAAAAAAAAAGTTAATTTACAAAAGATCTAATGAAGAAAGAAAACTGGCCTTGGTTCTCCAAAGACTGAAACACACATTCTATTAGCAAACTAAGTACATCACTTTAAGAAAAATATTTATTCAACTTTCCTAAAGATATTTTATTGTGGGGAAAAAGCTATAGGCTGAGATAATGCATTTGACAATGAAGTATTTCATAAATGCCATTGAAAGGAAGGGTTAAATCAAGACAACCCTCAGGTGTCTGAAGTCTGTGTCAGATATTTACACCCATGACTTTTTCTCATCTTGTTTCTTTAACTAATAGTCTATGCCTGCTTCCCAAGGTCCATGTCATATGAATTTTTTCAATTCCTCCCCAGTTTGGTTGGCCTTTAAACAACAATAAAAACCCCTTCCCACCCACAGTTCTCCTTGCCATTCACTTAAATTTTTGACTTTTATTATAAGATAATCTCATTATATCTTGCAAATGAAACCAAACTCAAAAACCAAGATTTTCATTTATGGGCAAATAAAAACACATAAACACATCCACTATATTTTGTTTTAAATTTATTTCAAAAATCTAATATTGACAGTGTGCAATCATAATTCTAAAAGTGTCTTAAACACAAATGGGAACAAGGAAGCTCCTTTCTCCAATGGAATCTACTCTCTACTTGGAGGGAGGATGGATAAAATGGGAGGGAATAGAGATAAGATAGAAAACTGGGGAATTAACAAATGTAATTTACAAATGCATCAGTTTAGTCTGACAGGAACAAATGGTATGTATTTTGGGGTAATAGAGAGACTGCTTCCTAAAGGTATGAGTAGAGGAAACCCACAAGGAATAGTGCAGTGCCCTGAAGTTAGACAGCATATTAAAAAGCAGAGACATCACCTTGCTGACAAAAGTTGAGTTCACATAATCAAAGCTACGGTTTTCCCAGTAACCATGTACAGATATGAGAGTTCGACGATTAAGAAGGCTGAGCGCTTGAGAATTGATGCTTTCGAATCGTGGCATTGGAGAAGACTCTTGAGAGTCCTTTGGACAGCAAGGAGATCAAACCAGTCAATCCTAAAGGAAATCAACCCTGAATATTCACTGGAAGCTGAATATTCATGCTGAAGCTGAATCTCCACTAACTTTGGCCACCTGATGTGAAGAGCTGACTCATTGGAAAAGACCCTGATGTTGGGGAAGATTGAGGGCAGGAGAAGGGGGCAACTGAGAATGAGTTGGTTGAATGATATTACTGGCTCAAGGGAGAGGAGTTTGAGCAAATTCTGGGAGACAGTGAAGGACAGGGCAGCCTGGTGTGCTGCAGTCCATGGGGTTACAAGGAGTTGGACACAATTTAATGACAGAACAACTGAAGTTAGAGGAGCTGGGAGCTCTTATGATGTCTGAGTCTGAAAAGCCAGTGGAAAGGGTGATTACCAAGGAGAGAGCTGTGCAGAGGCAGCTGCATGATAGAAGCTATAGCCTGAGGAGAGACAGGAACAACCCACAGCAGCCCACCCTCTTCTTCCCTTGCCTCTCATCTCCTGCCTAGTAAAACTGAACCAGAAGCTGCAGGGCAAAGATCCTATTACAGTATAGCCTGAAGATCAGCCTTCTCTGACACATAGGAGGAAGGGGAAGGGTCAATCTGGATCAGAAGTGGGGCAAACCAAAGATACCCAGCACAGTAGACCAGGGTTCTATGAGAGCTCTTATAATGGTGCTTAAACACCCAATTGGAGGGTCAGAGGAGGAGATGCTCCCTGGAGAAGGCAGCACATCTCAGTGTAGATTTGAAAGTTGGGAATCAGTTACTCAGCAAGAGCATCATGAGGTGTCTTGTGGGGAAGTCTCTACATGTGAGGGAACACGGCCAGTACCACCATGCATAAAAGAAGGGCACCACACATAGAAAAGGAAAAAAAAAAAAACGAGCAGGAAATGAAAGGTGAGGGGGTGTGACAGGAGGCATGTGTGTCCGTGGGAAGCTATCAGACTGGTTTGTGCAAGAAAATGACACGTATGACTTTATCTGGTGCTATGATAGTGAGAGGAAACTGAAACTCAGATGGGAAAACCT
This sequence comes from Bos taurus, assembly GCF_002263795.3. NCBI lineage: Eukaryota > Metazoa > Chordata > Mammalia > Artiodactyla > Bovidae > Bos > Bos taurus. Next base: position 64,412,475 of record NC_037334.1, read on the forward strand.
CTGGATGTCACAGACCAAAAAAGTCATGAGATCATGTTTGGGCTTAAGAAATATTCCATCCCCTAGTGAGGTCTTTTCTAATTTCTGTACTAACCCATCATGTATAGATAAAGGTACTGAGTTCTAAGAGAACAGGTACATCTTTAACTCCCAGCTTCTTAAAGGGTAACTCACTATGCAGCCCTACAGCCTCCCTGGAGCCTTGCAGTTCTAAAGGGCTAGGCTCCTGTAAGTTGATGACTCCTGAATGTTATGGAGGGCTGTAGGAAAAAAGGAATACCATGAAGTCCAACACAAATCATAAGGGTGGCAATCTCTACCCTAGTTTGTGAGTTTGTACTCTGTTCCTGAAATAGCTATTGAAGTTCTCCACCAGATGAGAAAGTTCTGGTGTTTCCAATTTCATTGTCATGAAAGTTACATTTCCCTGGTTCAAAAGCAGTTCTTGGGGAGGAGAAGAATGGAAAACCTCAATTCTAAAAGTCCAACCAGCAGGGGCTGCCCAGTCTCCCTGGAGAACTGAATTTTTCCACTTTGTCTCTATGTTAACCTGTGAAAGTAAAATGCCACTCTGTAATCTTTAAGTGCATAGCCATTGAATAACATCAGGACACCCTATTTGGAAATACATACTAATGTGGTGAGATGTGAACTGAAGTCAGAAGACCTGGGCTCCATTAGGTGATAAATTCTCTCTGCCAGGACACTTCTCCAGTCACCTTGGGAAAGTGACTTCATTTCTATGGGCCTCCGTCTACCCATATATCATATCAATAAGGTTATTTGTTCACTCATTCATTCAACAATACATATTAAATAGTCTATGCCTGTTACAGAGGCCATGTGAATATAGCAATGGCCAAGACAGATGATAAGGGTCTGCTCTCACAAAGTGTATGTTAGTAAGGGGAGAAGGCAATGATCAAAGCAGAGCAAACTAAAAACATGGTATGTTAGATGGTGTTGAGTGCTATGAAGTAAGATATAGCAAGGGTGTATGGGATACAATAGACAGTAGATATGGAAGTTCTCAATGAGGGGATGATATTGGTATGACTATTTGAAGAAGGTAAAAGGCTGAATCATGTGGATAATTGGGTGAGGACTGCTCTAAATAAAGGCAATAGCCACTGCAAAAGTCCTGAGACAGGAATATGTCAGACATGGTTGGAAAACAGCCTGAAGACCAGGGCAGAGCAAAGGAAGTGGGGTAGGGATGGATGGAGGAGAAGAAAGCAAGAAGAATAAGAAATGAAGCCAAAGAAAGAACAGGGAGTCAATACAGCACAGTCTCGGGTCAGAGTAAGAAGTTGGGTTTAACTCAGAGTAATCAATAGATAACCTCTATTGACTTCTGTATTACTCTTGTTTTTTCCTGAAACAAAGAAGACTGGAATGAACATCCACTGCTCCTCCTCTGCCCAAGGAAGAAGGTAGGAATCATGTTCCCCGACCTTGGCATCCCAACATTGTCCCTTGGACAAAGTTTTACAAATGAGAATGACCTCTGCCATTTAAAGTCAGGAAACTGGCTAGGCCCCATTTTCCACTGCATACCTAGGCAAGCTGGTTAAGGGAGTCTCCCTGCGGCGTGCAAGATGGCCATTCTCCAGCTGCACAGTGGTCCATTTTGCCCTTGCAGCTAGCCTCAAGGTCTGCTCTGTGGACCCAGTCCTGCCAAAGACTTGGTGGAAAGGATGGTTTGGGAAGGAGAAGATCCTAGTCAGTCCCTCGGTCCATCCTCTGAGACTGCCCCACCCTTGGTGGAATATTGGGTTGCTTCCATGGATGTTAAAAACACTGTCAACATTTATTACACTGAACTAATGCCCCTTGTATATATTCTTCCTTGGTTCAGAATTAAGTTCCAACATTTGTTCCATCTTTAAGTTCTCTGGTCTTCATTACAAAGGATCTACAGTTTACAAATGTTAGAGGAGAGGACTACTGTTTATATGCCTTGAAAATCCAAAAACAAATAAGCATATATTAAAGTTCAGCCAAGTGCTGTGGTTTTGTGCTGATATGAAACCAGTTTCAGTTATGAAATCAAGAAACCAACATTCTAGTCTAAGATCTGCAACTAATCCATTGAAAATCATTTTAGATGGTCACTTAATTTCTCTGTATTTTATTTCTCTTATCTGTAAAAATGGAGAAAGTTCCTACTCATTTACCCTACTCACTTCAATATTCTGAGGATTGATGAATATAAGTGAACATGATTTGGAAGAATACAATACTTATACAGTGTTCACAAACACAGTATTACTCTTTTACTATTGTAAATATTGAGTAATACTTTCCATTTTCCCTTGGGTTTATGGAATATAGTTTGACCAACATATCATCAAAGTCAAATCTTATCAAAACTCAAACTCCATCTCTCTAAGAAATTCTCCCTCAGCCACCCAACAATTGTGTTAATGATGGTAATGACAATAAGAAAGAGAATAACAACCTAAAAATCATGTAAAAGATGGATCCTGGATTCGAGGTTTAATCAAGTTTGAGGGAAAGACTCATACATCATTAGAAAACAACGTAAAATGTCCTGCAATCCATCTAAATCGTACAGTATAAAAATAAATGCCCTGGGAGTTTAAAGAGGAAAAGAACAAAGCACACTGGAATTGCCTTGGGGAAGGGGAGGAAGAGTTGTACTTCTTGCTCTTATTCCTCCTTGAGAAACAGAGGCAACCTTCTAATGAAAATGCTCCCCTTCAGTCGTACAGTGGGACGTTTCAGGAGTTGAAAGAAGACAGGGTTTTAGACGAAGTGAAAGAAGCCATTGCCAATCCACCACCAAGAGTGTTTTATCAAGGGGACAAAGGTAAGAGAAGGGGTATTCTCCAAAGAAGAGTGAAACCATTTCCAATCCATGTTTCTTCAATACTGCCAAGTACTGTTAGGTGAGATTTGTTCTTTTTCCTCCGATACCTACTCCCTTATCTTTTAAAATGTATTTTCTTGTTTTACATGCAACACATACTCACTGTAGAGAAATCAGAATAAATACAAACACAAAGAAAAAAAGTAAATAACATATTATTCCACCAGTGAGAATTCCTATTAGCCCTTAATATATATGTTCCAGACTCTTTAGATATATGTGTACCTAAGCTGGTTCCATTTCATTTTTCAAAAATGTGTGGTGTTCGTAACCTATTTTCTATTTAAAAGATGCTCAATTCCCCCTATTAATTAAAGGGATTTCCACAATATTATATTTATAGTTTGCATAACCACTTTGTATAAATGAACTAAAATGTATTTAACTGGTATTAAATCGATAAACATCTACATCTTTGTCAATTTTTCACTCTAACAGAAAGTGGGGTAATGAACATCCCTGTAGCTAAACCCTTTCATACAACTGTGTTCAGTTCATTAAGATAAAAGTCTAAAATAGATTCATTATTATAACAAGAATGAATTACTAGATACGACTCAAGTATAAGAGATAACACATGGCTTTATTTTCTTAGAATCAAACCAACCCAGCCCTGAGTCACCAGTGGCTTTAATATTCATCACCCTCCCTGTGGCTCTACCACTCCCCTGAGTTACATAGCTCCCTGGGCCTCGTGTATTCCAGAAAAACGGGAGCAAAGGCTGTGTAGTCCTCAGAGCTTTAGTAATGCTGCCATCACGCCTTCATTGTTGCAGTCAGCAACTAGGGTCTCCCACCTGCTTAGGGTACAGCCACTTTGGGGGTCCCACTCAAGCCATGACATGAAAGCATGTGACTGAAGGTCAATTACCCTTCAAAGTACACCAGAGGCAAAAGTCATGGAGTCCACGGTTCCTTTGCTTCTCCGACCTGGAGGGTCCCTCACTCCCTGCAGACTCAAAGGACCCTGGAGGTCGCTCGTGTCCCTTGTGCCTTTGGTGCACTTTCCTTATGCCACACGTTGCCTGGCAGTTCAACAGTAATTTAAAATGAAGGCAACTTGAACTGTGATTGAGCTATCAATCTCCCCAATTTTGCAAACAAGTTCCAGCTGCCAAGGTCAAGGGGACAAATTCCCAACCCTGGTAAGCATCCATTTCAGGTATTTCCGCATTGGGAAGTGGTACCACCTCAAGGGCGCTGCATTGAGAGATTAGGGTTTCTGCCTCAGAAGCCCACAAAAATCATAAGTCCCCTGTCAGAATCCCAAGGAGTACAATCAACTCTATCTTTGGAAGAGGGCCACCTATGTTCTGCTCTTGAAACATGAATCTGCTCCTCTCCCCAGATAATAAAGCTTCAGAGATCTCCTGGAACCTTTCAAAGCTTCAAAATCAGTTGTTTCTTTGGTGTTTGCCTTATTGATGTCAGGCACAACTTCTCTGCCTCCACTTCTGCTACCATTTCCATCATTTCAAATCATCTGCAAAAGGCTACTTAACTGTATCCTTCAAATAAAAGAAAAATCGCCAACTATTATCTCCAAAATTTCATTATGCATACATTTTAAGAATTTAATGCATTCTTATCCTCAGTTTTCTATTCATTGACATCTCCCTAATGAAATGAAGATTTCATTACATTGACACCTCACCATAGAGGCTTTGATCTCTGTAAACCACAAATGTTTTCAAGCAGGGGCGATCTTACTCCCCAGGGGCCAGATAGCAATGTCTGGAAACATTTTTGGTTGTTATAAACTGGGAACAGGCACTGCTGGCATCTAGTGGGTAGAGGCTAGGGATGCTGTTAAATATTTTGTGATGCCCAGGGCAACCCCCACTACAAATAATTGTCTATGGTGACAAGGTTGGGAAACCCTGCTCTTAATTTATTTGACAGTTAATGTATGCAATCCATATTTTTTGTTTTGCCAGGTCCTGGGGCTAAGAGACCTGTCTGAGAAAAATTTCTGCCATCTTCCTCAAAGCTTCTATCCCCAGATCTCAGATGTGGCTGGCTTTCAGAGATTGTCGATTGCCTGGCAATCTCACTGCAAAATCCCCAGATGATGAAGGGCATGTCTTGGAACAAGCTGTGTCTTCCTGGATCCCTCTGTTTAGGCATCCCAACTCTGGCTGCATTATATAATTCATCTAGGGAGATTTCAGAAAGTATCTTAGCCTGGGGCCTCCCCCCAGAGCAACTTGGAATGAATTTGGGTATGAATATCTTTAAAATCTTCCCAGTGGCTGTAATGTGCAGCCAGGCTTGAGAATCCCTCTTCATGCTGTCTTTCAGGGTCTGCCCCTCTGTCCTCACCTCCCATCTCTCAACACACACTTAAACCTACTCATGCTAATGTTAGTCACAAAATAAAAGAGCTACAAGCCTTACTCCCCTCGGATGGATTTGCTTTAAAAATAAGGATCAAAGTCTTAAGCTACCCCCTCAGGCTCTGATGCTCTGATGGAGCGTGGTTAAGACCCCATCCAGGGAGTCCAGGAAGCACTGTGGAGCTGGAAGCCATTTCTATCTCTTTGAAACTGCATCCTTTCTTCTCTGGCTGAAATTCTTTACTTAGGTGGCATCACATTCCACCTGTTAGGGCTCAGGCCTCTCCAACAACTTGCTTAACTAACCTCTCTAGGTTTTGAAGCCACCAAAGACTGGATTCAAACAGAGTGCTTCTCCATTTCTATGTGGTGTGGTATAAAGATTAAGTTATATCACAAGACTGATAAAGAAAAATATTCAGGACTATGCCTTGTCAGTAGTGTGACTTTCTCTCACCTATATCTCCTTTACCCTTTGTTGCCTTTTGTCCTGCACTTTATTCCATTTTCCATCCATTTATCCAACTCATATTCCCTGAGCACCTACTTTAGAGGTATTTGCACTACTCTAGAGGCAAGACAACAAGGTTCCTGGTCTCAGAGCTCTTGTATGTTAGGGGTGCAGAAAGCACACAGGAAGAAATGGTAAGTAGTGTAATACCAAGTCATGATTAATGCTATAAAGACAACAAACCAAAGAGCCAGAGGATGGCATTGTATGGGGAGTGCCTGGGCTGGTGTGGTCAAGGGTGGTCTCTGATGAGGCATCATTTGCACTGAGAACTGAACAAGAATGAGCCTCACGTGTACAGGTCTGGAGAGAGGACATTTCAGGCAACAATAACAGCAAGATCAAAGGCCCAGGGGTAGGACCAAGCTTGGCATTTTCAAGGAACAGAAGATAGATGTGGATGGGTAGGACACAGTAGACTTGGGATGAGGGTAAGTATTGGCGAAGGAGGAAACAGAACAGGCTCTATCTTGAAAGGACTCCATCTTGGGCGAGACTCTGGACTTTGAGCTATATGCCCAGTATCTATGGAAATGACATACCAACTGGAAAACCAGGCCCCCTGAAGGAAGAGCCTCAGGGCTCTCCATTGCTAAAAGAATACCCTAATCATCTGTGTAACCGAATAGAATCATACATTCTATTATGCTACTGGGGTATGACCACAGGCCTACTGATAATTGTCCACTGTGAACTACCCAGGCTTAAGGCATATGAATCACGGGTTAACTTTGACTGTCAGGGAATTTGGGGAAGTGGGTTTGTGCACATACACTTAGGGTATATAAGGTTTTCACAAAAACTAGTCGGGGTCCTTGGCTAAGAGGAGACTCTGCCTTGGGTCCGCCAGTGTAATAAGCTGCACTCCACTATCTGCACTGTCCTTCTGAGTGAGTTTGTTTCCCGGAATGCATGGATACAACATTGGGACTTCAGAGGCTAATGGGGTCAGAAGGTAGAGATTTTGTAGGCCACATGGGAGTTTGTATTTTACTGGACACATAAGGAGGCCAATGTAAGCAGGGAGTGACGCCATCTTAGTTACATGACAGAAGATCTCTTGGACTACACCTGGATAAGGAAGTGTCGGGGTTACAAGAGTGCCTCCAGAGTGGCCAGGAAACTGCTACAATAGACCCAGCATGGATGATGGTGGTTTTCAAAGCACAGTTCCCTCTCTGAAAGCAATGAAGTTTCAGGGGACTTCCCTTGGGTCCAGTGGCTAAGACTCTGCAGTACCAATGCAGCGGGCTTGGGTTCAATTCCTGGTCAGAAAATTAGATCCCACAGGCTGCAACTAAGACCTGGCACAGCCAAATACATATATAAAAGTTCAGGCTCAAAGCCTGAATAAAGACATATTTATCTGGATAGTTATCTGATCAGTGGGAACAAACATACAGATTCTGAGGTTACCGAATTCAACCACAAATCTAATTGTACAGGAGAAGTGGCAGGTGGAGGTGCTGAGGATGCAAGAGGTGATCTCTGTTAGATATCGATGGGACAGGGTAACTGAACTTCAACATGAAAATTTAATCAGAGACTCTTCAAGTGAGAAGTCACCTAAGAAATCGTGCCCAACACTCCCACCACATAGCTGGGAAAACTGAGTCTCAGAAAGAGGCTGACCTCCCCAAGGTCACACTATGAACTGGTGCCAGAAGCCACTTCTCCCAACTGACACCTGAGGCCCCTTTTTAGTGTGACCACCTTTTGGCATCACATTAACTATTTCAGTATAAACCTATGCTCAGCCAGAGGAAGATTGCACTCCTGGATGTTTCCTCCTTCCCCTGCCCTCTCCCCTTTTCCACAGTCCTTGAATCAAGCTGCTTTCCGCTTAGCCCCTTGTTATTCAGGGATGGGAACACCTCCTGTCTCCTTCCGGGTGGCTGGCTGTGTGTTCAGGTGTTCTTTTCAGAAACCTAATCCCTGCCTGGTACAGATGTAGATTGCATCCTCTCTCCACCCACCTGCTTTTCCTTCCCTGACTCACTGCTTCTGGCCTGTTGGGAGCTGAGCGGGGGCGAAGGTGCTGCCTCTGCGGCAAACTCACCAGCTTCCTGTTTGCCGGAGCTTCCAAACAGACCCCAGCTTTCTGCCAGGGGAGTAAATCTTTCATCAGCGTGGTGCCCACAGACAGCTGTGTATGGGAAGCCACAGAGAAAGCAATCACGGAGAGAGATGAAGTAGTCAAGATTACTGATCAAAATAATTCCTCTCCAGTCCCCACAGCTGTGCCTCCCTTGGACAAAGGAATTCTTGAATGTCCATGGAGATAAAGAGACTCCCTTTATATGTACATTTGACAGTTTTCAGCACTTGTTCACAGGGTCTGTGACTTTCCGACATCTATACCATCACCCTCCCACCCTCATCAATTCAGTCACTCCTCTCTGGTTCTGTGGCATCTCATTTCCTTGTAACAAACTTCCACTTTGTTATTTCTCATACTATTTTGAAATGCTCTACTTGTCTTGCTTCCTCATTGGAATGTATTTCTAGTTGGTAGAACCTGTGCCTTCTTTATCTCAGTGTCAACAGCCCTTAGCAGAGTGCCCAGCACATAAGAGGAAGCAAATAATGTGTGCTGACTTCTAAGAATTGGCCTTTGAAACTAGGTCTTGATCCTCAAAGTACATCCAGGGGTCTAGTTTCAGTATCACCTAGAAGTTTGTTGAGATGAAGACTCTCAGTCCTCACATCAGATCTACTGATTCAGAATCTGCATTTTAAAGAACTATCCAAGGCATTCATAAACACATCGCAGCTTGAGAAGTAGTCCATCTAAAATAGCTCCATCTTTCAGAAGGAAAAGCTGAGGCTCAGAAAGGGGAATGCATGTGTCCAAGTTCATACAGCTTATGGGTTATCGATGGCAAAGCTGTGGGCAAGATCTAGCTCTCGCGTAGGTGTCTAATGCTCTTGTCACTTCTCTCTGTTTACAATCCCAAGTCTGACTCATCTCCATAAGGAATTGGTACAGATTTAAAAAAGAGAGCTAAAAAAAAAAAGCAGGGAAAGATCTCATAAGCCACAGAATAATGTCCTATACTGTGTAATTTGAAGAGCCCCTCAACGCCCTCAGCTTAAATCTTTCATCTCTACCTTAAGCAGGGTCTGAAATTTCATCATTAGAAATCAAATATTTGGTTCTTAAAGGTCAATTATTAGCTTACTGGGGCTTATCTGATCCCTAGCTAAGAGGCAGGGGTTGCTGTCTCTAAGAGCACACACGTTTACAAACTGGATGGATAACAAGGCATCATTGGGCAATATGGCAGTCACTAGTCTGTTCACTAACATTCTAAGTTCTTCCTGGATTAGATTATGAGATTGGACTTCCCTTCCCCCTTGGGAGGAAACGTGGCCTTGTGACTTGCCACGCCCACTGGAAGATGAGAAGTAACACCTGTCATTTCTGGGTGGAATGCTTCAGAAGCAGCACACCACGCACCATGCTTCCTCTGACCCTCCGCCTCATGGGCAGATCATCAGTGGGAACGTCCATTCTACTGGCCTGAGTGCCAGGCTGAACACATGTCAAATGGAGCTACCAGACAACCCAGGATGGAAAGGAACATGAGAAAGGCAAAGAAACACATGGTTGTTATTTTAAAACTCTGAAATTCAAGGTTTTTTACATTACTATGCTTTTTACTTCTTATCCTGACTTCTACTGACAGAATACTTAATTTTTCTCAGCTGCAATTTCCTAAACAGTAATGAGATAATTCTACCTACCTATACACCTGTGATAGGGTATATAAAATGCTCCCTATAGAGTCCGGTTCATAGAGGGAGCTCAGTAACTCCACCATCTTCCTTTCATTGGCTGGAAATTTAGTCCTACAAAAAAGATTATAAATGTTTCAATGTCATTCTCCCAAATCTTCCCACCCTCTCCCTCTCCCACAGAGTCCATAAGACTGTTCTATACATCAGTGTCTCTTTTGCTGTCTTGTACACAGGGTTAAATATCATGTAAGAAACGAGTTGCCAGTCCAGGTTCGATGCACGATACTGGATGCTTGGGGTTAGTGCACTGGGACAACCCAGAGGGATGGTATGGGGAGGGAGGAGAAAGGAGGGTTCAGGATGGGGAACACATGTATACCTGTGGTGGATTCATTTTGATATTTGGCAAAACCAATACAATTATGTAAAGTTTAAAAATAAAATAAAATAAAAGATTATAAATGATTAGGGGAAAGGAGAAAGAACACTAGGGAAGGCTATTGGAATGTGGGTAGTAAGGAGCTCAGAATGTTATAGGAAGAGCCTTGCAGTATATATATATGTAGGTGAAAGAATATTAAAACAGAATATCACTGACTGTCCTCAAGGAGATTCAAAATTACCAAGAGGCATCATGTAATTCACTGGAAGGTAAATGAGGGAAAGATGGGTAGATTGGAGGATGGTGGTACCTGCCTCATACATACAACATATAACACATACAGCTACCTACTCCCTCCCCTTAACCCAATTCTTCCATCCTTCATTACTCCGATCCAGCATCACCTGCTCTATGATTTTCAGATTCTCCATTTTTCACTTGAAATATATGCTTTCTCTGCATTTCCATGATGCTCAGTCTGGAGGGTATATGTCAACCATCAGACAACATATAGACTGCTATAGAAGATGCCCTCACCGCATTCAACTTTGCATGCTCCAAAATATCAGGGAGAGTACACTCTCTGAGGGTAACCGCTTTGTTCAACAACATAGGCCTATCCAGGAGCACTTTAAATGCCTTAATCTTCCAGTAACCCTTTAAAGCACATACATTTATCATTTCCACTTTTACACATGAGGGCACAAAGACTGGGAGAAGTTAAGCAAGTGTCTGTACAAGTTTATGCAAACCGTCTTACAATACAGCTCACACTCAAACCCATTCTGTCTGACTCCATGTTATTGTTCAGTCACTCAGTTGTGTCTGACTCTTTATAGCCCCATGGATTGCAGCACTTCAGGCTTCCCTGTCCTTCACCATCTTCCAGAGCTTGCTCAAGCTCATCTCCATTGAATCAGTGATGATATCCAACTATCTCATCCTCTGACTCCAAGAGAGCAAAGAAAGAGGTCCATTGTATAGATGTACCACATCTTCTACATATGAACCTATATAGAGACACAGATGTAGGGAACAAATTTATGGACACAAAGAGGTAAAGAGGGGTGGAATAAACTGGGAGATTAGAATTGATATATATAAATGATTATGTATCAAATAGATAGCTAATGAGAGCCTGCTGTATAGCACAGGGAATTCTACTCAGTGCTCTGTGGTGATCTAAATGGGAATGAAATCCTAAAAGAGGGAATATATGTATACTATAGCTGATTGACTTTGCTGTAGAGCAGAAAGAATACAATATTGTAAAGCAGCTGTACTCCAATATTTTTTTTTTTTTAATGTCCTGAAAATGCACTCATGATAACCTCTTCTTTTTCCTGTTTGGCTAAAATGTAGACCTGTTTCCTTACCTCCCAAGTATTTTTCTACAAAGCATGAAGCCTTGTAAAGATGTGAAGGGAATGGCAACAAAGTTATAGGAGAGAGATGTAAAGTAAAATATGACTCCAGCTAAAGAGAAGATCTCATTAAAAGATTATAAAATCTGATGGATTAAAAGCAAACAGGGAGATTTCCATGGGGTGGTTCCAAATTTTCTTCTCACGCCCAAACCCTTGGTTTGATCTAATTTTGATCAGATTTCCTCAGTACAGTTTCTTCCCACCTGCTTCTCAGTTGACTATGATGGCTTTATTGACTTTGCCCAGAGCAAGTTGGCCTTAAGATGATTCTAAAGTCCTGAGGCTGAGTCTTTTCCTGAGGGAAAGACTAGAGATCTCTTCAAGAAAATGAGAGATACCAAGGGAACATTTCATGCAAAGATGGGCTCCATAAAGGACAAAAATGGTATGGACCTAACAGAAGCAGAAGATATTAAGAAGAGATGGCAAGAATACACAGAAGAACAGTACAAAAAAGATCTTCACAACCAAGATAATCATGATGGTATGATCACTCACCTAGAGCCAGACATCCTGGAATGTGAAGTCAAGTGGGCCTTAGAAAGCATCACTACAAACAAAGCTAGTGGAGGTGATGGAATTCCAGTTGAGCTATTTCAAATCCTGAAAGATGACACTGTGAAAGTACTGCACTCAATATGCCAGCACATTTGGAAAACTCAGCAGTAGCCACAGGACTGGAAAAGGTCAGTTTTCATTCCAATCCCAAAGAAAGGCAATGCTAAAGAATGCTCAAACTACTGCACAATTGCACTCATCTCACACGCTAGTAAAGTAATGCTCAAAATTCTCCAAGCCAGGTTTCAGCAATACGTGAACTGTGAACTTCCAGATGTTCAAGCTGGTTTTAGAAAAGGCAGAGGAACTGGAGATCAAATTGCCAACATCCGCTGGATCATGGAAAAAGCAAGAGAGTTCCAGAAAAACATCTATTTCTGCTTTATTGACTATGCCAAAGCCTTTGACTGTGTGGATCACAATAAACTGTGGAAAATTCTGAAAGAGATGGGAATACCAGACCACCTGACCTGCCTCTTGAGAAACCTACATGCAGGTCAGGAAGCAACAGTTAGAACTGGACATGGAACAACAGACTGGTTTCAAATAGGAAAAGGAGTACATCAAGGCTGTATATTGTCACCCTGCTTCTTTAACTTATATGCAGAGTACATCATGAGAAACGCTGGCCTGGAAGAAGCACAAGCTGGAGTCAAGATTGCCAGGAGAAATGTCAATAACCTCAGATATGCAGATGACACCACCCTTATGGCAGACAGTGAAGAGGAACTAAACAGCCTCTTGATGAAAGTGAAAGAGGAGAATGAAAAGGTTGGCTTAAAGCTCAACATTCAGAAACGAAGATCATGGCATCTGGTCCCATCACTTCATGGGAAATAGATGGGGAAACAGTGGAAACAGTGTCAGACTTTATTTTTCTGGGCTCCAAAATCACTGCAGATGGTGACTGCAGCCACGGAATTAAAAGATGCTTACTCGTTGGAAGGAAATTTATGACCAACCTGGATAGCATATTGAAAAGCAGAGACATTACTTTGCCAACAAAGAGTGGTCATGTATGGATGTGAGAGTTGGACTGTGAAGAAAGCTGAGTGCCGAAGAATTGATGCTTTTGAACTGTGGTGTTGGAGAAGACTCTTGAGAGTCCCTTGGACTGCAAGGAGATCCAACCAGTCCATTCTAAAGGAGATCAGCCCTGGGTGTTCTTTGGAAGGAATAATGCTAAAGCTGAAACTCTAATACTTTGGCCACCTCATGTGAAGAGTTGACTCACTGGAAAAGACTCTGATGCTGGGAGGGATTGGGGGCAGGAGGAGAAGGGGATGACAGAGGATGAGATGGCTGGATGGCATCACCAACTCAATGGACGTGAGTCTGAGTGAACTCCGGGAGTTGGTGATGGACAGGGAGGCCTGGAGTGCTGGGATTCATGGGGTCGCAAAGAGTCAGACACAACTGAGCGACTGAACTGAACTGAACTGAGGCTGAATAATCACCTCCGTCTTTCAGAAAACCAATTATCAATTTCACAGAGCTCACTGGTAACTAAGCTCTAGAGAGAAAGTTGATCTCCAGACTCCCCATCCAGTGCTCTTTTTACAAGTAGCTTCTGGCGACCAAGATCTATCCTCAGAGAAATGTGCTCGCTGATTATCCATGGGATTCAGAAACAATTCTAACTACAGGGAACAGCTGTTGGCAAATTCTTTCATCAGAATCCTCATGATAGTTCTATTATGAATGATCATAACATATCAGCTAGAATCAGATCCTGAGCCTCCCCCAAAACTGTCATCCCCCCAAATATTGATTGAGGCTGGGCTCCTACTAAGAAATGCAAGTGAAATTTGAGTACTTCATTGCTTCCTGGCAGGCGGTAAAGACTGTAATAAATTAAAATGAGCTCAGTCCCAACAGATGATTTTAGACACCAATATAAATGTAAATAGGTTTCTCGTGTCTAAATGTGCTAAATGTTATCCCTGTTAATGGACATTGGCTCAAGCTCAGTAGAGATCCAGATGTAGCTCTAGATATGTGTTCAGGCATAGACAACAAAGTATGGGATACTAGTCTGGGTTTCATCTGTGGTTTATTCATTCCATGCTTAATACTGAATACATAAAAATACTCTGCTAAGTGTTGTGTACTTAGAAAAACATAAATTGAAGGCTAATCCTACATTCAAAAAGCACCAAGTCTATTTAGAAATTAGATTTTAAAATATACAGAGATAACAAAAGGGAGTGGTGGAAAGCTTCTTACAAATTTATCTACCTTTGTTCTTTTGAATTGAACATGAGTGTGCACATTTGGGCTACAAACTGGTGAGATGAAACTGCTCAGTGAGATAGATGGAGAATGCTGTGGGGTTCCTAGGGACAGTTCAATTTCAGGAACAAATGACGATGAAATCTGAATCATAATTGTTTCTATGTTTGCATCTCTAGCCCTAAGATCTCAAATATAACACTTAGATATATAAATATATCATGATTTCATCTATCATTCTGTACAGAACTCCTAGTCTCATCCAATCAAATGATACCTACCTTCTGATGCTCTGATCAGATCTCTCAGCCTCTGCACAGGCTCTAGAACATGACCTTTGGGCTGCCAACATGATAAAATCTGCAACCCTGAATCTGGCATTCTAGGCTTTCCATACTAGATCCTATCTTCCTTTATCATCTATCGTCTCCTGGCTTCTGTTCCTTAATCCTGTTTCTTTATAGATGGCCTGCCCTGTCCTACTGCAGTGATTTTCTCAGGCTCTATTCCTGCCTGATCCCTCTTACTCCAAGATGTCTGCTGAAGCCTGACCCTTCTTCTGGATCACATACCCTACCTTTCCCAAAAGGCTTTCCATTGCCTCCGGTGCTTTCTAACAATGCAATTGCAGGCAACTTGCTTATCCTCAGTTTTTGTTTTGTTGTCTAGTCGCTAAGTCATGTCCAACTCTTTTGTGACACCATAGACTGTCGCCTGCCAGGCTCCTCTGTCCATGGGGTTTCCTAGGCAAGAATACTGGGGCAGGTTGCCATTTCCTTCTCCAGGGTATCTTCCTAACCCAGGGATCAAACCTGCATCTCCTACATTGGCAGATGGGTTCTTTACCACTGTATCACCTGGGAAGACCCATCCTGTTTCCTCATACAAAAATCGATGACAGTAGCTAGTTCACATTGATGTGATGATGAATGAATGAAATAGGATATCTGAAGCACTTAATAAATTATTAATACATGTTTCACAATGAGCATTTAAAGCAGTTTTAAGTGGAGCAACCATATTACTATAATTTATCTGTTATCTCCCTGAGTTTGATTCCTCTGATACAGCCTCTGCATACCCAGTGGGCCTTGGGTTATGACTACAATCATTCACTCAGTTGTGAGAAAGCCCACAATGCACAAGGGCCATGTCATATTCATTTCTTCCCCCAGCACTGCCCAGTGTCAGTCATGCTGCTGCTGCTAAGTCTTTTCAGTCATGTCCGAGTCTGCACGATCCCATACATGGCAGCCCACCAGGCTCCTCCGTTCACAGGATTCTCTAGGCAAGAATACTGGAGTGGGTTGCCATTTCCTTCTCCATGTCTGGCATAGCCCTGCTCTTAGCACAGACTTGACAAATGACTGTTAAACATTACTGAACATGCATATTATGTGTGTCATAAAAGCTACAACTTATATTCAAGAAGAGACCAATAGCAGAAACAGTCTGAAGGATAATGTTTCACAGCCCAAATTGAGTCAGGCAGAAGAAAATATATTTTCATCAATGCATAGGAATTTAATTTACAAGGTTAATTAAGAAAAATACAACCATGGGATAATGTGTGTGTGTATGAATTTATTGCTTCTTTCTATTTTAGTGGTTTGCTTTCTCTAGAATCTCTATTTTGTGTCAAAGGCTAGTCAGGACAGGGGTATAATTTTACCTGAGAGCAAGAAGAATGGTAACAGTTAGGACAGAGAGAATCAAAAATTCTTATTCTCTGCTGCTGAGAATATAATTTAGTGCCCCCTATAATCAGTTATATGTATTCAGTTCAGTTCAGTTCAGTTCAGTCACTCAGTCGTGTCCAACTCTTTGTGACCCCATGAATCACAGCACGCCAGGCCTCCCTGTCCATCACCAACTCCCGGAGTTCACCCAAACTCATGTGCATCGAGTTGGTGATGCCATCCAGCGATCTCATCCTCTGTCGTCCCCTTTTCCTCCTGCCCCCAATCCCTCCCAGCATCAGGGTCTTTTCCAATGAGTCAACTCTTCGCATGAGGTGGCCAAAGTACTGGAGTTTCAGCTTTAGCATCATTCCTTCCAATGAACACCCAGGACTGATCTCCTTTAGGATGGACTGGTTGGATCTCCTTGTAGTCCAAGGGACTCTCAAGAGTCTTCTCCAACACCACAGTTCAAAAGCATCAATATCAGGAGGCTTAAATAAGGACATGGAAACAACCTACATGTCCATCTGCAGATGAATGGATAAGGAAGTTGTGGTGCATGTACACATCAGTATATTACTCAGCTATAAAAAAAAGAACACATTTGAGTCAGTTCTAAAGAGATGGATGAAGCTGGAGCCTATTATACAGAGTGAAGTAAGTCAGAAAGAGAAACACCAATACAGGATATTGACACATATATATGGAATTTAGAAAGATGGTAAAGATGATCCTATATGCAAGGCAGCAAAAGAGACACAGATGTAAAGAACAGACTTTTAGATTATGTGGGAGAAGATGAGGGTGGGATGATTTGAGAGAAGACCACTGAAACATGTATATTACCATACGTAAAATAGGTGATCAGTGCAAGTTTGATGCATGACGTAGGGCACTCAAAGCCAGTGCACTGGGACAAACCAGAGGGATGGCATGGGGATGGAAGTGGGAGGGGGTTCAGAATGGGGGGACACATGTGCACCCATGGGTTATTCCTGTCGATGTATGGCAAAAACCCCCCCAACACTGTAAAGTAATTATCCTCCAATTAAAATAAATAAGACGCTTAGTCCTTGGAAGGAAAGTTATGACCAATCTAGATAGCATATTCAAAAGCAGAGACATTACTTTGCCAACAAAGGTCTGTCTAGTCAAGGCTTTGGTTTTTCCTGTGGTCATGTATGGATGTGAGAGTTGGACTGTGAAGAAGGCTGAGTGCTGAAGAAATGATGCTTTTGAACTGTGGTGTTGGGGAAGACTCTTGAGAGTCCCTTGGACTGCAAGGAGATCCAACCAGTCCAGTCTGAAGGAGATCAGCCCTGGGATTTCTTTGAAAGGAATGATGCTAAAGCTGAAACTCCAGTACTTTGGCCACCTCATGCGAAGAGTTGACTCACTGGAAAAGACTCTGATGCTGGGAGGGATTGGGGGCAGGAGGAAAAGGGGGTGACAGAGGATGAGATGGCTGGATGGCATCACTGACTCGATGGACATGAGTCTCAGTGAACTCCGGGAATTGGTGATGGACAGGGAGGCCTGGCGTGCTGCAATTTATGGGGTTACAAACAGTCAGACACGACTGAGCGACTGAACTGAACTGAACTGAAAATAAATTATTAATTGAAAAAATAGGGAGTTTGGGATTAACATATATGCACCACCACGTATAAAATAAACAATAAGGATTCTACCATATAGTACAAGAAACTATATACAATGTCTTATAATGACCTATAATGGAAAAGAGTCTGAAAAAAAAAGTATATATATAAATACATATATATACATATAATTGAGTCACTTTGCTATACATCTGACACTAACACACATTGCAAATTAATTATACTTTAATTTAAAAAAATTATTTAAAAAGGACAAGGACAAGAAATTAGGCACCTGAAAGTAATTTTATCCAAGTCTCTCAAAAGATGAAAAAATGCCAGCTGACGTAATTATTGATTTTAAAATCATCTGTGAAAAGAATACTGTCATATATGTTGATATGTATACTATATAGTCATACCTTTATAAATATTTTGCAATGTATTTCTTTGTATGATACCACATCACATGAAAAACACTAGAAAGACATTCATTAATTTTTGAATAATGAGTTTAGAAGGGTATAACTTATAAATACTGATTTTGTGGGGTTCTTGGGAGCACTCCAGGGGGAAAAATCAGGCCACTTCAAGAGAAACTAGAAAAAAAGATTCAGTGAAAGATCAAGTGACTCTTGCTTCCAAGCAGGATTCCAAACACAGTAAGATACCATGGACAGAAAAAACAAGCCATGATTTTAAGTAAGAATCTTATGTCTAGGCATAGGAATAGATGCCCAAATTGCAGCATTGTTTGCCATTGAGTTGCTTTTAACAAGGGCAAGTGCCCAGGAAGAGGTCTGGCAGGAATGGCTTCACTTAATGATGGTTAAAGGTCTCCCGGACAACAGCGTGGAGAGAAGCTGGCATCTATACATTTATGAGCAGAGACGTGTGAGCTGTCACTGTCTGATCTCCTGGTCCCCTACAATGGAGGTGAAATCAAAAGATGAAGGGTTGGGCACCTAGAGATAAATATTGCCTATTTCACCATTTCCCTACTGCTAACCGAAGAAATAACGAAAGATGGGGCTTGATAGCAATATATCCCAGTACAAAGAGTCATGCTTTGTTCCCGCTAATGGAGGCCACATTCAGGTCATAAGTCTCTGAAAAACTCTGGGTTTCATTTTGATTTTCCAATTGCTCTCCACTGGAAGTGGAGCCTCACAGCCTGTGTGCTTGGTGGTCCAAGGAGGCCTATGCTTACCATCTGTTCCAAGGAGGATTTCATCCTTAAGAGTAAGTTTAGACTGAATGACACCGAGAGAGTTCTCTTCACTCAAAAATCTTCTAATTTGCACCTATCCAGGAATTTGGTAGCAATGAAGATTTTTTTCTAAGCAGTTTTCCTGCACAAGAATCTTTCTATGGGCTCCCCACATTGCTAGGGCAGTGAAAACAGAGGTGCCCCAGCTTTCTTATTAAAGGAACATTGTGCACACAATTAAACTCAACAGATGAGAAGTACAAGACCACAGTTAGGGGTGCTGGCCTGGTGCCCAGGCTTCCTAAGAAAGCTGCATTAAAAGAGTCTATTAGAGGAGACTAGGAATCTCTTAGGAACAACCATTTTTAATAGACCCCCACCCCTTTTCTTTTGCCTTTTGAGCAAATCCCAGTGTTCATGATAGTTACAGTCTAAGGCTTGGCTTCCTCTCCTCAGTGCTCATGTAGATTAAATGAAAGTTTCCAACTGCAGGCTAAAGTTTTCATTCTCCCAGACATGCTCACAACAAAATGTCAAAATATATCATATGTGAGAAATCACTATGAACTCCTAGGGGTTCAGAGAGTGGAAAGAGCATGGATATTTAGAGTCAGGCCCACACAGGTTCAGATTCTAGCTTCACCATTTCCTTTTCTATGGGATCTTGGCCAAGTTTTTTTCTATATATCAACCTCCTCATCTGTAAAATTAGGATAATGATATTTACTCTTCAGGGTTATTGCAAAGATTAAGTACATTTAAGGTCCTGATTGCAGTTCCTGAAATGTAATACACAGGGTTTTTGTTTTTGTTTTCCCCCCTCTCTCTCTCTTGCTCTGCTGTTCTCGAAAATATTACCATGTATGTGGAGAGACAAACATTAGTCTCTTGGAAATTTCAACTAAAGGGAAGACCAGAGAGAAGTTGCAAAGAAGTGCTGCTGACTTCTAGTGCCCAACAATAGAAGATAAGTCCTCAGAACAGTCATCGTGATCCGTTGAGCAGTGCTACTTCACACATGTCTCTCTTGGCCCTTCTCATTTGAGCTCATACCAGCTTACCTTCCAGACATGAGTCTGTCTGTGGCTTTCATGAGCCACTAGAACCCACTCTGTTCACTTGCCTAGCCAGCCAGAGATGCAGAGGCAGCCTTCAGGAGCAGTCCTTAACTAATTCTTGATGAGAACTGGTCGATAACAGAAGTTCTCAAATTTCAGTGGGAAACACCAGGTGTTTTTACAAGTGGCGAGGCTTCGATTGGTTCATGCACTGCAGGGCCTGTCCCAGAGTTTCTGATTCAGTATGTCTGGGATGGGACTGAAAACCTCCATTTCTTTTTTTGTTTGTTTTGTTTTGTTTTGTTTTACATTTTATTTTATTTTTAAACTTTACATAATTGTATTAGTTTTGCCAAATATCAAAATGAATCTGCCACAGGTATACATGTGTTCCCCATCCTGAACCCTCCTCCCTCCTCCCTCCCCATACCATCCCTCTGGGTCGTCCCAGTGCACTAGCCCCAAGCATCCAGTATCGTGCATCAAACCTGGACTGGCAACTCATTTCTTACATGATATTTTACATGTTTCAATGTCATTCTCCCAAATCTTCCCACCCTCTCCCTCTCCCACAGAGTCCATAAGACTGTTCTATACATCAGTGTCTCTTTTGCTGTCTCGTACACAGGGTTATTGTTACCATCTTTCTAAATTCCATATATATGCATTAGTATACTGTATTTATGTTTTTCCTTCTGGCTTACTTCACTCTGTATAATAGGCTCCAGTTTCATCCACCTCATTAGAACTGATTCAAATATATTCTTTTTAATGGCTGAGTAATACTCCATTGTGTATATGTACCACAGCTTTCTTATCCATTCATCTGCTGATGGGCATCTAGGTTGCTTCCATGTCCTGGCTATTATAAACAGTGCTGCGATGAACATTGGGGTACATGTGTCTCTTTCCCTTCTGGTTTCCTCAGTGTGTATGCCCAGCAGTGGGATTGCTGGATCATAAGGCAGTTCTATTTCCAGTTTTTTAAGGAATCTCCACACTGTTCTCCATAGTGGCTGTACTAGTTTGCATTCCCACCAACAGTGTAAGAGGGTTCCCTTTTCTCCACACCCTCTCCAGCATTTATTATTTGTAGACTTTTGGATCGCAGCCATTCTGACTGGTGTGAAATGGTACCTCATAGTGGTTTTGATTTGCATTTCTCTGATAATGAGTGATGTTGAGCATCTTTTCATGTGTTTGTTAGCCATCTGTATGTCTTCTTTGGCTAAAGGCTGCCAAATGATGGAGATTCTGCTGGCCCAGACATCACACTCTGAGAACCACTAGGATGTATAGATCCTGCTGCTGTCATGCCTCAGGTGGGATAACTTTGAGGCATGTGGTGTGCACTGGCCACATTAGTGTTTGGGCCACTATAATAAGCTGCCACAGATTGGGTGGCTTAATAACAGAAATGTATTTTCTCATAGTTCTGGAGCCTAGAAGTCCAAGATTAGGGTTTCAGCCTGCACCTCTCTCCACATCCCTCAAATGGCTGCCTTCTCACTATGTCCTCAAGTGGCCTTTTCTCTGTACATATATTTCCCTAGTACCTTTTCTTCTCCTTGCAAGAAGACCAGTCTAATTGAATTGGGGTCCTGCCCTTAAGACCTCATTTAACCTTAATTACCACTCTAAAGGCATGGGAGGTGGAGGTTTCCACATAGATTTAGAGGGACACAAGTCAGTCCATAACAGAGGCTTTCAGAACTCTCTAGGAGGATAAGCTACAGATATTGAGAACACACCCTCTATCGGTCTTCCCTTATATCTCAGTTGCTCACTCCTTTATTGGTATTTCTTGGGATCATGATCCAGATCAACTATTTGTGTTCCAGTCCTTATTTCATGACCTAAGTCTATGACAGCCTGAATTCAGAGAGTGTTCTTCTATCAAGTGTCAAACTAGATGTCCAATGACAGACGAATGGAAGTTGTTGTACATATATACAATGGAATATTCAGTTCAGTTCAGTTCAGTCGCTCAGTCGTGTCTGACTCTTTGCAACCGCATGAATCACAGCATGCCAGGCCTCCCTGTCCATCACCAACTCCCAGAGTTCACTCAGACTCATGTCCATCAAGTCGGTGATGCCATCCAGCCATCTCATCCTCTGTCGTCCCCTTCTCCTCCTGCCCCCAACCCCTCCCAGCATCAGAGTCTTTTCCAATGAGTCAACTCTTCACATGAGGTGGCCAAAGTACTGGAGTTTCAGCTTTAGCATCATTCCTTCCAAAGAAATCCCAGGGCTGATCTCCTTCAGAATGGACTGGTTGGATCTCCTTGCAGTCCAAGGGACTCTCAAGAGTCTTCTCCAACACCACAGTTCAAAAGCATCAATTCTTCAGTGCTCAGCTTTATTCACAGTCCAACTCTCACATCCATACATGACCACTGGAAAAACCATAGCCTTGACTAGACGGACCTTTGTTGGCAAAGTAATGTCTCTGCTTTTGAATATGCTATCTAGGTTGGTCCTAACTTTCCTTCCAAGGAGTAAGCGTCTTTTAATTCCATGGCTGCAGTCACCATCTGCAGTGATTTTGGAGCCCCCAAAAATAAAGTCTGACACTGTTTCCACTGTTTCCCCATCTATTTTCCATGAAGTGATGGGACCAGATGTCATGATCTTCGTTTTCTGAATGTTGAGCTTTAAGCCAACTGTTTTCACTCTCCTCTTTCACTTTCTGCCATAAGGGTGGTGTCATCTGCATATCTGAGGTTATTGATATTTCTCCCAGCAATCTTGATTCCAGCTTGTGCTTCTTCCAGCTCAGCATTTCTCATGATGTATTTATTACTCAGCCATAAAAAGGAACACATTTGAGTCAGTACTAATAAGATGGATGAACCTAGAACATATATACAGAGCAAAGTAAGTCAGAAAGAGAAAAACAAATTTTATATATTAATGTATATATATGGAATCTAGAAAGAATATTGATGGTGCTATTTGCAGGGAAGTAATGGATACACAGACCAGAGAACAGACTTGTGGACACAGTGAGAGAAGAAAAGAGAAGGACAAATGGAAAGAGTAGCACTGGAACATATCCACTGCCATACATAAATTAGACAGTCAGCGGGAACTTGCTGTATGCCACAGGGAGCTCAAAGCTGGTACTCTTGGAAAATCTAGAGGGCTGGACTGGGGTGGGGGGCGGTGGTGGGAGGGAGGTTCAAGAGAGACGGACATGTGCATACCTATGGCCGATTCATGTTGATGTATGGCAGAAACTAATACAATACTGTAAAGCAATTAACCTCCAATTAAAAATAAATAATTTTATTAAAAAATAAAATAAAAAACACACAAGGGACTTCCCTGGTGGTCCACTGGTTAAGGCTTTGCTCTCCAATGCAAGGGGTGCAGGTTCACTCCCTGGTCGGGGAGCTAAGATCCCACAGGCCTTGCTGCCAAAATACAAAAACATACAACAGAAGCAATATTGTAACAAATTCAATAAAGACTTTAAAAATGGTCCACATTAAAAAAATCTAAAATAAATGAATAAACAAAATAAAAAGCATACAGTGCTTAAATCAACATAGTTAAATTAAGGTACAGAATTAAAAGTCCAGAGATAAACTCTAATTCCAGCTTTGCAGCCAACTCACTTGGAGAAGGTAATGGTGCCCCACTCCAGTACTCTTGCTGGAAAATCCCATGGACAGAGGAGCTTGATAGGCTGCAGTCCATGGGGTTGCTAAGAATTGGACACGACTGAGTGACTTCACTTTAACTTTTCACTTTCAAGCACTGGTGAAGGAAATGGCAACCCACTCCAGTGTTCTTGCCTGGAGAATCCCAGGGACGGGGGAGCCTGGTGGGCTGCTGTCTATGGGGTCACACAGAGTCGGACACAACTAAAGCGACACAGCAGCAGCAGCAGCTAACTCACTTATAATGAGCAACAATCTTAAAATGTTGAGTATGGATGTGAGAGTTGGACTGTGAAGAAGGCTGAGCACCAAAGAATTGATGCTTTTGAACTGTGGTGTTGGAGAAGACTCTTGAGAGTCCCTTGGACTGCAGGAGATCCAACCAGTCCATTCTGAAGGACATCAGCCTTGGGATTTCTTTGGAAGGAATCATGCTGAAGCTGAAACTCCAATACTTTGGCCACCTCATGTGAAAAGTTGACTCATTGGAAAAGACTCTGATGCTGGGAGGGATTGGGGGCAGGAGGAGAAGGGGACGACAGAGGATGAGATAGCTGGATGGCATCACTGACTCGATGGACGTGAGTCTCAGTGAACTCCGGGAGTTGGTGATGGACAGGGAGGCCTGGCATGCTGTGATTCATGGGGTCGCAAAGAGTCGGACACGACTGAGCAACTGATCTGATCTGATCTGAAGCTTCAGTTTCATTATACAGTAAATATATGTACCAATCTCAGCCATGACTGACTTCTTTAGGCAGTGTAAAGATGTGTATCACTTACAATTCTTTGACTACAAGTAAAAGAAGGTTATTCCAGATAGCTTAAGCAATAGGAAAGACTTTACTAGAAGGTTATCAGACCACCTACAGAATTGGAAACTGATGGGAACAAGCATTTTCCATGTCAGCAGACACTCCTTGACCCCCTGCCTATGAAAGGATGCTAGTGTACCAAGAAGTCACATGAAAGTAAAGCCAGGACCATGGACCCTACAGGGGAAGTTATCTAAATATGTAAATAAATCATACATGTTTCCAGTACAGTCTTTTGAGTATATATACTGTTGAGTTAGATACTGTCTAATTTGATAAGTACCTTCATCAATCAGGCTTGGAGGATTCTCACTTATGAAGTATGTGCCTCAGATTTGATGGAGTTTCCTCTCAAGCAAGCTGCTGACATTTGGGTTCACTTAGTGAGGAAAATCAAAGAAAACCAGGGGAAATGGAAATGCTCTATCCAAATAATTGCTGTTGAATATCATTCACAATCTTGGCACATCCCTGGGCCCATATTTTTGAAGGCAAGTAAGATATTAGTTAGCTTTTAATGACAAAATGATTATCTGATCTTTATGGTGAAATCTGTCACAACATTAATTTTATATCTATTACAAGCCTAATGAATGACCTCTAAATTGGTCCTCATCCTGAAGTGACGTATTTAATATCTATAGTCCTGGGAGAGACAGTCTGATTGGAAAAAGCTTGAGTCACATGACATCCTTTGTCTGTATAAGGCCAGCAAAAGGAAAAATCTGAAGAAATAAAACTCCTAGTAACACTTATAGCTACAGTAAAAAGTCAGGGCAACTGGATTTGCAGTCTCACTGAGACCACATGCGTGCATGCATGCTCCATGGCTCAGTCGTGTCAGACTCTTGAGACCCTATAGACTGTAGCCCACCAGGTCCTCTGTCCATGGGATTCTCCAAGCAAAAATACTGGAGTGGATTGTCACTTCCTACTCCAGGGGATCTACAGGAAAAGAAACCTCTCACACCCATCACACACATGCCTTTCTGTCAGGAAGAGGGAGTGGGTGATTAGTGGATGGCTCGATATGACCAGTCTCCATTACAGAAAAAATGAAAAAAAAACAAAACAAAACTTAAATGCTGCTGCTTTTTAAAGTATACAGTCATATACCAAAACAGAAGATAGCGTCCTCCTCCTATTATATAAATTATTATTAGGATCTGGAGAGTTTTGGCAAAGAAGTCTGAGCAAGGAATTTGAAAAAGATATAAACTGGGGGCCTGATTCGCCTCCTACATAATGAGGTCATCCAAAGAAATGCTGCCACAGGCTCTAATCCTGTGAACATTTTATGAAGGACTATAGGCAATATCCACCATTTTGGGTGGGTATTTCTAGAGAACTTGACTTGGTGACTATAGTATTTAACTTTGCTAGCAAGCGGAGCATGCTGTATTCTATCACTGGTTTAGTCACAGCATCATCATATGACCCGTGCATCTCCCATATTCTCCAAAACTTCCACTTCCCTATCTCTAAAAAGAGAATTGGATTAGGTCTTTGCAGCTTCAATCTCATGTTTCACAACTAAAAGCTAACTGAACAATAAGAGGCTCTACTCTAGAGTCAGAGAGTCAACGTGCTGTAATCAGTTCCCACGGAGTTGAGGCCCTGGCTGGGAAGCCCAGGAGACGCAGAGGGAAGAGAGAGAGACAATAGCAGGCCACCACCACTGTTAAGAAATACCATGGACTCCCATGGATAATACCTGGCTTTAAGAATCAAGTTCTGCTTCTACCACCAAAGCCCATTCAGTATTTCTAACAAGTTGTAATTGCCCAAGTAGAAGCCTATACCATAGGTAGGACTATAGCACTTTAGATTAAAAATTAAAATGGACAAAGAACCACAGGGAGAGGTAAACCTCCAGCTCTATATTCACCACCTCTTAACAATAATAATCATGACAGTGCCTTCACTTTTCAGGAAGCCTCAGAAGCAATTTTTTGTCCATAAAAGTATGTGTGGGTGAGAGAGGTAGGCGATTATTTATCAGATGTTAGCCTTTTTAAACACTCTATTGATGATGTGTCTGAGACTTGGGTTTCTATGACACTGAATCAGATAAAGGTAATAATGACGATGTCAGCTTGTGAAGACCTGAGAGTGACAGCACTTAAAAATTCCTTCCCAAGAGCTAAATATGGTTACAGCCTGATATGATTCAGGCTAGGCAAATCATGGACCTCAAGAGGAAGTCCAGATTACTGGAGAAATTCCGTCTCAGAATAGCATCCAAGTTGCAGAATACAGGACTCGGAGTCATAGAGGGGGACAGACTTGAGAAAGTTATTTCATTCATTCATCTGCATTAGGGCAGGATCACTCAGAAACCATTCCATGAAAATGACTTTTAAACATGAGTTTCTGACTTTCATATCTGACCAAGATGGAATAAAAGAGACCCAGTTGGTTCTCCTGTATTAAACTACTAAATACAAACAAAATATATAAAACAATGGTTTCAAGACACTGGACATCAGGCAATGAGACAATAAATAAACAAAGTGAATCCCATGATTGTCCCAGGTTACCGTATTGGGAGGGTTTTCAGGCTCTGGACAGAGAGAGATATCTGAGAGCTACCTTAAATCCCCTGAGTTGAGGAAACAGCTGAGAATTTGGGGAAACCAAAGTAACTAAAATCCATAAAAAGTACCAGGAAGGAGAAAGTATTCAAAGAGGCCTAAGGAGTATCTCCCTTGGGTATTCAGCAGAATA
Organism: Bos taurus; assembly: GCF_002263795.3. Taxonomy (NCBI): domain Eukaryota; kingdom Metazoa; phylum Chordata; class Mammalia; order Artiodactyla; family Bovidae; genus Bos; species Bos taurus. Next base: position 64,439,315 of record NC_037334.1, read on the forward strand.
TTAATGAGTGGGTGAATGTGTGTGTATGCATATGTGTGTAAACTACTCAAGGTCAGAGGGAAAAAGAAAAAAAACACCTCCGATGCTATTAAAGGGAGGAGTAACTGACTCTTATGGAGAAGGAAATGGCAACACACTCCAGTGTTCTTGCCTGTAGAACCCCAGGGATGGCGGAGCCTGGGAGGCTGCTGTCTATGGGGTTGCACAGAGTCAGACACAACTGAAGTGACTTAGCAGCAGCAGCAGCAACTGACTCTCAAACCAGGCTGGAAATATAACTGGTTCCCACAAGCTGGAAATGAAAATTCATGGGAGAGCCATGGGGCACTGGGCTAAATATTAAGGAAGGACTTGCCTCATTAGTGAGGAAAAATCAATTCTAGATGAAGTACTGCTCTGTCCCACCTAATGAATCATAAAATCAAGAGCCTAAAAAATTCAAACTGTTTTCAAATAACTAAACCACATACCATATTAAACCTCAAGAAATATGCATTACCCAACAAATTATATATCCAATCAATGATTACCAGAGATGCAAAGAAGCAGGAAAACATAACTCATTATAAGAAGAGTAATCAATTAAAATCAATCAAAACCAATAAAAAATGATCACAAAAATTAGAACTAGTAAACAATGACATAAAGACAGTTATTACAATTGTATTATATATGATCAGATTTAAGCAGAAATGCTGAAGATACAAAAAGGACCTGAAAAAACTTCTAGGGAAGAAAAATGCAATATCTCAGATGAAAAAATATACTGATGGAATTAATAGCAGCTTAGGGATTTCAAAAGAAAAGATTAGTAAATTTGAATTCAAAGCAATATAAATAGTTCAAATGAAACATATGGGGGAAAACAATTAAAAAGAAGAGATGAATACTAGTGAACTATCAGTTCAGTTCAGTTCAGTTCAGTCGCTCAGTCATGTCTGACTCTTTGTGACCCCATGGACTTCAGCACTCCAGGCCTCCCTGTCCATCGCCAACTCCCAGAGTTTAACAAACTCATGTCCATTGAGTTGGTGATGCCATCCAACCATCTCATCCTCTGTCATCCCCTTCTCCTCTCACCTTCAATCTTTCCCAACATCAGGGGCTTTTCCAATGAGTCAGCTCTTTGCATCAGGTGGCCAAAGTATTGGAGTTTCAGCTTCAGCATCACTCCTTCCAATGAATATTCAGGACTGATTTCCTTTAGGATGGACTGGTTGGATCTTCTTGCAGTCCAAGGGACTCTCAAGAGTCTTCTCTAACACTACAGTTCAAAAGCATCAATTCTTTGGCACTCAGCTCTCTTTATAGTCCAACTCTCACATCCATACATGACTACTGGGAAAACCATAGCCTTGACTACATGGACCTTTTTTGACAAAGTAATGTGTCTGCTTTTTAATATGCTGTCTAGGTTGGTCATAACTTTTCTTCCAAGGAGTAAGTGTCTTTTAATTTTATGGCTGCAGTCACCATCTACAGTGATTTTGGAGCCCAAAAAAGTAAAGTCTGTCATTATTTCCACTGTTTCCCCATCTACAGTGAACAATGTGAACCTCAAATTGCTTAATACATACATAATTGGAATATACAAGAAAATACTGGCAGAAGAAGAAAAAAAATACCTGAAGAAATAATGGCTGAAAAAATTTCCAAATTTGATGAAAAACTGTAAAACCAAATATCCAAGAAGCTCAGTGAAACTCAAGTAAAAGAAACATGAAGAATACTAAACGAATGCATATCATAACCAAATTGCTCAATACTAGATAAAGAGAAAATCTGAAAAGCAGCTGCAGAAAGGAAAAACGTTATACACAGAGGAAAACAAAATTAACGGCAGACATCTTATTGGAAACAATGCAAGCAAGAAAACAATGAAACATCTTTGATGTATGGGCATAAAAAATTCCATCAACTTATAATTTTATGCCTTGTGGAATATCTTTCAAAACCAAAATGAGATAAGGACTGCATCTGAAGCAGACTCACACTAAAAGAAATGTTAGAGAGAGTCCTTCAGGCACAAGGAAAGCAGAACCAGATATAAATATAGATCTACACAAGCATAGAAGAGAACAGAAATGGCAAATACATAGGGAAACATATAAGATTTCTTATTTAAATCTCTTTAAAATACAAAGTTATGCATAAATAAAAGTAATAACAAGCCTTTATGGGATTATAATACTTTTAAAAGTAAAATTTATGATCATAAATTAGAGAAAGGATAAAAAGAAGTACATACCACTATTAGGATTATAAATTATATGTGAAGTGATATATATCACAGGAAAGTAGATTATGATAAAGATATAAACTAAAAAGCTTAAAGCATCCAGTAAATAATAAAACAGAGTTACAGATAACAAGTCAACAAGAAAGGTTAAATGAAATCATATATATTCAATTTATAAGAGGGAAGAAAAATAGAAAGTAAATAGGGCATTAGAAAACAGCAATATGATAGATTTAGACCTAATTATATCAATAACCACGTTAAATATAGACTGTTTAAAAAAAACTCAATTAAACATACTAGATTGTCAAAGTGAATAAAAATGTAAGATTCAAAAGTATGCTACACACACAGGAAACACACTCTAAATGCAAAGGCACAAATGGATGAAAAGTATAAGGTAAAATTGTGTATACCATAATAGCTAATCAAAAGAAAAGTTGATTAGTATCAGACAAAGTACAATCCAGAGTAACAGTCCCAAAGACAAAGTAATTTCATGATGATAAACAGGTCAATTTATCAAAAATATATAGCAATCTTAAAAGCTTCTTGACAGTAAAAGTTTCAAAATTCACTCAGCAAAACTTGAGAACTAAAAGGAAAACAGACAAATTTATAATTACAGTTGGAGATTGTGATACCCCCTCTCAATAAATGATACATCAAGAAGTCAGAAAAATCATTCATGATATAAGCCTTTACTAAGACTCTCAAACTACTACTAAATGATCTATATGGCATGTTTGGTACACTCCACTCAACGTCAACTGAGTACACATTCTTTTCAAGTGTACACAAGTACTGAACAAGGCAGACTGTATTTTAGGACTTAAAACAAGACTCCATAAATTTTTTAAAATTTAAATTTTTTCAAGTTATACAGAGCATGTTTTTTTGACTAAATGGTACTTGAAAATGTACCTTTCCATTGACCTGTGGGTAGTGGAACATTATACTAGATACTGTGTTATTTTGCCCATATCCCCCTTGTAATATGGAGGCATTCATTTTTCCAGATGCCAGAAGTGCTGCCTGATGGAATCACACTATGTCTTTCCCCAGGAATTGCCCTGAGCCAAAGGGAGCTGCTTCATATAAGTGTACATCCCCTCCCCAAAGGATATCTCATGTCCAGTAACTAGCAAATGCAAGGGTCATCTCAGTTTCAAATATTCCTATGGAACTGGCTGAGGTCTCTGTTTTAAGTGTATCATGTAACTCATTACCTTACAGGTGATATTCCCAAGAATTCTCCCAGTAAACCATCTGAATGCAAAGCTCTCTGAGTCTGTTTCCAGGAACAGGACCTAAGACAAATGTTTATTGCAGCATCATTTATTATTTCACTAAATTGAAAGCAACCTAGATGCCCAACAATAGTTAACTAGTTAGGTTAAATAAAATACTGTGCAACTATTTGGAAACAACAATGGTAGACCTCTTGAAATTTAAAGAAAGAAGAAAAATTAGTAGGTAAGGAAGACAAAACAGGGCAAAAACATATAAACAATGACCACAGTGATAATAAGGAAGACCAGGCTCTTACCTCACATTAGAGGGCTGAGACCAGGAATGCCACAGCCAGGTAGAAAAGAGTGGGTCTAGTTCACTGATCAAGGTTCTAAGCTATTAAAACAATAGAAGGAAAGATGTTAATGTGAAGAGTGGAAGGAGTGCTGGATTTGGGGGCATGTGACAGAATTCATGGGAAAGTTGGAAGTGGCAGCCTGGAAAGACGAATCTGGTCTAGGGAAAGAAGTACAGAAGGATGGAACTAGAGAACAGAAACTGAGTCAATATTTGAGTGCAAGAGGTAGCTGGAAGTGATGCTATGACTAGGAAATCCTCTGTGGAGCCTGAACAGGAGCACTGGGTCAGGGGTGGGACTGTGGCCAAGCACCTTCAAAGCTAAAGGAGGAACAGAACTGGGACTGAGAATAAGAAAAGGCGGCACTTAAGAGAAGACAAAAGGGGAGGCTGATGGCAGGTGGAAGTAGAGGCTACAGATCAGATTGAGCACTGAAGATTAAAAGAAACAAGTTACAGATTGCTGAAAGATGGGTGGAGGCTGAGGAGAGTGTGTTCCCCTTACCTTACAAATCGATAGACCCAGAGAGAGCCAGTGATTGTGTAAAGTGATGCTGAGTACTCTTGCCTGGAAAATCCCATGGACGGAGGAGCCTGGTAGGCTGCAGTGCACGGGTTCGCTAAGAGTCAGACACGGTTGAGCGACTTCACTTTCACTTTCATGCATTGGAGAAGGAAATGGCAACCCACTCCAATGTTCTTGCCTGGAGAATCCCAAGGACGGCGGAGCCTGGTGGGCTGCCGTCTACGTGGTCGCACAGAGTCGGACACGGCTGAAGCGACTTAGCAGCAGCAGACTCCTCTTACCTTTATATTGACCTTTAAATAAGCTTTCCCAATGCAAAATGTTCTCAACAGCAAGAGTTGGGGGTAGGCTTCTGTCATTACCTGTAATAGACTGCATTTTCCAAAGGTATACACACAAATATCTCCCATCCACATGATCGTCTTGCAAGGTGATCTTGACATTCCACCTTTAGGAATTCCTCCTTGAATTTGGGCAGGCTTGTGACTACAGAGGAAGTGATGCTACATGATTTCTGAAGCTGGCCTATGAAGGGTATTACAGCTTCTGCCTGGCTCACCCTTTGGAAACATGTACCTTGGGAACTCTAAGACAACAGGTAAGAAGTCTGACTTTCATGAGGCTTCCAGGCTGGAAAGATAACATGGTGAGACTATGCAGTGATAAAAGGATAAAAGGGCCCCAAGTGTTCCAGGCCCCTGTTCCTTGCCTCATTCTAGCCCAGCCACCAGACAGAAGAGTGAGCAAGCCTTTAGCTGCTTCCACCTCTCATATTTTGAGCTTCCAGCTGATTCCAAGTGGGGCAGAGATGAGCAACTTTCACTGAGCCCTGCTCATATTGTTGAATTGTGAGAAAAATAAATGTTGCTTTAAGTTATCAAGTTTTGTGCTGGTTAATTAGGTAACTGGAACACTATTCCATCTGCTACTTGTTTGGCAAAATAGCAGTGGACAAACTCAGTGATTTTTTGGGGTGATTGTGATGATCGGAATGATGGGATGGTCATTCTGAGACACCCTACTCACCACTGAGACTATGAGATTAACCAGGTTACATAATCTCATAGCACATTTAACCATAAGTGCTTTTGAGATTTGGTTCAAACCAGTGATTCTACTCTGGCCCTATCAGTCAAAAATTAAACAGAGGAAGAAATAATCCTGGTGGGCAATGTGGGAATAAAGGAACTATTTGATCTTCTCCTGGATGCAATGGTACAGTTTTTAAATGTGTGCTATTTTAAAAATCAATAAGTTGTTTTAAATAAGGCAAAGGCCAAGAAGAGTAAGATTTCAGTATATACTCAGACTGTTGGGAACCCATGACTTTTCTTCTTGTGCAATAATGTAACTAAGAATGAATTCATTTGCTGACACAAAAGGTCATTTACAAAGCAACTGAAAACACTTTTAAGCTAAACCTAAAACTAGTAAAAAGATATGTTACCTGACATTTCATTAATTAAAATTTTCTGGAAACCAAAACTTCTAATATGCCCCCAATTCAATTTTCAAGCTAGTAACTGGCATCCATTCTCACAACTAATGTGAGTAACAAGATTAATTTCATAGCATTAGAAATAGCCCTAATAAGGAGTTGTTAGGTTTTATTATTATTGTATTCAGGAGCAAAATAAATTAAACTCAGTCTAATGGGACTTGCATTACAAATTTCAACAGGTGTATCTTAATACACTGAGGATAATTTGGCATTAAAATGACATTGGGCTACACCAATGGTTCAGCAGGTAAAGAATCTGCCTGAAATGCAGGAGACATAGGAGATTCTGGTTGGATCCCTGGGTTGGGAAGATCCCCTGGAGAAGGAAATGGCAACCCACTCCAGTATTCTCATCTGGAAAATAGGAGGCTGGTGGGTGACAGTTCATGGGGTCGCAGAGTCGGACACAACCAAGCGACAAAGCACAGCACAGAATATCAAATTTCTGCAATCTACATTTGCAAGAATTATGGATCTTTTAGCTTGGAGCTAAGCAATGGATCATGAGAACACTTTATCTGAAGACTGCTATGTGAAAATGAGAGCAAATGTGATCTGTGATGTCCTGAGCATACTGCCAGGACAAAAAGGGGTGGTACAAGAAACTTTATTTCAGATTAACACTAAGAGCAATAATAATAGTGAATTCTCTAATGAATACATATACTCAATTAAGAAATGTACTCTGCATTTCTAGTGTGTTCAAGCAAAAGCTAAACACTGACATATCAGAATCAAGAAGAAACTGGGACTTCCCTGGTGGTCCAGTGGTTGAGAATTTGCTTGAAATGCAGGGGCCACGGGTTTGATCCCTGGTCCAGGAACTAGGATTCCACATGCTGCAGGGCAACCTAGCCCCTGGGCCACAGCTACTGAGCCCACGCTCTGGAGCCTGTGCTCCACTACAGGAGAAGGCACCACAGTAAGAGGATGGCACACCTCAACTAGTAGAGCAGCAGAAAGCCCATGCACAGCAACAAGGAGTCATTATAGCCAAAAAAAAAAAAAAATAAAGAAGAAACTAAATGAAAACTGCATGTTCAGTAGAAGTGAAGTTCATGAGGGCAGAGACCATGAGCAATCACCCTGTCTTGCCCAAAGTCTTAACTGCAGTGTTCCACACTGTGACGGGCCCATATCAGGTTCTCAGCATACGTACTTTGCATCAATGAATATATGCATGATGCAGAGCTGTGCTCAGTGACCCATTCTAAACAGCAGTACTTCCATTCTGTCCTCACCTTTATAAAACCTGAAGACAAGGCTCTTTGAGCAATTGATTCAACTTTTTCAACCATATGCTGATGTGATACACACAAGCTGATGAAGCAGAAGCTTTTCTTTGGATTCCAACTTGAGACTTTTTTGCTTGTATTTTAAAGCACCAATCTAGCCATCCAAAATGCCTTTGTTCCAACAGAATAATAATCAAATTATAGTTCAACAGCTGTGTGCAATGCATATTTAAAAAGAACTTTTTTGTGTGAATTATTCCCATTTCCATTTTTCCATGCAGCTCAGTGTTTCTATATTGATGCTATTAAAACTATAGTTGAGAAGAGTTGAAAAGAAGAAGGAAGGAGCACAGTGAATACCCACTAATCTCTCAGAGGATGCTGATTAGACATGAGAGTATTTCTCTTTAGTGCTAAAAGGGTTTCCTAATTCTAGACTGAAAGACAGCAAACTTTTATTGCAAAGGTCTAAATAGTAGATAGATCTATGTGGCACAAGTAGTCAATCTTAAAGGAGATCAACCCAGAATACTCATTGGAATAACTGATGCTGAAGCTCCAATACTTTGGCCATATGATGCAAAATGCTGACTCATGGAAAAGACCCTGATGCAGGGAAAGGTTGAAGGCAATAGGAGAATGGGACAGCAGAGGATGAGGTGGTTAAATAGCATCACCGATTCAATGGACATCTTCAGTCCATGGACTCACAAAGAGTTGGACATGACTTAGAAACTGAACAATTGAACAAGACAGTAAATAATTAGGCTGTATAATTTCTGGTGAAACTCCTCACTTTAGAACAAAGTAACCATAGACAATGCTTATATGATGAAACACGGCTGTATTCCAATAAAATTTTATTTACAAAACAGGTGGCAGACAGAATTTGGCTTGTGGGCAAAGTTTGGTGATCCTTGTTTGAGATGATGTGTTTTGCTTGTTTGCTGCTGTGGGTTTTATATAGGGCCATGAAATATATTGTCTCCTTGGTGCCTCAACTGGCAGTTTGACATAGCAGGTGTTCTGAACCCAATTTTAGAAATTCAAGTGTTAAGGTGCAGAAAGCTGAAGCCACTTGAACTGGATCATAAAACAGTCATTTTTTTTGCAAGTCAGAACTAGAACTTTGGTCCCTAAACACATATTCTGCCTGCTGGTAAGCCAACATTTCCTGTTATCTTTGTATCTACTCATGTGGAAGTATTTGGTCATATATATAATGTGATTCAAAGGCTAGAAATATACCTCCCACACTGGTATGAACTTGTGCTCAGATTTTCACAATAGAAATTTATTTCTCTGACTAAGAATATAGTCTACTTTAAAATTTCCTTTAGATGGTGTATTTTTCAGGGCAATGTCAGAGAAGGAGACCAACACTCAAAGTGACTTGAGCAAAATAAAAAGAACAGGAATTTACTGGTTAACGTAACTAGAAAGTTTAGGGATATACTGGCATCAGACACGGCTGGACCCAGTACAGCCTTACTTTCCACCTCTGTCTGTTCTGCTGTCCTCCAGGTCAGTATCGCCTTCACTACACGGCCTCTCCATGTAGCGTCCTACAATATTTCCAGGTTTAGACCCTCAGCGCTCTATGCTAGCAGAAAAGGAAGTCTCTCTTCCTCAGCAGTATCAGCTTGGGCTTAGGCTTCTCTCTCATTGACCTAAATTGGGTCACATGTCCATCGCTAAGAAATCAACCAGTCCAATCAATCCTAGTGAAAGTCATGTGCCCAATTGGCTTATGCATGACTCACTGGCCCCCGCAGAGATAGAATCAGCCTCATTCCAATCATACAGACTGAAAGTGTGGGTGGTTTGGCTCCAAAAAGGAAAGTTGGATTTTCTATTGCCAGAGGAAGGAGGAATGGATTTTGGCAGCGAATAGAACAGATGTTCGCTATGGAAGGACAAAACATAAACTCTATATTAATCAGTATCCATTTATTGGGAAATAATCTCAGCAGAAATTAGTCATTCAATTATTTTGCATGCCTTGAAATAAATTAATTTTGAGGAGTGAGTTGGCAAAACCAGTCTAGCACTTGGGCATAGAAACAAATCATGATGGTTAGATTCATATCTTCCATGGCTCTGTGCATAAAAACTTGTGCTATTTTGGTTATCAAGTTGAGATTCCTACAGAATGCTACCCCAAGTTTATGCACAACCCACGTTTCTCTTACCCTTCTATACTACAAAAGATAGAAAAGCTAAATTTTTTGATTTCCTGCTGTTACTCACATATAAGAATGGCCCTGTCACACAGAGATAAACAATGAGATTGGGAAAATGTTTCTGAGAAGGGATCTATTTTCTGCACATAAAGACAGAGACCTGCTAGAAATAGGCCTTTAATTCCGTCTTCCTGGAAAGTGGAAATGAGACCTAGAGATACAGCAGCCATCTTATAACCATGAGATGACAAAGGATCACAAAACGACTATAGCAGCCCTGGATTGCCTACCTCCTAACTGCTTATAGCACTCTTATTTCTTAAAGCCAATAAAGTGGGTTTTCTCTTTTCTTGTAGCTGAATATACTCCTGCCTGATTTAATTCTCAAACTGATTTAATGTTGCTTAGGGATGCTGAGAGACTGGGACCAGAGTCCCAAAACAGCAGTTCCTACATTCTAGAAATTAACAGATCATTCATAATTTTGGACATTTTGGCTTATTGTGTTAGAAGGATATTACTAGCACATTTTGATTATCTCCCTCTACAAAGTTTAGAGAGACCCCTGGGAACTCTTACAGCCATATGGACCAAGACCTGAAATGAGGTAAACTGATTCTCTGGTTATATTTACATGGCATTTACTCAGACATTTTCCTCGGCAAGTAACACTGTAAAATTGCAATACTCTATCCCCCAAATATCTGTTGACTCCCTCCCCCTGAAAATTTTGCCTAAGAAATACTCAGAAAATGCTTGGAGGCATAAGAGATAAACATTTTAATCTTCCTTAAGTTTCCGAAAATATGGAAAGGTTTGAGTCCAGAGAACAAAAAAGAAATAAAAATTCCAAGACAATATAGATAAAGATTTGAATAGAGAAATTCTACCACAATTTCTTTCATAGGTTTAAAGGACAACAGAACATCTCTCTCTAAACTGAAAGCAAACAAAAAAAATATATGTTTTCACTTTAATTATAAATTATCATTTATCACAAGGGAAGAAAAAGACCAAAATGTGCTACTTTTTCCTGGGGCAATAGTCCACCAAATGGCTTTTCAGTTCATTTCATTAATTTTCACTCCCACCAACAGTGTAAAAGACAACTCATTTCCCTATATGTATCATCACGAACAATTTAACATATAATACAATGTTACTGAATATTTTCAAACTCTCACTTCTCGCACTCAGAATGCAGTCTGTAAAAAAAAGAATATTAAACGGTCAATGACAAAAATACTATTTTATGACTATAATAATTATTTTAGTGAATATTCTATCTTATCAACACCTCTACCTATTCATCTTCCAAATAATTATTAAGAATCTAAGTGCAAATCTTGCATATTCAGTGCAGCATTATTCACAATAGCTAAGATATGACAATAATCTAAATGTCAATGAATGAACAAGTAAAGAAGTATACATATACACACACATACACACATACGTAATGAGGGAACTCTGCCATTTGTAATAATACACAATAACCTGGACACATTACACTAAGTGAAATAAGTCAGACACAGGAAGACAAACAGTGCAAGATCTCACTTATACACAGAATCTAAAACAACCAAATTCATAGAAATAGAGTAGAATAGTGACTTCCAGGAGCTAGGGGAAAGGGGAAATGAGTGATGTTGGCCAAAGAGTACACAGTTTCAGTCAAGAGAGATAAATGCCAGGGAATCTAATGTACAGCATGGTGACCATTGTTAACAATACTGCATCATCATATGACTGACATTTGCTAAGAGAGCAGATCTTAAATGTTCTCACCATGATTTTTTTAGTTTAAAAGGAATCTAGATCACCATCAAGGACATTCTGTATGTGCTGTGCTGTGCTAAGTCACATCAGTCGTGTCTCAATCTCTGCGACCTCATGGACTGTAGCCCACCAGGCAACTCTGTCCAGGGGATTCTCCAGGCAAGAGTACTGGAGTGACTTGCCATGCCCTCCTCTAGGGATCAAACCCTAGTCTCTTTTGTCTCCTGCATTGGCAGGTGGGTTCTTTACCACTAGCCCTACCTGAGAAGCCTGACAAGCACATACTGCATAGCACAGGAAATGCTACTCACTATTCTGTGATAACCTGTATGAGAAAGGAATCTTAAAAAGATGAATATATGTACATATATGCACATATAACTGAATCACTTTGCTGTACATGTGAAACTAATATAACACTGTAAATCAAATATAAACCAATAAAATGAAAATGAAAAAGGAATCTAAGTGTAAGGTGCTAGGAGAGATGGTGAGTCAGATGTGTTCCTGAGGCTCTACTAATTCACTTTCCTTTTGTCCATTACCATGTTGGTCAAATTGCATCATGTTTTTAGCATTAGTTTTTCCAGCCATAAAATGAGAAGAAATGTTGAAGTTACCATTATATTTCTCATGGTTCATATGCTGTAATTCTTGATTATATACTCTTTAAATAAGTTAAGTGTTAAGTAAATGTGTGTAAGAGAGAAAGAGAAGATCAAGTTGCTGCATATAGAACAAAGTAGTGACTAAAAGTGTTTCTTTGGTCTCAGGCCAGCTACTTTACTAGAGATTCTATGAAGTTATGTAGTCTCTTTAGCCTCTTTTCCATAATCTCTAATATTGGGATAATAGAACCTAGTTCATAGGGCAGGTTTTAGGATTAAACAAGATGATTCACAAAAAGGACTTCAGAACATGATCAGTGTTCAACAAATTAACTATTATATTGTTATATAACTGACAAATATGAAATAACATCAGTTACAGAGGACTGTTTATAGCTACCTCCTAAAGCGCCGAAGAACTGATGCTTTTGAACTGTGGTGTTGGAGAAGACTCTTGAGAGTCTCTTGGACTGCAGGAGATCCAACCAGTCCATTCTGAAGGAGATCAGCCCTGGGTGTTCTTTGGAAGGAATGATGCTAAAGCTGAAACTCCAGTACTTTGGCCACTTCATTTGAAGAGTTGACTCATTGGAAAAGACTCTGATGCTGGGAGGGATTGGGGGCAGGAGGAGAAGGGGACGACAGAGGATGAGATGGCCGAATGGCATCACCGACTCGATGGATGTGAGTCTGGGTGAACTCCTGGAAGTGGTGATGGACAGGGAGGCCTGATGTGCTGCGATTCATGGGATCGCAAATAGTTGGACATGACTGAGCGACTGAACTGAACTGAACTGAAACTGTACCATTGATTATGTCTGTTGTCAAAAATGAGAAGACCCAAAGATCATACTTGTCTTAGTTTATTTCAAGGAGTAACTGCTCACTAAACATATTTTGTATGAGTGAGTGAATGAATGCTTTTTGGGATAATCTGCCTAAAAGTGTGCTGCACATAATTATATTCTCCTGGGTGTCATCTGAAAGGAGCATTTGAGACAAAGACTTGCAAATAAGATATTTTTTGAGGCACATGGGAGTGAAGAGGGAAAGAGGAAAAACCACTCAGAGGAAGAAGGGTTACCAACCTGGTCACCAGTGCAAGCAACCAACTACTGGATCAGCTCTTATGAGCAGCTTTCAGAACCCTCACCTGAGAGAGAAAAGGGACAAACTTTACTTCCTACCATCACCTATCTCCCCACCAGTCACAGGTGGTGCCAGACACTTATCAGCCCTATACTTCTGGATTGCACATTATGTGGGTGGCAAGTAGGTTCCTGGGGATTCAGTAGTGTGAGAGAAGCCTCCAAAAGGAAGGCAGAGACACAGTGCAACACTGAGATGAGGTTCTGTCAGCAGAAAGTGAGTCAAAGTCTGAGCAGAACTGGGTGTGGTCACCATGGCTGGAGTGCAAGGTAAGTCCAAGAGGTTGACTGATGTCAAGTTGAAGTGCTCATTTCAGAAACAGAGCTCATGCAGAGAAGAGCAAGTCAGGGTGATGAGGGCACTTTCCAAACCACTTCATCAGAGGAATGGAGACTGTGGAATCAGAGGAACAATAAGAGCCAGTGTGTAACCATTGCTGACTACGTGCCATTCACCCATCTGTGTGTGTGCTCAGTCTCAGTCATGTCTGACTCTTTGCGATCCCATGGACTGTAGCCCACCAGGCTCCCCTGTCCATGGAATTTTCCAGGCAAGAATACTGGAGTGGGTTGCCATTTCCTACTCCAGAGGATCTTCCCAACCCAGGATATGAACCTACATCTCTTGCGTCTCCTGCACTGGCAAGTAGGTTCTTTATCACTGCACCACCCATCTCCAAATATAGTGCTGGAGAAGACTTTTGAGAATCCCTTGGACAGCAAGGAGATAAAACCAGTCAATCCTAAAGAAAACCAACACTGAATCCTCACTGGAAGGACTGAAGCTGAAGCTCCAATACTTTGGCCACCTGATGCAAAGTTCTGACTCATTGGAAAAGACCCTGATTCTGGGAAAGATTGAAGCTGGAAGGAGAAGAAGGTGACAGAGGATGAGATGATTGGATGGCATCGCTGATTCAATGGGACATGAACTTGGGCAAACTCCAGGAGATGGTGAGGGACAAAGAAGCCTGGCCTGCTGCAGTCCATGGAGTTGCAAAGAGTCAGACACAACTTGGCAACTGAACACCACCACCACCCATCTAAGTGCTCTATATTCACCACCTCATCAAATCCTCCCAATGGGAGAGAGCCTGAACTTTCAGAGTCTAGAGTTACTGACGAGAGGCTGGAAGCAGATGCCTGTCCATAAGGTAGGTGAGACTTGGGATTGTACAACTCGTTAACCCTACAGAGCTGCAAGCCTCTCTGTTAGGCTGTAGCTGTCTAAACCAAAGAACACTCAGAGGTGAATCATCACTCTTCCAATGTTTGAAGCACTGTCACTCATTATAAGCATATTTTAACTGTATTTAACAGACGGCTCTTGTCTTTTATTAGTTCAACTTTCCAACGGTCCACAGTTTTAAGCATTATATGCTGACAGCTCTAACCCTCCTCTTGAGTGCCACGTCTCAACTTCATACATCAGATAATGAATAACATTTCAAAATAATGCCATCATTGCTGAAGCCTGTTTCAACACATGGTGTGCAGACACACACACACACGCACAAATGCACAACTACCACTGGCTATTTGGAAAGCCACCTTGCCCAATACTGTAGCTGATCGAAAACTAGGACTACTAAATCCAACCTTCAAAAATATTGGGGAGATATTGGGATTACGTAATATCTAAAATTATAGTAAGATTAAAGTTTTATCAATTTTAGTTCTGGGGAATGAAATCATGATTACATCATGCATATGCATTTTTTATTGTTTATACACACACACATTTTGAGCAATACATTAGTTATAAAAGTAGGAGTCTACTTAAAAGTATTAGATAAATATGAAATATCTTGAAGTGGTGCTTTGCTGGTGGCTCCGACAGTAAAGAATCTGCCTGCAATGCAGGAGACCTGGGTTTGATCCCTGGGTCAGGAAAATCCTCTGGAGAGGGGAATGACAACCCACTCCAGTATTCTTGCCTGGAGAATTCCAAGGACAGAGGAGCCTGGTGGGCTACAGTCCATGGGTCACAAAGAATCAGACACGACTGAGTGACTAACACACTTACTTACTTAGTACTTAAAAGTATCAGATAAGTATAAAATATCTTGAAGTGGTTTACAATAAAAGGCACTAATGAGAAAAGATGTTTATAACATAGAAAACGGGTTAGCAAACACCATACACATAAAATAGAATTTACATTCTAAAAATCTAAATTAATATAGTTTTTGAGCTTCTTAGCAGGCAATCAAAAAGGAGATAACATGATATTCTCACAGTGTGCAAAAAAGGTTTTTCTGTAAAGTAAAATAAAGCAAATTTTCATTTAACCTCATCACTTCTAAAATTCGATTTCCTTTTGTCTCACCCTAGCTCTAGAATAGAAATTACAGGCAAAACCACAAGTTTAGATATTGCTGTATAAGATTGAAAGGGGTGTCTGCACGGTTTAAAATGAGGAGCATAAAAGACTCATGTGATTAAATATATCTACCCTGTAAATGAACTGTAATATTAAAATTTCCATCAGTTGATTCCTCCAGTTCCATTCTTCTTTCTCAAGATCGCTTTGGCTATTCGAGGTTTTTTGTATTTCCATACAAATTGTGAAATTATTTGTTCTAGCTCTGTGAAGAATACTGTTGGTAGCTTGATAGGGATTGCGTTGAATCTATAAATTGCTTTGGGTAGTATACTCATTTTCACTATATTGATTCTTCCAATCCATGAACATGGTATATTTCTCCATCTATTAGTGTCCTCTTTGATTTCTTTCACCAGTGTTTTATAGTTTTCTATATATAGGTCTTTAGTTTCTTTAGGTAGATATATTCCTAAGTATTTTATTCTTTCCGTTGCAATGGTGAATGGAATTGTTTCCTTAATTTCTCTTTCTGTTTTCTCATTATTAGTGTATAGGAATGCAAGGGATTTCTGTGTGTTGATTTTATATCCTGCAACTTTACTATAGTCATTGATTATTTCTAGTAATTTTCTGGTGGAATCTTTAGGGTTTTCTATGTAGAGGATCATGTCATCTGCAAATAGTGAGAGTTTTACTTCTTCTTTTCCAATTTGGATTCCTTTTATTTCTTTTTCTGCTCTGATTGCTGTGGCCAAAACTTCCAAAACTATGTTGAATAGTAATGGTGAAAGTGGGCACCCTTGTCTTGTTCCTGACTTTAGAGGAAATGCTTTCAATTTTTCACCATTGAGGATAATGTTTGCTGTGGGTTTGTCATATATAGCTTTTATTATGTTGAGGTATGTTCCTTCTATTCCTGCTTTCTGGAGAGTTTTTATCATAAATGGATGTTGAATTTTGTCAAAGGCTTTCTCTGCATCTATTGAGATAATCATATGGTTTTTATTTTTCAATTTGTTAATGTGGTGTATTACATTGATTGATTTGCGGATATTGAAGAATCCTTGCATCCCTGGGATAAAGCCCACTTGATCATGGTGAATGATCTTTTTAATGTGTTGCTGGATTCTGATTGCTAGAATTTTGTTAAGGATTTTTGCATCTATGTTCATCAGTGATATTGGCCTGTAGTTTTCTTTTTTTGTGGCATCTTTGTCAGGTTTTGGTATTAGGGTGATGGTGGCCTCATAGAATGAGTTTGGAAGTTTACCTTCCTCTGCAATTTTCTGGAAGAGTTTGAGCAGGATAGGTGTGAGCTCTTCTCTAAATTTTTGGTAGAATTCAGCTGTGAAGCCGTCTGGACCAGGGCTTTTGTTTGCTGGAAGATTTTTGATTACAGTTTCAATTTCCATGCTTGTGATGGGTCTGTTAAGATTTTCTATTTCTTCCTGGTCCAATTTTGGAAAGTTGTACTTTTCTAAGAATTTGTCCATTTCTTCCACGTTGTCCATTTTATTGGCATATAATTGTTGATAGTAGTCTCTTATGATCCTTTGTATTTCTGTGTTGTCTACCTGACTTCAGGCTCTACTACAAAGCCACAGTTATCAAGACAGTATGGTACTGGCACAAAGACAGAAATATTGATCAATGGAATAAAATAGAAAGCCCAGAGATAAATCCACGCACATATGGACACCTTATCTTTGACAAAGGAGGCAAGAATATACAATGGATTAAAGACAATCTCTTTAACAAGTGGTGCTGGGAAATCTGGTCAACCACTTGTAAAAGAATGAAACTGGACCACTTTCTAACACCATACACAAAAATAAACTCAAAATGGATTAAAGATCTAAACGTAAGACCAGAAACTATAAAACTCCTAGAGGAGAACATAGGCAAAACACTCTCCGACATACATCACAGCAGGATCCTCTATGACCCACCTCCCAGAATATTGGAAATAAAAGCAAAAATAAACAAATGGGACCTAATTAACCTTAAAAGCTTCTGCACATCAAAGGAAACTATTAGCAAGGTGAAAAGACAGCCTTCAGAATGGGAGAAAATAATAGCAAATGAAGCAACCGACAAACAACTAATCTCAAAAATATACAAGCAACTCCTACAGCTCAACTCCAGAAAAATAAACGACCCAATCAAAAAATGGGCCAAAGAACTAAATAGACATTTCTCCAAAGAAGACATACAGATGGCTAACAAACACATGAAAAGATGCTCAACATCACTCATTATCAGAGAAATGCAAATCAAAACCACTATGAGGTACCATTTCACACCAGTCAGAATGGCTGCGATCCAAAAGTCTACAAATTATAAATGCTGGAGAGGGTGTGGAGAAAAGGGAACCCTCTTACACTGTTGGTGGGAATGCAACCTAGTACAGCCACTATGGAGAACAGTGTGGAGATTCCTTAAAAAACTGGAAATAGAACTGCCTTATGATCCAGCAATCCCACTGCTAGGCATACACACTGAGGAAACCAGAAGGGAAAGAGACACGTGTACCCCAATGTTCATCGCAGCACTGTTTATAATAGCCAGGACATGGAAGCAACCTAGATGTCCATCAGCAGATGAATGGATAAGAAAGCTGTGGTACATATACACAATGGAGTATTACTCAGCCATTAAAAAGAATACATTTGAATCAGTTCTAATGAGGTGGATGAAACTGGAACCTATTATACAGAGTGAAGTAAGCCAGAAGGAAAAACACCAATACAGTATACTAACGCATGTATATGGAATTTAGAAAGATGGTAACAATAACTCTGTATACGAGACAGCAAAAGAGACACTGATGTATAGAACAGTCTTATGGACTCTGTGGGAGAGGGAGAGGGTGGGAAGATTTGGGAGAATGGCATTGAAACATGTAAAGTATCATGTAGGAAACGAGTTGCCAGTCCAGGTTCGATGCACGATGCTGGATGCTTGGGGCTGGTGCACTGGACGGCCCAGAGGGATGGTATGGGGAGGGAGGAGGGAGGAGGGTTCGGGATGGGGAACACATGTATACCTGTGGCGGATTCATTATGATATTTGACAAAACTAATACAATTATGTAAAGTTTAAAAATAAAATAAAATTAGAAAAAAAAAATAATAAATTCCATATATATGCGTTAAAAAAAAAAAAATTTCCATCAGTTGGAAAGACTAACAATGGTGTATTTAACTGGATTTTAAAACAAGTAAATCACCCTAATTAGAGTGTGGATTAGTGTACTGATGTTAAATAGAAGATCAGACTCTAGTCTTCTTGCCACACAGCCTCATCCTCAATCAAGTTCCAGTAAATATTTTTATATCTGAGTTAGATAAGGACATTGATTGCATTTGAATCAAATTTGCAGATGCTGCAAAGCTGGAAGAAGCAATAAAAATGTATATAATCATTTTAGGATCCTAAAAGTTCTCAATGTGTTACGATAAGAAGAATTTTAAAAGTTGAAATTTATTCAGGATAAATAGAGATTCCTAGGGAACTGACTAGTTAATAACTTAGGTGTCTCTCAAACCCTGAAATACTACTGTTTGATTCCAAAAGGGGTTGTGTGTGCATGCTTAGTTATGTCCGACTCTTTGCGACACCATGGACTGCAGCCCACCAGACTCCCCTGTCCACGGGATTTTCCAGGCAAGAACACTGGAGAAGGTTGCCATTTCCTACTCCAGGGAATCTTCCCAACCCAGGGATAGAACCTGCATCTCTTAGGTCTCCTGCATTGGCAGGTGGATTCTTTACAACTGAGCCACCTTGGAAGCCCTCTAAATGGGGTTGTGCTATGCTTTGCCAAGTCGCTTCAGTCGTGTCCAACTCTTTGTGACCCCATGGATTGTAACCCACAAGGCTCCTCTGTCCTTTGGATTTTCCAGACAAGAATACTGTCTGGAGTGGGTTGCCATTTCCTCCTCCATGGTATCTTCCAGACCCTGGGATCGAATCTACATCTCTTATGTCTCCTGCATTGGCAGAAGGGTTCTTTAGTGCTAGTGCCACCTGGGAAGGCCCAGATGGATTGGGTATCCTCAAACACAATGGAGTTGTGGTTCAGGAGGTGTTATTCACTGACACTGCAGAATGGAGGCTCTTTACCTTCCTCCCCACTACACAGCACAGCAGCCCTGAAGTATGGCATGTCCATCCACTCTCTCTGTCTCCACTACTATCACTGGTACAGATCACCATTCTCTCTCCTACGACACTGCAATAGCCCATGAAACATCTCCTCTCTCCAATATGATCGCCCACTAAAACTTCTCCTCCACAGATAAGCCAGACTAAACTTCTCAAATGTAAAATAAACTTTTGCTATATATGTAAAAAATGTCTGTATCATTTCTTCTTAAAATTCTTCCCATATTTACTCAATATTAGTTTTTTTAATCTTGATCATGACTCTTAAAGCCCCACAACATCAGGCCTCTCTGTTATCTCTCTGACCACTTCAGTTACCCCCTTCCCACACACAGAGTTCCCTCTGATCCAGCCACACTAGCCTTCCTTTTGCAAATATGCCATGTTGAATTCTAGGTCAAGGTCTTGGACTTTGCTGCTGTCTAGAACACATGTCTCTCAAATCTTTACATGACCAGCCTAACCTCATCATTTTTTTTTCTTTTTCTGTGTTATTTACAGCAACTATACTGGTTTTTGTATTTCATTTAATTTTCTATTGTGTCTTTATTTTCTCCCTCTTATTAGAACAGAAGGTCTATAAGAGCTAGTTATCTGTATGTAATTCTCTACTGAATTCCCAAAGTCTAGACAGAATAATGTCCAGAGTGGAATTTAATGTGCATTTGTAGGAAGAGAGTGAGGGAAAATGGAAGGGAGGAAGGGACAGAGGAAGGAAGGAAAGAAGAAAGGAAGAAAAGGAAGCAGGAAGGAGGCAGGAAAGAAGAAAGGGGGGAGGAAAGACAAATAGAAATTGCCTGTAAAAAAAAAAAAAAAAGCCTTTAGAACTGGCTACATGCTTGATTCCATTGAAAACAATAACTCTCTGACACCAAATTTGTACTCATAAAGTTACAATCACCCTTCAAAAACAGCAAAGAGTAGGGAATTGTGCTATTGATTATCTTCTATAGAACAGAATAGACATTGTCTTCAAACAAGGTGCTTTCTTCATGTAATTTGTCATTCATAGCTAAAGTCCAATTAATCAAGTTCCCAGTAATGAGACTTGAATTTTCACTGCAAGAGTAAAATTAAAGATCATTATAAACAATTATGCAAAGAAGAAAAATCAAACTGTAGTGGGCTATCTCTTTACTGCTCAATAAATAAATAAATATGAAGAAAGTAATTTTCCTTATACCACTTAGGGGATCTAGTGTGCCAGATGGCAGTAAATTTCTGCCTAGGGTGTTACCAGTTTCTTTTTGTTAAGTTGTGGCAGCTTTAGTCCTGTAATGAATCTACTTTCTGATGGAAGGCTAGGGATTAGTAGCAATAAAAAAGGAGGAAAGATTTGACATTTTCATAGAGAAAATGTGGGAAGCACTTGTTCTCCCATTAAAAATGATATTTTAGTGGCTGGCTGCTCTGAGGGAGAATGTTCTGTACCTTGCCTGTGTCTTCTCGGGTTGAGAGGAAAGCAGCAGCTTAAGGTATAAATAACTGTATGAATTGTCTGCATTCTGCATGGCTGTAATGTCCCTAGCCAACAAAAAGTCCTTATTTTACCAAGCCATGGTGATGATGCTGAAGAGAAAAGAAAGGCTTTGCTTGTTCAGGATATTATAGCTTTCACTGTGTCTCTAAAAAGGTTTTTGTCATCAAATTAGCCAAATCCTGTGTCCACTTGAATTTCTCATTTGCCTAGTATTCCTTTTCTTTGAATGAGAAACATCTGTGCTGACTTCTATTCCTGCCCATGCTGTACACAGTTTGAAATACAAGAGCTTTAAATGGATGGAGAATCAAGCATATCTTTCTTCTCCTATTCAGTGCCCTTGACTGTGCTCAATTATTAGCTAATTCAACAAATATTTACTGAGTCCCTACTAAGTGCTGAGGATATGGTATTGACAGAAATGGTTCCCACCTATGTGAAGTTTATAGTCTATCAGAGATCCTAGATGTTGATCTAATAGTCCTGTGAGAAGTATTTTGAAAGGGGAAATACAGGTGGTAGGTCATGATTTGGGGCTTCCCTGGGGACTGCTCAATGATAAAGAATTCACCACCAATGTAGGGGATGTGGGTTTGATCTCTGTATCGGAAAGATCCCCTGGAGAAGGAAATGGTAACTCAGTATTCTTGCCTGGAAAATGCTATGGACAGTGGGCTACAGTCCATGTGGTTGCAAAGAGTCAGACATGACTTAGCGACTAAACAACAACAACATCATGATTTAGTTCTAAGAAAGTGATATTTAAGCTGAAATCTGAAGGATGAGGACACACGATCCAGACTGAAAGAATAAAGAATATGGGATGGGGTAAGGGCGGAGCTGCAAAGCAAAGATGTGATATAAGCCCTAGAGAAAAATAAGAGGGTGGGTGGAGAGCACCTTCAAGGAACTGAAAGAAAAAGGTCAGGAGTGAAAGAATTGTGATGAAAATATCATGCTAGGCCCTCTAGATTGAGCCTCTTGGAGAGCTTTATGCACTAAGGTAATTTGCCCAGATTTGGTTTTTGATGAGAATGATTCCAACTACTCTGTAGAGAACTTCAAGGAAGGAGAAGGTCAGTGCCATACTCCAGGTAGGAGAAGATGGGGGCTCCACAGAGTGCGGGACGTGGACCGGGAGATGAGTGGAAAGATGAAAGAGAGGTGTAAGGAAACAGTGAAAACAGACCACCTGGGGGTGAGGGATGGTGAGTCTGCTTCAGAGAACTCAGTGATGAATGAGCACTGACGTGAGATATCAAACCTAGAAGGTCACATCAGCCTTTTCAGTTCTCTAGCCAAGAATCTGGAGAAGGCAATGGCACCCCACTCCAGTACTGTTGCCTGGAAAATACCATGGATGGAGGATCCTGGTGGGCTGCAGTCCATGGGGTCGATAAGAGTCGGACATGACTGAGCGACTTCACTTTCAGTTTTCACTTTCATGGATTGGAGAAGGAAATGGCAACCCACTCCAGTGTTCTTGCCTGGAGAATCCCAGGGATGGGGGAGCCTGGTGGGCTGCCGTCTATGGGGTCGCACAGAGTCAGACACGACTGAAGTGACTTAGCAGCAGCAGCAGCAGCAGCCAAGAATCTATTACTTAAAGAGACAAGTTCAGTTTTCTCATTCTATCTAAAAGGAATGTTCTCAGCACTACTGATACTTGGCTTCCCTGGTGATTCAGACAGTAAAGAACCCACTTGCCAATGCAGGAGTCACAAGAGACCTGGCTTCAAGCCTAGGGTTGCGAAGATCCCCTGGAGAAGGGAATGGCTACCCACTCCAATATTCTTGCCTGGAGAATTCCATGGACAGAGGAGCCTGATGGGCTACAATCCATGTGGTCTTAAAGAGTCAGACACAACTTAGCAATTAACACTTTTACTTTTTTTCAATTCCTGTGCACTTTACAATGATGATCAGCATCCCTGGTGTCTAGCCACTAGAAGCCAGAAGCAGTTCTGCCTGCCCAAGTTTTGACAGCCAAAAATGTCTCTGGAGGGCAACATTTTCCCTCTTGAAGAGTATAAACCTGTTCTGATTCCACGTTATCTACACATCTTCTTATCGTTCTTTCTCCAATGTACCCTACCCTGGACCATCACATTCTTGTCCTCACTACTTCCTACATGTGCCAAAAGACCAGAGGAGATTTGTTTCATAATGCCATTTCTGGCATCAGAAACACAAACCTGGGTTATTCTAGCTCCATAGTTCACTAACTGTAAAATCTAAAATTACTCAATCACTTTTGGTTCTTCATTTGTAAAACAACTCTCTTCCTCATGAGACTATTCAGAAGATTATCACAGTCAAATGAGAAATACAAGCATCATACATTTTATGTTCTCAATTTATTTTAGTTACAGGAAAATATACTCATTTCACCTTTCATGTCTCTTCCCATGACATAGCCAGAGCCTAAAATAACACTCATCTCTGCTAACCACCACCCAACTATTGAATTCAAATTTGACTTATCTCTCAGGATCCTCATTGACACTTCCTCCCCAAGGAAGATTTCTACTGGCTATTCTTATATATACTGATTAGTGCCATTTTCAAACTCCAGCAGAAGTTAGAGCTCATACTGTATAATTTAGAACTTATTCATATATTAACATATTTTCCATTTGTCTGTGCAATTCTTCAAACTTCCTAACAGTATACAAATTCCATGATGATAAGGGGAGGATATATTGTTATGGGCAACAACTGATGTTGAATGGATGCCAATAGATTGAAGCCACCCACAAGTGGGAGGAAAAGTCAATTTCTAATTATGGCTAAGTAGCCACAGGACCACCCTGTGCAAAATCAGCTGGATGGATAAGATCATCTTATTCCTTCTGATCTTGTTCATGCACATGGATGCCAATCTGCATAAAATATAAATGAATTCCCAGCAAGAGTGAGCTTCTCTAAGAGACTGACCTTTCTCCTGTGTTTGACGAGAGGGAAGAGTTCCAGGAATTCAAGGTGAATAAATGGCGCTGCCACACGCCTTCACAGGAGGCTCTGACTGTGAGCTAGGATCTCATTTGGCTTTGAACTCAGCATGAACTCAATTCTCAAATCTACTGTAGAAACTGACTTTGAAATTAACCATTTATTCTTTGACCTTGAATTTGCTAAGTCACCAAAGTGGACTCAAAGGAAACAGAAGTCTTGACCAATGGACCCATCTAAGTCATGAGGCAGAGAGTTAGGAAATGAGGCTTCCATTAGTACCTATATCAAGAAGCTTGCTGTATTTTTGTTATTAGCCAAACTCTTCGTAGGTGTTCCATAAATGTTTATGGAAATATATTCTCCAGCTTCATGTCTTGAAAAGGCCTTTGTGTCTCCAGCTTCAGTTTTCCTATCTGCAATATGAAAAGCTGAATCAACACCAAGGGGTTTCAAACTAAATGTCTAATATTTCATAGGTTGTCCCAAAGCCCACTTGGGACTGGTGATTGGTGACCAGGATTCTGAACTTGTCATTCTCATTTCAACCAGATAATCAGCTTTTTGTTGTTATTGTGGCTATTTTATAGTTTTGTGCTCTGCTTAAGTTTCATGTGAATTGAGGAGTCAGCTTCTTAAAATAAACAAAAACTTTCAAATCACTGACCTAGACAATCTTTAATGTTCTTCCAACTGTGTGGTGTGATCTATGATCTTCATTATGGATAAACAAGAGGAAATGAGAAGGAAAGAAAAAAAAACACTGCTTTTCTGCTTTAAGGAGAGATTTAGGTTATATTCAGAAAAGAGTTCAACTGGAAAAAATTAAGAGTTTATGATAGAATAAGGAAATTGGGCAAATCTTTTCCCTAAATAATTCAAAGTTTGGCTATCATTGTAAATAGACATTCTGGGGAAGCAAGACCAATTTCACTCAACCAACAACAGTATCACTACATTGAGCATAGCCCTGGATTGCATACTGGACCCTTAAGAGTAAAGAGCTGTGACTCAGACAAATTTTCTACCCTCAAAATGTTCACAATCCAATAGGGAGCGAAGGCATCTAAAATATTCAGCTAAGATAAAATTAAGAAATTGTAAATGCCATATAATTCATACACGCACATACCCACACAGACACACACACATACATACATATGCCTGCATGCTCAGATGTGTCTGACTCTTTGTGACCCCATGGACCCTAGCCTGCGAGGCTCCTCTGTCCATGAAACTTTCCAGGCAAGAATACTAGAGTGGGTTGCCATTACCTACTCTAGGGGATCTTCCCAACCCAGAGATCAAACTTGCATCTCCTGTGCCCTCTGTATTGGCAAGCAGATTCTTCATCACTGTGCCACTTGGGAAGCCTATATATATGGATAAAGCTTATATTTATCTAGAGAGAGCCTATATATAGAGAGAGAGATATATACTTTCTTTATCCATTCATCTGTTCATGAAGAGTCAGGCTGCTTCCATGTCTTGGCTACTGTAAGCAGTGCTGCTGTGAACAAAAGTGCATGTACCTTTTCAAATTATAATTTTCTCCAGATAGAATAAAATAAAAGCCATAGAAGACAGACGGAGAAAGCACAGAGGAGTGTTATGGGAGATCCAAGAAGAGAAAATTAATTTTGATGGGAAAGATCAGAAATTACTTAACTGAGGAAGTAACTTTTGCACTGAACCCGGAGGAATTTGGAAACAAAAGGTGGCAGAAAGGTCACTCTGGTTGAGAAAAGATAATGAACCATGCCCTGAAGAGAAATAGTAGGCTCTATCCAGGACACAGCAAGAAGAGATTTTGTTGGCGGAGAAGTCGGTCCTCATTTGTGCTATGCACCAAACAGTTCCAGTGCTATGCCGGGGCACCTTCCCCAACCCCTTAAAACTAGAAGAAGCCACTTGATAGAGATTTGAGAAGAAGCAAGATTTGCTGCTTCCTTGGTGACTCAGATGGTAAAGAATCTGCTTGCAATGCAGGAAACCTGGGTTCAATCCCTGGGTCAGGAAGATGCCCCTGGAGAAGGGAATGGCAACCCACTGCAGAATTCTTGCCTGGAGAATCCCATGGACAGAGGAGCCTGGTGGGCTACAGTCCATGGGGTCGCAGTCAGACATGACTAAGCAACTAACACTTTCACTTTTTTCAAGTTTTGCTCCATGGCATTTACTCTAGCTGGGCAGCAATGGAGTGTGGAGTCAGAGCCTCCTTCAGATTGGTTCCCTGTCAAAGACACAGAGCCAAGGCCCTCAGCCAGCCCTTGACAGACACAGGGCATTACTGTTTTAAGGCTGCTTGTTACCACATTGTGGTAGACAGAATTCTCAGATAGTCTACATGATTTCCACCCATGGTATCCTCACTTTTGTGTAATCCCCTCCTCTTTCAGTTCAGTTCAGTTCAGTCGCTCAGTCGTGTCCGACTCTTTGCGACCCCATGAATCGCAGCATGCCAGGCCTCCCTGTCCATCACCAACTCCCGGAGTTCACTCCCTCTTCTAACCAACCACATATGGCGAAGGTGGTGGCAAAGTATCTCTGCGATCACCTTATGTAACATTAGACTCCATCTTAACAGATCCCACTCTGGCTGTGAAGATGTAAAGGACCGTGGTCTGAAAAGATCATGTGACAAAGAATGGTGGGCCTTTAGGAGCTAAGAGTGACCTCTAGCTGACAGTCACAGGAAAGACAGGAATAGAACACCTTCATCCACGTACATCTGCAAGGAACTGAATTCTGCCAGCAATCAGGTAAACTTGGAAGATGCCCTCAAACTCCAGAAAGAATAGCAGTCTAGCCTGTACCTAGACTGTAGCCTGTGAGACCCTGAGCAGAGGACACAAGCAAGCTGTGCCCAGATTCTTGACCCACAGAAAGCAGGAGAGAAGAAATGAACATTGCTTTCAACTCTGAGGTCTGTCATTGTTTGCTACACAACAGTACACAGCTAAGAGACACTACAGAAACTAGCCTCTCCTTGTTCATACAGAAAAGGTGGAAACTACGTCTATACTTCAGGTGTCTCCTTCAGAAGGCCTCATATACCTAGCTACTGAATCACAGCTCTTTTGTGGACAATGAAGCTTCTGAAGGTCTTTGAGCAGAAGGATAGCTTGGTTACAAGAGTACATTCAAAGGAGTAACTTGCAAGCATATGGATGGAAAGATGAATTTGAAAAAAAAAATAGATTTGACATTTATGTGTTTTTAGATACTGAGGAATTAAGTAAATGCAGAATATTAAGTTCTCTTATCAAATCACTCAAATGTAGAAGGAAACCTGTTCAGAGGAGCAATGCTGGCAGTTTTTCCTATGTCAAATAGGATGCTGTTTCTACCTATAATTCTACTTCAACATGATTAAAATACCTCAAGTCTGTCTCTGGAGTTAAAGTGACAAATGTACCCAGTTGCACGCCTCCATCTTGTCACCAGGGGACTGTTCCATTTGTTAATAGGCTTTGCTTTTTGCCAGGAATTCTGTTTTGAGCCATGAGTAAATTGCCTTTCATCTACACCAAAATTTGAAACATATACAAAAGTGGTTTATGTTTTATTTACCACTTGCTCCGGCAGGGAGATGGGTTTAAGAGAGCTTAGGTTCACTTTCCCGAGTCTTGTGGGCTGCAGTGTGGTCTTTTATTCGCCATGCTATAAAGCTCATGGGGACAAAACCATTTGGCTTGTGAGAATCCCAATACAACCACTTTCAGAGAAGTATTCAAACCAGCACAAGAGAATTTTTCTTTTGCTGGTGAAATTCCCTTTCAAAAAAGTATAACCCAGCTGATCTTCAGTTTTTCCAGACTTTAGAGGTCAGTCTTTCCTTTAAAACATTGGAATGGACAGATGTCTAAAGCCCAATGTTCATTCTTCTGACTACATACTACTTCTGGCAAGTCACCCTCAACCTCATTTATAGACTATACGATTCGGTTGAGACACCACCCCTAATTTGAGAGTGACTTAGGTTGAAGTTCAAAGTAGCTCCTTCCTTAGGCTCATTTGAACTGACTAAACAGTGCATCTCAGGCCCTTTGATGAAGGTATTAAAAAAGAAGCTCCTTCTCCTTGTCCTATTCGAACATAAAAGGATGTGAACCCAGATCTGGTGTGCCATCTTGCCACTATATGGATCTGCAAAGCTTGTTAACAGAGTGAGAATGACAGATGACCAGGCCCTGATGACAGTGCTGATGAACACTGCTTTATCCAGCAGAACTTGACATCAGTTAAACCCTGTGTTGAGCTATTCCTATTTATCTGAGTCAATAAAGGCCCTTTTATTATAAGCAACTGCCGATTGGGTTTTCTTATACTCGGAACTAAACCATCATCCTGCAGATCTCCAGAAGTCCATTTCTTGACCATAATCTTTCTTCTAACATTGCAAGTAATATCTGAGGAATGCACACTGGACGCTTCTCTCTCCTGTCATTGAACTGTGACATAGTCGTCTGAAACATAGTTGTTTCAGAATTGTGTGCATCAACTCTTGCCCTCCCAGAAGTAAATGCTTACTGTCATTTGCTTCTGCTTTCCTCATAACTCTTTCAAATGTGCATACATCCCAACCCACGATTCTCCAGAGTAATCTAGGTGACAGACACTGACAGCTGTTGATGGTGTATTTCCCAAGGTCTGCCTCAGAACAGTCCATTCACAGACCACAGGTAGACAGTGTACTAGAGTAAGACAGGTCTCAGACAAGTATTCCCTAGTTTCATTAAAAAGTTACAAAGTTACCAGATCACACTGTGCTCTATTAGCAGAACTTCAATATAAAAAGAAAGCAACAAAAGCCTCATTAATTGGTACTTCACCATCAGGGAACTATTCAGCTACATACAAAAAGGAAGTAATCGAAATGAATCTATCTATTGATCCATTTACCTACCTACCTATCTTTATCTCCCCTCCCTCCACGTGCATGCATGTATATGTGTATATTAATGGTGGGAAGAGATTCTAGACAGAAAGGCTATTAGTTGCCTATCCAAAAACGCTTGCCACTCCTTCCTTGCTGACTGAGAGCCCCTACATGCACACACACACACACACACACACACACACACAGAATTAAATGCCAGGTCTTTAATTTCCCAGCTTACTTTGCTAGAAGGAAAGATTCTATGGCTAACTTTGGCCAATGGGGTATGAGGAGAACTGGGGGTTCTGAGAAATGTCCCCTCTCTTCTCTGAAAGAGGAAGGATGTCTAAGAAAAACGGCCTCTTTTCTGAACATGAGACCCTTTGCAAGAATGTGAAGCCTGGAGCTGTACCAGCCTCCTGGTCATCCTGGCATGACTGACCTGAGAGGGGAAGCCACCACCCAGGGGAGGCTGAGGAAGAAGGAGAAAGCTTGGTCCTAATGACACTGATGACAGGACTGATATGGAACTACTGGGACTCTGGACTTTTTACAAGAAATACTGAACATCCCTATTGTTTAGGCCATGGCTAGTTAGTCTGTCCTCTGCGGCTTCAAGGTGCCCTGGCTGAGAAAGATGTAATATGATGGAAATGAACAAAATGACCAGGAAGACTGAGAGATCAATCTGAAATGCAGAAGAAGAAATACGTGTTTTGAGAAAAATAAAAGCGAGTCTTCAAAGTCAGGGTAAACATAGAGGAACATAAATATACATCAAATAGATTTAATACTATTTGAAAGAACTATGAAGATAGAAATCAAAGATGTTGATATAGAAACTAGATTCTGAAACTGGAATTAGGTCCGATTTTCCCTAGATACTATGTGTATTGGACAAGCCACACGGGATAATGTATTTAATTTTTAAAATAGAGAAAATAACACCAACATTACCTCCTACTGATTTGTTGATGTTATTGGTATTGGTGATGGTGATGGTAGTGTGGTGATGGTGTGTGTGTTTGAATGAAGACCAAATGAAAAGTAAGCGAAAATGCTTTGTAAACAGCAAATCTCAAATAATGTAAAAGTTGAGAGAACATTGTCTTCATCACACCCTCCTTGTCATCACCTACATGTTAGGGACTGTTGAATTGTTAGTACTCTACCCAGATCCCCTTATCTGGCCTGCGTGCCCATCTTATAGCTGCTGAGACTGCTGGCTGATAAGAGCTCACAGCTGCCCCCTTCTCAGAGCACTGCCCTCAGCCCCACAGTGTAATACTCCCTGAAGGAAGCCATGCTCTTCCTCCTGCAGGGAGCCTACAGACATTGACTGCCAAATAAGGGATCTCCAATAAGAAATAAAGTGAAGTCCCATAGTCCTGTCTGACTCTTTGCGATGCTATGGATGATAGCCAGCCATCCCAACCCATGGGATTTTCCAGGCAAGAATACTGGAGTGGGTTGCCACTTTCTTCTCCAGGGAATCTTCCTGACTCAGGGATCAAACTCAGGTCTCCTGCATTGCAGGCAGACTCCTTACCTTCTGAGCCACCAGGGAATCCCAAGGGATCTCCAAAGGGTGGCCTTATTCTGGGGTACAATTTACAATCTAGAGTTCCTCATGGGAGGATGCAGAAACCAGACTCTAGCTTAAAACCATATCCTTCCCCAGTTCTGCCCTTTCCCTGCTTGGACTCCCGCATTCCTTTACAGGTTCCCCCTGGAAGCACGCTCTTCATCAACCACAGGCACAGGAATCCCAATGGCAAGTTCTACTTAGAGAAACTCTTTCCTAAGACGTCTTCCAGACACACACAGAGACAGCATTCAGAAATTAGGGAGTAGAGACATCATATGACATCCCTTGTGTGTGGAATCTGAAAAGAAATGATACAAATGAACCTACTTACAAAACAGAAAGAAACTCACAGACAGAGAATGAACTTATGGTTGCTGGGCCAGGAAGGGATAATTAGGGAGTTTGGGATGGACATGGA
Organism: Bos taurus; assembly: GCF_002263795.3. Classification (NCBI taxonomy): domain Eukaryota; kingdom Metazoa; phylum Chordata; class Mammalia; order Artiodactyla; family Bovidae; genus Bos; species Bos taurus. The sequence goes on from NC_037334.1 coordinate 64,469,937, forward strand.
CACACTGCTATATTTAAAATGAATAACCAACAAGGAACTACTGTATAGAACATTAAACTCTTCAATGTTATGTGGCAGCCTAGAGGAGAGGGGAGGTTAGGAGAATGGATACATGTATACATATCAAAATTATCACAATATTATTAATTGACTATACCCCAATACACGATAAAAAATTTAAAAAAAAGAAATTAAAGAAGAAAGGACTGAGGAACTAAAACTTTCAAGTTATAGAGGGAAGTCCAGACAGTTTCTAAAATGGATAGAATAAAAATATATACATACAACTTAACTGTTTAAAGTTATAAAAATGAGCAATAGAAGAAATAAAAATACTACTATAATCATCAAACATTTGGGGAAGATAAGAGGGGAAAATAATAGAATGAATAAATCTTAAGTTCTTATCCAATGGAGTAAAAAGATATTGCCTAAAGCAGATGAATCAAAAAATGGTGTGCAGACAGACTATTTAGATACATGGGGGTATCTTCAGGAAAAAAAGAAAAATAGAAATAGTTAAGAGAGTTTATATCTGAGGAACATGACAAAGAATAGAAAAAGGCAAGCAGGGGGACTGTAGTTTTTCACTGTAAACTCTATATTTTGCCGTATACATGAATCCCTATGTACAGAAAGGAACACAGATACGTAGTCATATACACACATTCAAAGGTAGCAACCCTTTTTCTCTGGAATTGACTGTAGCATATTAATATATCTTAATCATTCTACATGATAATAAGTCAAAATATTAAAAATTTTAGGTCTTGAGTTAAAGGTATTATCATCAGTGAAGTAAATCAGAGAATGACAAATACGGTTTGATTTCACTTATATGTGGAATCTAAAAAAACAAATGGAAAAACGTAACAAAACAGAAACAGACATAAAGATACGGAGAACAAACCAGAGTTAGCCAGAGGGGAGGAGGTGAGGAGACGAAGGTACAAAGTGCCAGCTGTAAAATAAATGAGTCATGAACATGTAATGTACAATGTGGGGAATACAATGAACAACTATATAATATCTTGCTTTGGTGACAGATCATAACTTCATTCACTGAGATGATCATTTCAAAAAGTAGAGAAATATAGAATCACTATTCTGTGTAATAGGAACTAACATAGGTCAATCATACTTCAGAAGTAAAGAAACTCATAGAAAAATAGATTGCATTTGTGGTTACCAGTGGTGGGGAGTGAGGGGAGGAGGGGGAGAGAACTTAGACTAAGATGGCCAAAATGCACTAACTTCCAGTGATAAGACACATAAATCAACCCAAGAAATTAACACTACTGTATGTTATACATGAAAGTTTTTAAGAGATTAAGTCCTAGAAATTCTCATCACAAGGACAAATATTTCTATTTATTTAATTCTGTATCTATAGATGATAGATGTTCAGTAAATTTATTATAATTATTTCATGATACATATAAGTAAAATCATTATGCTATACACCTTACACTTATATAGTGCTGTATGTCAATTATACGTCAATAAAGCTGGAAGAAGTAAAAAAGCTTTAGATAGTCTGATTTAATCCTTAGAGACATACTATGAGTTAATTACTATTATTATTCCCATATTAAAAGCTGGAAGACTAAAAAAAAAAAAAAAGCTGGAAGACTAAGGATCATAGAGGTTAAATAACTTTCTCAAGGTCATGGAGTAGATTTTCAGAAAAAAAAGTAAGATTCAGTTCAGTTCAGTTCAGTCTCTCAGTCGTGTCTGACTCTTTGTGCCTTCATGGACTGCAGCATTCCAGGCCTCCCTGTCCATCACCAACTCCCAGAGTTTACTCAAACTCATGTCCATTGAGTCAGTGATGCCACCCAACCATCTCATCCTCTGTCATCCCCTTTTCCTCCTGCCTTCAATCTTTCCCAGCACCAGGGTCTTTTCAGATGAGTCAGCTCTTCACATCAGGTGGCCAAAGTATTAGAGTTTTACCTTCAACATCAGTCCTTCCAATGAATACTCAGGACTGATTTCCTTCAGGATGGACTGGTTGGATCTCCTTGCTGTCCAAGGGACTCTCAAGAGTCTTCTCCAACACCACAGTTAAAAAGCATGAATTTTTTGGTGCTCAGCTTTCTTTATAGTCCAACTCTCACAACCATACATGACTACTGGAAAAACCATAGCTTTGACTAGAAGGATTTTTATTGGCAAAGTAATGTCTCTGCTTTTTAATATGCTTTCCAGGTTGTCATGACTTTTCTTCCAAGGAGCAAGCATTTTTAAATTTCATGGCTTCAGTCACCATTTGCAGTGATTTTGGAGCCCAAAAAGATAAAGTCTGTCACTGTTTCCACTGTTTCCCCATCTATTTGCCATGAAGTGATGGGACCATATGCCATGATCTTAGTTTTCTGATTGTTGAGCTTTAAGCCAACTTTTTCACTCTTCTCTTTCACTTTCACCAAGAGGCTCTTTAGTTCTTCTTCACTTTCTGCCAAAAGGGTGGTGTCATCTGCATATCTAAGGTTATTGATATTTCTCCTGGCAATCTTAATTCCAGCTTGTGCTTCATTCAGCCCGGTATTTCACATGATATACTCTGCATGTAAGTTGAATAAGCAGGGTGACAATATGCAGTCTTGATATACTCCTTTCTTGATTTGGAACCAGTCTGTTGTTCCATGTTCAGTTCTAACTGTTGCTTCTTGACCTGCGTACAGATTCCTCAAGAGGCAGGTCAGGTGGTCTGGTATTTCCATCTCTTTCAGAATTTTCACAGTTTGTTCTGATCCACATAGTCAAAGGCTTTGGGATAGTCAATAAAGCAGAAGTAGATGTTTTTCTGGAACTCTCTTCCTTTTTCGATGATCCAGCGGATGTTGGCAATTTGATCTCTGGTTCCTCTGCCTTTTCTTGAACATCTTGAAGTTCACGGACAGAATATTCCAGAATAAAAGTGAGATTCAAAACTGAAAATTCACACCCTTAACTGCTGAGCCATTCTTCCTCCCAGATCATTTACAATGTCCTGCCCTGTCCTGAGGGAAGATGTACCCTGAAACTAACACCTTTGAACTTCCCAGACTGCCCAATGAATTTATCTGCAATGGTGGTATTCATTTCCTGAGAAGTAATAATGAAAATAGAATGAATATTAAAACAGCTCTCACACACCCAAATGTCAGTACACAAATACTTTTCTGCATCTGAATTCATGAAATAAAAATGAGTATTCCAGTTGATAAATTGAGTACTTTGCTATTTTCTATTACTCACTGATTTTCTGGCTTTTCAGATCTGTTACACAGCCTTGATAAGCCTGCATATAAACTATTGAGTGGTTTCATGAAAGCATCAAGCAATGCTCTTAAACTTTTTAAATCATCATCTGTTGATAATACTGGGCGTAGAAGATGTGAATTGTCCAATTAGTGCCTGCATCTGCATTTTAAAAGAAAATAGTGGGCATAATTAAATCCTACAAAAAGGTTCTTTTTTGCTTGAGAATGAACTACAAAGAGTACCCCTCACCCTCAAATAAATCTTGCCTTTCATTTTGTACATTCATTTTAATTTTTCTCTAGCTGAGATGCCATAAAAACCATGCAGCTCAACATTAGAAATTGAAAATGAATGCTGGAGCGTGATAATGGCAAAGAATAAGAGGAGAATATCCTGGAATCATAAGCATTTCTTGCAAACAAACTCCCCCAAAAAAGATAATTTATTGCTCTGTGAAGCCCCACAGCTGGCTTAATTGATGTATTTCTCACTTTGTTCATGCAAAAATGAACAAGTGAATATCTGAGTATCTTCCAGACCCTCTCCTTAGAAAATGTGGATCAAGTATCCAACACTTATGGTGGAATGGCTTCTACTGTGAGTGTTCATGAGGTAAACAGGCAGAGCACATTTTGCATATGTAACATTAGTACCATCTATCCTGGCCAGGCATTCTGAGAGCACCCAAAAGTCCTCCAGGAATCCGGTCCTATCTTCCAGCTCACCTCATCTCCTACCTCTCTTCTTTTGCTCACTGGGCTCGAGTCACACATACTCTTTCTTTTCCTCAAACACCAGCCTTCTCTCTTTGAGCTTGAAGAACTCCCAAGTTCTTTGCATCTTCTGGTCACATCTCAAATGTCAGCTCCTCAGAAAGATTTTCAGAATTTCTCCCACACACAGTACTCTTAATTTCTTTCCTTTCTTTCTCCAACCTTTCAAAAAAAAGTTTTTAAGTCCAGAAATTGATTTTATTCATTTGGTTCACATAATCCATCATTGGGTCATAAAATGGGCAGTAGGAGGAGAGTTTGGTCCCTGGTTTCCAATTCATGTTTCTGCATTAAAGGGCTGTATGGCTTGAAGCAAGGTTTCATTTATAAATTGCGGGCTTGAATTCTGAGACCCTGAACTATCTATCCCCACTCAGCTTCCTGTCTACTGTGATATGACTTTGCCAGTCCTCTGTCTTCATCAGCATAGATTCACTATTCCAGGAAATTTTTCCCAGGAAGAGAAAACAACTCTATTGTACATTCCAAGAACTTATCTGAAAGATCCATCAATTCTTCAACAGAAAATACTAGCTGACTGTTTATACCCTCAGATTCTTTGAACTGTTTACCTCAAAGTCCTTGCCTTGTTGTGTCTGCTGCTGCTGCTGCTGCTAAGTCACTTCAGTCGTGTCCGACTCTGTGCGACCCCATAGATGGCAGCCCACCAGGCTCCCCCGTCCCTGGTATTCTCCAGGCAAGAATACTGGAGTGGGTTGCCATTTACTTCTCCAATGCATGAAAGTGAGAAGTGAAAGTGAAGTCGCTCAGTCGTGTGCCACTCTGAGTGACCCCATTGACTGCAGCCTACCAGGCTCCTCTGTCCATGGGATTTTCCAGGCAAGAGCACTGGAGTGGGGTGCCATTGCGTCCTCCGCTTGTTGTGTCTACCAACTCTAAACTATCATATCATGATCCCATCCAATCCTAACAAGACGCCCCTCCTCCCCTAAAGGACCCACCTTAAGCCAGACTTCAACAATCACCCTGAGTGCTTCTCCCCAGCTAGATGCAATCAAGACTGGCTATGTAGGTAGTGTTTCCTCTTCCCACAGTGAAAGAGTCAGCTCTGACTTATCAACAGGTTGTTCTGATGACTTATGGAGGAGCCTGCATTGGGCTGTATGGTTTAAATTAAATCCTTCTTGTCCTCAGGGTTTCATTTATAAATTAAGGAGGTGGGTCTCAAAAGTCACTGAGACCTTCCAGCTTTGATGTTCTCTAAGACCCTTTGGGAAGGCACTCCCTTTCCCTCCTGGTGGTCTTTTTCCAGGCTGAGAGCTTCTTAAAGAAAGGTACAATAGCTTCCTGTGGTTTTCAGAAAGTGGATTCAGGTCAGGCTCTTGGGGTGGCATGGAGTTTAATGGCTGAGTTTTCAAAAGCTAGCTTTCTACTTTCCTCTGCTTGTCCCCTCCAGGAGAGAGGAGGTGGCCATTGTTCACTTTTATCTGGCTGCACACAAAAGGCACTGAGTCAGAGGGTAGAAAGAGGTGCTGTCTTCTTGGCTAAGAGCCACACTTGATGCCTGAATGGAGCAGCCTCCTGAGGAGGTCTCCTCTCAGCTCCCTTGGGAAGACCTTTGGCTGCAGCTGCAGCAGCAAGTAGCTAATTGTCTCAAGTGCAGTGCTCCTTTGGCTGCACAAACAGAAGCACAAAGCCTTGTGAAGGTGATAGCTGAACTGACCTCACATCTCTTTGAACAATGTGAAGATGGATTATGAATGGGTATTTTGGAAACATAACAAACACAGTGATTTATATTCATGATTGGCTAATCCCAGAGGGGCTTCTGGAATAGGCACAGAGAAGAGTTCTTTGATCTTTCAGAGTGTGAACTGAGTGAAAAATGATTTCAAAAACCATTCTCTGTGAGGTCCAGAGACCAGAGGGTTGGGCTGTTTATAGTGATAATTTACTTTTTAACCAAACCTTGGATTTGGAAGGTTGAAAAAAGGGCAACATAAGGACTCAAATGTGATTAAGTCATTTGGGCAGGGGAGTATGGGAATAAAATAAAAAATACATTTAAAATAAAATTTTTATTATCATTACTATTATTATAAGTTTCAATTAGGTAACTGAATATATTTTTAAACTGCATGTGTTTGACTATCTAATTCAATGCATATCAAATCAAGTTTGGGAATATAGGTACTTGGGGTTCTTTGATGCTAATATATAATCCCAATTCCACAGCCCCACCTCTGTCCCCATCCCTCTTTTCTATTTTTCCCCACATCTCTTAATGTGTCCCCTTGGTATAATCTTAGATGTGATAGTTGGGTGTTTTAACTATTTCCTTAGTTCTTGGCATAAGAGGAATCATGTCAAGGACTCCTTTCATCTTCAAAATGGGCGCCTTTCAATCTGTATACAGGAGCTTTTTTTTCTTTCCTTTTTTTTTTTTTCATTTACTAATACAAGGAATGACAACACACTTATTTTCATCCAATAAGAAAACTGGACACATACACTGAAGGAAAGGAAAATGTCAGTTTGTTTCTAAATGCTTATACATGGACATATTCTATTTAAACTCTAAGTACTTTTAGGGTCTCATTTAATGCCTTAATCCTGGAAACTCCATGTCTACAGGCCTTGTAACTGATGGGGTCTTAGAATCATCCAACTTTACTTTAAAAAAAATTTTTTTTAAGTTAAATTAGGCTATAATCACTTTACAATGTTGCATGAGTTTCTGCTATACAACAAAGTGAATCAGCTATATGTATACATATATCCCCTCCCTCTTGAGCTTTCCTCCCACCCCACCTTCCCCATCCAGTCCCTCTAGGACCTCATAAAGCAGCAAGCTGAGCTTCCTGTGCTATACAGAAGCTTACCACTAGATATCCATTTAACACATGGTAATGTATATATCGGAGAAGGCGATGGCACCCCTCTCCAGTACTCTTGCCTGGAAAATCCCATGGACAGAGAAGCCTGGTAGGCTGCAGTCCATGGGGTCACGAAGAGTTGGACATGACTGAGTGACTTCACTTTTTACTTTCATGCATTGGAGAAAGAAATGGCAACCCACTCCAGTGTTCTTGCCTGGAGAATCCCAGGGATGGGGTAGCCTGGTGGACTGCTGTCTATGGGGTCCCACGGAATTGGACACAACTGAAGTGACTTAGCAGCAGCAGCAGCAGCAGTGTATATACCAGAGAAGGCAATGGCACCCCACTCTAGTACTCTTGCCTGGAAAATCCCATGGATGGAAGATCTTGGAAGGCTGCAGTCCATGGGGTCACTGAGGGTCGGACACAACTGAGCAACTTCAGTTTCACTTTTCACTTTCATGCATTGGAGAAGGAAATGGCAACCCACTCCAGTGTTCTTGCCTGGAGAATCCCAGGGACGGGGGAGCCTGGTGGGCTGCCGTCTATGGGGTCACACAGAGTCGGACACGACTGAAGTGACTTAGCAGCAGCAACAGCAGCAGTGTATATACCAGAGAAGGCAATGGCACCCCACTCTAGTACTCTTGCCTGGAAAATCCCATGGATGGAGGATCCTGGAAGGCTGCAGTCCATGGAGTCACTGAGGGTCGGACACAACTGAACAACTTCACTTTCACTTTTCACTTTCATGCATTGGAGAAGGAAATGGCAACCCACTCCAGTGTTCTTGCCTGGAGAATCCCAAGGACTGGGGAGCCTGGTGGGCTGCCGTCTATGGGGTCACACAGAGTCGGACACGACTGAAGTGACTTAGCAGCAGCAGCAGCAGTGTATATATGTCAATGCTACTCTCTCAACTCATCCCATGATTAAGCTAAAGAATGGGTCTGAGAGATCCTGAGACAATGCTTTCTACAGAGGCACACTCTTTGAATATATTCTCTTTATCCCTCCCTCCTTCCTTTCTGTTCTACTTGAATGGAAAATGAGCCAGGAATCCTCCTCATGGAGGAAGGCTTGACAGCATTCCCTTTGTCACATTTGTGATAATCAGCCTTTCAGTGCTCACCAGATGATCACACTCTTTCACCTATTTATAAAGAGTATGTGTATTTAAAAAGAGGAGAAAACCGTGCATCAAAATCAAATTACTCAGTGTGATTACCTTTTCTCCCACTCTGAAAAAAACAGAGTTTCCATTTAACCTGTTTCCATTCAACCAGCGTCTTTGCAAATTAAAACAGTTAACAATAGGAAAGACGTGCACAGCCAAGGCTCTGAATAATCTCATTACGTATCTCTCAACAAGTACATTAAGTCCCCATTTCAAAGGGGATGTTGATGAAGCCACTCATATTCAGTCCCATCTTTCTGTGCTTCCTCTTCCCATAAGGATTTGAATAACTTTTCATTATACCTTAAAGGCTTTGGGTTTATTACCAAAAACATGAGTGACGAGATTATCCTGCATGAATGACTTCCAAAGTCCCAGATGTTCTTCTACTTCTCTTTGTAGCAAGGAAGACTTTAGTAACTTGTCGTGTGGTTTCAGAGATCAGAAAAATCTGGGCTCACATCTTGGTTTATCCACTTTGATCTCTGACATCTCTCTGCCTCACTTTCTTTATCTGTCTTAAAAGATCTGTCTTAAAAGTATCAAACTCATGAGGTCATTGTGAATATTAACTGATGTAATTAAAGGAAGCCACATAGCTCAGTGCCTAGTTTGTAGTAAACACTCAATAAATCATAGCTAGTAGTAGTCTTAGTAGCAGTAGTGACAGCAGTATAAATTTAACAATTTAGGCACATTGCTGTATTGTGATATAGCAACACCACAAGAGGCAGATAAACAGAAAACTTGGGCTCTGGTTGTGTCTTCTCTTAGATTTTTTTGACCTGTCTCAATTACCCTCTACTGTGCAATACTGTCGTGAGAATAAACTGTGAGAATAGATGTAAATTCACTTTTTAGACTATAGAAACATATATGATTAATGTCATTAGAAACTCATCTGTAATGTTTTTGTATTTTTCAAGTCTATAAGAGGGTAATTACAAAAGCACCTAAAATTGTATAAATTTCTGCTCATCACTAATAATTGCAATAGTCAAAGCTCTCTGATTACAAAAAACCAAAATCAAATCAAACTGCTCATGTAAAAAGGAGGTTTGTGTAGAGAATAACATAACATATCATGAGTATCCATTCATCCATTAAAAACATATTATTGAATATTTACTCTGTTCTAGAAATTGTGCTTGGTATTCAATATATTAAGATGCATCAAGAAGTTAACAGTATATTGGAGAAAAGAAATGAAAAGTACAGTGGGAAGCAGGCAAATATATGGCAACCAAAAGCTCACACATATTTACAAATTAAGAAAACAATGTGAGGCTATGCATGTAATGAATAGTATATCATTACAGAAAGCATGAGGGAAATGGCAGGATACCATGGAGGAGAAAGCTTTTATGGCCACACTTGAAGGAAGAACCCAAGGAAAACTTTGTAGGCAAAAGTAAAGTAATTTTTAAGACTTTAAGGAGGAAAAATCTTGGCAAATTAGAGAACTGGAGAGGCATCCAGTATGAGGGGCTTAGTACAAAACAGGGAAGATAGCTCGGGTCCAGGCAGAAAACACAAATCCAGTTCATTTATTCATCCACCCATTCATTTAGCACACATTCATTAAGTATCTGCTTTGTGTCAAGTACTCCTATAAACCAGACACGTGAAGTTTGCCCAAGGTGACTGAACTCACACTCTAATGAGGAGAAAGACAATAAAAAAAAAAAAAAAAGAGTATATACAGAAAAACACAGGCTACATCAACATATAACTAGTATTACACTGAGATCATCTGTGAAAGATGTCTTTGTTCAAACTGCTACAACAGAATACCACAGGCTGGGTGGCTTATAAACAACAGCCATTTATTTCTCACAGTTGTAAAGGCTGGGAAATCCAAGATCAATGTGCCAGCAGATTCAGTATCTGGTGAGAGCCTGCTTCCTGGCTCATAGACAGCTGTTCTCTTGATGTATCGTTGCAAGGTAAAAGTGGTAAGGGTGCTCTCCAGGTCTCTTATATAAGAGGACCAATCCTATTTCTGAGGATTCCATTCTCAAGACCTGATCATCCCAAAAGTCCCAACTCCAAAATTTCAACATGTGAATCTGGGGCAAGGGGGACACAGACTTTCAGCCCATAGCAGAGCAAATGTGAATTGAGAAGAGGAGAGAACTTAGAATGGAGTCCAGGAAACTCCACATCTTGAGTTCAATATTAGAAAAGAAGCCAAAACCAGGGGCTGGCAGAAGGATTCTGAGAGGTAGGAGAGTAATAAGAGAGGTGTCATAGAGATAAGAAAGAAAGGTCAAGGAAAAAGTGATTGAACATGGTGAGGCATTTCCAGCCCAGACTGGAAGGTCAGTAATGGATACCTTTTTTTTTCTTTCTGGAAGGCCACAAGGTTACTTCCACTGCTCACATCCATTAAGTCTCTGCCTTTCTATTTCTCTTAACAGACTTACTTCTTTAGTGACTCCTGGCTACCATATGCTCCTCCAGAACTTTGGTTTGCACAGCCTTTGGCTATATCTCCTATCACCCCCATCCAGAACCAATTCTACATGAACTGTTAGTTTCAGTGTCATCATCATCAGCCATAGAGCCAGCTTCACACTGTTGCAGTTCAGAACTTCTGGGAGAGAGAATCTGATTGGTCTGTCTCAGATCAAGAGTTGACTTTTTGTTCCACCCTTCTCTGACCAAGGTGAGGGTCGTCTCACAAGGTATCTGGTGTTTTAAAGCTAATCCCCACAACACTTCAGCAGGGTTGTGGGTGGAAAGAGAAAATAATTTTAAAGAAGAGTGATGTGGGAAGCTACCCCAAAATGGGCTACTCTAATAATGTACCTTGATACATGGCATTCCCTTAAATCACTAGCAGATGCCTCTGCTCACAGTTGTCCTTGTCAAGCAAACCACACTAAAGCATGGTGTTACATTTTAGGTACCATATCAAGGGAAGTGAAGTGAAGTGAAAGTGAAGTCGCTCAGTTGTGTCTGACTGTTTGCGACCCCATGGACTGTAGCCTACCAGGCTCCTCTGTCCATGGGATTTTCCAGGCAATAGTACTGGAGTGGATTGCCATTTCCTTCTCCAGGGGATCTTCCCAACCCAGGGATTGAACCCAGGTCTCCAACATTGTAGACAGACGCTTTACCACCTGAGCCACCGGGGAAGTCAAGGGAAGGCAGACACAAATATCAATTCAAACACAGAATGCAGTGAACATGAAGTAAAATAGTACAACAGTAATGTTGGGGGAGTGTGTAATTTCCTCAGTTCTGTCTCACTGCAGCAAAAATATGACCAGTGTTACTGCTCAGTTACAGTTCAGTTTAAATGCTGGGCCAGTGTTACAGCTTGGTTACAGCTCAGTTTTATTTGGCAAGCAAAGAAAACGCATCCTGGAGGCATGAAGGCAGGCCGACCCAAAAAATGCAAAAAGAGAGAGGTTCAATTTTGGCTTATCTTTTTATGTTTTTTCTCCTCCCACTAAGCCTGCCCTATGTAAACTGGGCTAGCCAGGAGGGCGATTTGTTTCACTTGAAGTTCTCACTCTGGTCTTCGGACATTCCTTTGTTCTATTTCTGTGGGCTTTTTCCTTTTAGCCACCACTTCTAGCCTTTTAGCCAACACTATTTTGGAGTCCTTTTTCTATTCTAACTACCTAACGATATTATAGCAAGGGGCAAGGGATGGTGGAGACTGTGGTCAAGAAGAAAAAAGTATATTAATACATAAGTATGGAATCTTGAGAGAGTAGCACTGACATATACACTACCATGTGCAGAACAGACGGCTATCGGAAAGCTGCTGTATAGAATAGGGAGCCCAGTGTGGCACTCTGTGATGACCGAGAAGGGTGGGATGGGGGAGGCAGGGTGGAAGGGAGGCTCAAGATGGAAGGGATATGTATGTACTTATGACTGATTCACATTGCTGTATGACAGAAACCAACACAACGCTATAAAGCAATTAACCTCCAATTTAAAAAAAAAGGGGGGAGGCAACCCCTTCTCACCTCTGGCTGATAACTATCATGCAGGAATGTGGGGTTTGTGTTTGCCAGATCTTCTGATAAGTCAAAAGCTTTCAAGAAATGTAGATGAGGATGCAAAATTATAAAATCTCTCAATTTAAAGACTAGCAACAACAACAAAAAAGCTCCTTGACCACTGCTGCAAAGGACAGTCTAAAGTAAATCTGCAGGTAAAGTCCAGCCCATATGCTCTCTGGGTGACACCTTCACTCTACATCCTAAATCCAAGAACTTAGAAAAGCACTTGGAAAATCTACTCAATTGGACGATTTTCTATTATTATACTATTATTGTTTAAGACACCATCCCAAGTACTTTAAATGTGAAATCTCATTTTATCTTTACAAGAACCCTGAGACAAAGGTATTTTGCTATCCTTTTTACAATAGAGGGAAAGGAGGATGAGAAAGGTAAGGTAACTTGTTCAAGGTCACCTATTTAGTTGACCTTGCCTATTGAGTTAGGCAAATTTGTCCTGTGATGAAGCAGGAATCTGAGCCAAAGTTATCTCATTCAAAACCTTGTGCTTGCTACGAAATTCCTTAGGTTTCATTATGTCGTGTTTATGCTGCTTCCTTAAGAATTCAGGATTTCCTTTATCACTACGTTGATGCTCACAGGATCCTCAAGCTCTTTTCTAGTTCAGAGCAGCCGTGTCAGTCACTAAACCCTCCGTAGAATGAGCTGCTTGCTCTCAGTGCCAACCCCACTCTTACAGATCCCCTAAAATCTCTCTCATGAGGAAGTCTCCCCCAAGAGTTTCTGAGCCCTGGTGGTTTTGAAAGAGAAACCATGCTATCTACAACACAATCAGTTTCCTCATTTATTCTATTCAAATCGTGGGGGATGGCGGGGAAGGAGAAAGATGTCCGTGAAAGAGTAGGGGTGGGGATCATGGTATGAAACAGGAAATGATTCATATGCACATTTATGTATGATTCAGACAGAAGCTGACAGATGCTTAGAAAATCCTTTAGAGAATGGACACAATTTTATAGTCCCAAAGACATTTGATTAAAAATCTAAAGCTTGGCACATTAGAGACCTAGAAGATGTACGAACAGGAAAGTAGTAGGAAGGTTCAGAAGTTAACCTGTTCTTCCCAGAACTGATTAACCTGTGCTTCAACCCAGTTCAGGGATACTGGCTCCAACTCTGTTTCTGATGTAGCCCATCGGTAATTAAATCACGGCCCTGGCTCTCTGTTGCTAAAAAGAACTGGATTTTAAAATAAATCTATTGCTTAGCAAATTCTTGTGGGTCTGGGATTTTCATTCAATTCTGATAAGCTTTTTGCCACCTAACTCTCCTCTCCCCTCAATTTATTAAATACAGAGCGGATTCCTTGAACTCCTTGGTGCAGCCCAGGGACCATGTCACTCAAGGAGCTAAAACACATCCTTGAGCTGTTTGGACCAGGTAGGAATGAGTTCAGCCTTTCCACTGGGCAGGTGTGTAAACTGAGGCCCAGTGAAGGATATGATAGCCATATTTGCAGCAGTGAAGAGAAGCTCCACTCTGAGTCAGCCCAAGCTCTTTCCAGTTTTTCATACTGCCCCACTTATAAATAAGGGGACAAAGACTCATACTGCAACATGACCCTTCATCAGGGCTCTTGTGTCTTTCTTTATTCCAACAATAGTTAACACTTACAGAGTGCTTACCATGTGCCTGGTTAAGACCGTTACAAGTGATATTGTTATCTTATTCAATCTTCAATCTTCTCCAAAATGCTCATTTTGCAGATGAAGAATTTGAAGGCCAGCATGGCTCAGTCACACTTCTAAAGGCAGCCAAGATTTGAACCTAAATCTCTTCAATGCTCAAGCTGTCCTCTTAGCCATATACCATGCCAAGACTAACAAATCACATATTCTAATTTCTCTGCTCATTCAAAGTGCTGGCGAGACTGGCTATAAGAGCATGATTCCCTCCCCTTCCCTTCCCCAACCAGCATAATTAGCATCTCCTGAGAGGTGTGAGAAATGCAGAAACTCAAAGCCCCACCCAGGCCTGCTAAATCAGGATCCACATGTTCATAGGATGCCCAGGAAAGGCGCAGCTGACACACTGAAGTTTGAGAAGGGCTGGACTAGGGGTTCTTCCATAAAGAAACACAGCATAACAGAAAAGCTCTTTAAGAGCATTTGGTCAAATACCCTGATTTCCTGGAAAAAGGAACGAAGGCTTCAAGAGTGACTCCCTGGGCCCACCTTCTAGATGGTTAAGTAGTCGATTCATTTTCTTAGGCAGTGATACCAAGTGGATGATAAAGAATAGGGCATTTTCTCTATATATCCTCCGGGCCTCACCACCTCCATCCTCACCCCAGATATTAGGTAAGGGGCAGAGTGCTATAGTCTATCATCTCTAAACTACTCTTGCCAAAGAGACCAATAGAACTGTATGTAGTTCAGAGTCAATGTCAGACTCCATTTCTTATAGTCTTATTAAATTCAGACCCAGCTATGAAGATTAAACAACAAAAACAAAAAACTATATTCAGAGAGTTGATACTTTTCCTCTTGTTAAATTGAGCTGTGGGAGGTATCATATGCTGAACTAGTACATTTCGAAAGACAAAAACCCTAATGGTTTAAGGAGTGTTTTTCCCCATTAACATGTTGCTAAGCAACATTTTTACAATATCAGCAGCTCTATAACTGCAAGCTGAATGAATGTCTGGAATTGGAGAAAGAATCAGAGGAACAATGACAAAATCTATTGCCCCTGTTAGCGTTTCGATACTTTCTTTGCTATTGAAGTTGGAGTGATCTCAAATATGTTAAAGCAGAGATAATGGAACACTATCTCCCACTTCTGTTAATCATAACGATGTGATATTCATGAGGCTTATGCCCTAATTTTAGCAATGCAATTTTTAAAATTAATTTTTATATTATGAAAAACTTCAAACATGCACAAAAATAGGCAGAATAGTAACATGAACTCTCATATATACATAAACCAGCTTTAACAATTTTCAACTAATGGCCAATCTTGCTTTACTTATTTCTTCTATTTTCTCCTTATTTGAATAAAATTCCAGACATATTTTATCTGTAAATATTGCAGTGTTGAACTTGGTAAGGTAAAGACTTTTTTCTTTTTTTTAACAAAAGTAAGATCATTATGACTCCTCAATCAAAAGTTAATAATCACTATTCTTTAATGCTAACAAATATCCAATCCATGATCCCATTTCCAATTATGTCATGTTCACTTTTTCACCACTTTAATGATGATCCAAATAAAGTCTATATATTAGATGATATATGCCTTAATATTGTTTTAATCTATAAGTTCCTCTCCATCTCTCTTTTTTTTTTTTCTTTCAATTTATTTAATAAAGAAACCAGATTGTTTGTCCTGTAGAGGTTCCTGAAGTATAGGCTTTATGCTTGTATCCCTGGGCTATTTGTAAATTACTTGATCTAAAGTCATAATCAGATTGAGGATTGATTTCTTTTTGGTTTTGTTTTGGCAGGACTAATTCACAAGTGACACTATATTGTTGTATCAGGAGGCATATGAGATCTGGTTGTCTCTCTTTTTGTGATGTTAGCAGAACTTTAAGATATATACCTTGATCCATTAATTCATTACAGATTGCAAAATGATGATATTCATTTATTAGCTGTAATACTTCTATAAAGAGAAACTTGCCTTCACCATCTATTTGGATACCAAGCAATATGGTTCATATAGGAAAATAGGATAAATGCATGATTCTTTCTTGTTATTCAGTAGTTTTCAAAATACCATGCTGGTATACTAGTATCCTTCCATGGTAACCAGTTTGGATTTGTTTTGTTGTCATCATAGATGAGACATTTTGCATGCTTCAGTCTTAGACAGCTACTCTTTGTTTATGTTCAAATGGCCAGGGAGAGCATCTTCAAGTTGGCTTAGGTCCCTTTTCAGTGTTGGTGGCAGAGAATGGGTTATACAAAGCATGATGCTTTTTGGGGGTGAGTTCTTTGACCATTTTATCTATTTCTTCTATGCATGTCTAATCTTTTTAGACTTTGTGTCTTTAATGAGGCCAATTTTGATAAGTTATATTCTTTAAAATCACCCAGTTCATTTAGGTTTTCAAATTTAAATGCACAGAGTTGTACAAAATAGTCTCTGATGACTTTAAATTTCTTCTGTTTTGAAGATTATTTCTCCCTTGTCATTGCTAATTTTATATAGGCGTGTGTTCTTTTTTCTGTTTATGTTACCTAGGAGCTTGTCTATATTTACTTTTGCTTTCAAAGAATCAGCTTTTGGACTTATTAATTCTTTGTTTTCTAACTAAATTCTGCTTTTATGAATTTCATCTGGTCTCTTTCCCATTACTGTGGTTTTCTACCTTTTGATTTTTGTTTTTAATCTACTTACATTCACAGTTTGATTTTTAGTGTTAGGGATATTCAGTGTTCTCAAATTTTCTCTAGTACTACTTTAGCTATATACCATTGATTCTGGTGTATGTGGGTGTGTCAGAGGAGTTGGTGGCGGGGGT